>NC_081312.1:152134968-152434968 GCF_026419965.1 Kogia breviceps | reverse complement strand
TCCCATCTCCTCACCCCCACCCCCAGAATATCCCTCCCATTCACACAGCTGCACTGGGCACTCAACCGTAGCAGACCCAGAGTAGACAAAAGGTCATCTGTGTCCACTTCCTTTCACTTCTTCATGCATGCTTGAGGAGGGTGAAAGTCAGAAATGAGTCAGAGCCTCAAAGAGAAACGGGCAATAAGGTGGATTCCAGGTGCAAGCGCAGTTAGCCAGAAATGATTTGGGAACCCAAGAGGAACACGCACAGAAGGAACGTGTCCTTAGAAGCTTCGATCTGCCCAACTTCTCAGGAGGACTTGGTGTTGGTGGGCTGAGCCAAGGGTAGCACAGGACGGAGTTTCCATGTTAGTGGGAAATGAAAGAAGAGGGTCCTGGGATTGACCACTTTTTAATGGCTTGATTGCCCCAGCTGTCCGTCTTGCTGCTCTTGAGGTCAGTGCACTGGATTTCCTGGGACAATGGCCAGCCAGTTGCCTCACTAATTGTAGAGATGGGTTTACTGTTATGACCTGGAGATGGTTCAGACCAGCTACCTCTGGTGAGTCATGGCAGTGTAAAGGATATTGTAGAAGTAAATGACGGCTTTCCTTTCCTTCTTCTCTCTCCTCCCCTTACTTCCTCCCTTCTTGATCTTGGAAGTTCCAGAAGTCCCAGAGCCTTTGGTGAATCATTAGGAGACAGCCAGGGCGTTTCAAAGTCTGCAGAGAAGCAGCCCGAGGGATTGCAAGAGCAGCACGGTGAAGGGAGGAGACTTTCCTTTTTCGCCCTCCTGGCTGACCTCCAGCTTGTGGGATCTTATAGGTTGTGTTTGGTAAATGCCTGGGCACCTTGACGCCAGTGACAGAATGAAAGGTAGCCGTGCTGAACTGGGATCAAAGCAATCTTCCAGTAGATCAGACATGTCAGTAGGGAATGAAGAGGACAGAGGCACTCCCACTGCAAAGTTATGATGAAAACGTCCTGCAAGACTGGGAGTTTGTGTTCTAGGAGTGAGCAGACCTTTCATCTACGCTGGGTCTGTGGTGGTGAGCAGCACCTAGTGCATTTGTATGGGTATGAGGGACATCCTGGGGGTGGAAGTGAAGAGTTGGGACCTAGGGGACTGAGGCTTAGTTCTGGGCAGGTGAATAGACCCTTCTCTTGTGAGACAGGAGAAAATGAAGTAGGGTGGGTTGATGGACTAAATTATAGGCTGGGAGTTCTAATACACCTCTGTACCCTCCACTCCCTGCCAACACACACATGATACAGGAGGGGAGGAAAGAGATGGGCAGTTAGTGAGAGGTCTAGAATCACTGCTTAGAGTGAGCACTGTGGGATCTGAGCGCTTGAGGAATATCTGCAGCTCATCTTAGCTACCCATTTGAAGTCATACTAATCAACTATATTGGCATGTTGAAGTTCAGTTTTGCTTCTTGTTGTAAACAGCCACCTTATGAGAGGTTGCATGCTTCCCATAAACATTATAGAAAAATGTCACTTGAGACACATAGTAAATTGCATCTCCATAATTCAGCACCTCTGCTTTTGAGTAAGGTATATAGATGCAGCAGGCCAGTGTTCCTTCTGACGGCAACTAGAAAAAGCTGGATAAACACAATTTAAAGACAAGAGAGAACTGTAGAAACAATGAGGACTAGAGGGACTAAAATTCCAGAGAGGTGAGGACCACTCAGGGATGACGATCAGAGGGTCTTTTCTCTCTTGGGAGCATTTGTCAATCTTGGGTGCTGCCTGAAGACTGGGGCTTGGCCCATGTATAGGGATGCCGCTGGGACAAAGAGACATTAAGGAAACATTTAGCAGTGCACAGGGCTAGAGTGACAAAGGTGGAGACTTGAGGGGCTTCAAACCCATGGCTAGTTTTCCCCACAGGACATTTGCTGAATTCCAAGTCTGTGCCAGCATAATGAGTTAAACTGGACATTTCTGAAAGGCAGAGTAAAATTTTCCTCAGATTTACAGTGCTTAGAAAACAAAGACCTGCCAAGGGGTCTGAGAAGAGAACAGTAAAGACATGAAAACCCCAGAGGGATAGGGAATGGACGCTGGGCAGACGTCTGCATACCCTTTTCACCTGGGGCACTCACTGATTCTAGAAGTAACTAGGCACTGAAAAGCCAGGTTTGGCTCCTGGGAAAGATGACACCTAGGGAGCAAAGAAACCAGCAGAGATTTTGGAACTTGAGTGACAAAATTGGAGACTTGAGTGGCCCCAAATACATGGCTAGTTTCTCCTTCAAGGTTTGCCAGATTTTGAAGATGCATGGTTTTGGAAGGCTACAGAATGAAGCTGGAAACCTGTGATGGACAGAAGTGAATCTCCTGCTCTCTTTCAGGGAAGAGCAGTTAAAGACCTGCCAGGTTCTCAGTTGAAAGCTTTAGAGGGCCTGCCCTAAAAACAGGGTCGAACCAGAAGCAAACTGAGCATTACCAGAACTGAAACCGAGCCCTGACCCTTAGTCACTGAGTTAGGGATTACCGATCTACCCTACTTGCCTAGCAGAGGAGAGAGAAAACTCTATCTGTAGATGGTAACATAATGTGAAGCCCTAACAGTTCTTTTATACCCATTTTCTACCATACAGTGAAAAAATTCCCTCATGCCTGGAATCAAGAGGGCAAAAATCAGATAATAGAAACAGATTCAAAGATAATCTAGACATTTGAGGATTTAAAAATAACTATGAAAAAAATAAAATTAATAAAATAACTATGAGTAATATATTCAAGGACATATAGGAAAAAATGAACAAAATAGTTGAAAGGAATGAGGATATTCCCAGAAATTTATACTTTTTTAAAAAGAATCACAAGGACATTCTAGAACTAAAATAATACAAAGTCTGAAATTTAGAACTCAGTGGATAGGTTTAACAGCCGTTTGGATATATCAGTAGCCAAGACACGTGAACTAGAAGACAGATCAGTAGAAAATACCCAAATTGAAATGGAGAGACCCAAGAATCAGGGGATGAAAACTGATAAGAATATAAACCGCGATGCTGGGTCATGGCGGCGGCAGCGGGCAGCCCCTCCGCTTGTTTGGGGTCCCGGCAGCCGTGGTTCCCAGGAGCCCAAGATGCGTGGCAAGGCGGCGGCGAGCTCTGGGTCAACTCACTATCCTAAAAGTCCATCCTCCCAAGAAGAAGGAACAGAAAGACCTCTTTGTAAGAAAGGCGCAGGTATCCCATGAACGAGACAGCAGAAAACCAACGGGAGTACAGCAGGACTCCAGAGCCAGATATAAGGCTCAGAAGAGGGCACCAACTTGATGGTACAAGGAGAGGTGACAATGACATCCACCAAGGAGATTTGGAGCCACTTGTAGAGGCATCTGTCCTTTCTTCCTATCATAAAAAAAGCTTGGAGGAACGTCGCTGCGATGATGGAACATCTCAGGAGGAAGAGGGGTTTATGGGCATGTCCCCCCTCTTACAAGCCCACCACGCCATGGAGAGAATGGAGGAGTTTGTGTGTAAGGTCTGGGGAGGTCGGTGGCAAGTAATGCCTCATGATGTGCTACCTGACTGGCTCAAGGATAACGACTTCCTCTTGCATGGACACCGGCCCCCAGGCCTTCTTTCTGGGCCTGTTTTAAGAGCATTTTCAGAATACACACTGAGACAGGCAACATCTGGCCACATCTCTTAGGTTGTGTATTCTTCCTGTGCCTGGGGATCTTTTATATGTTTTGTCCAAACATCTCCTTTGTGGCCCCCCTGCAAGAGAAGGTGGTCTTTGGATTATTCTTCTTGGGGGCCATTCTCTGCCTTTCTTTTTCATGGCTGTTGCACACAGTCTACTGCCACTCAGAAGGGGTCTCCCATCTCTTCTCTAAACTGGATTTCTCTGGTATTGCTCTTCTGATTATGGGAAGCTTTGTCCCTTGGTTTTATTATTCTTTCTACTGTAACCCACAACCGTGCTTCATCTACTTGATTGTCATCTGTGTGCTGGGCTTTGCAGCCATTATCGTCTCCCAGTGAGACATGTTTGCTACCCCGCAGTATTGGGGAGTGAGAGCAGGAGTGTTCTTGGGCCTTGGCCTGAGTGGCATCATTCCCACCTTGCATTATGTCATCTCGGAGGGCTTCCTGAAGGCCGCCACCATAAGGCAGATTGGCTGGCTGATGCTGACGGCCAGCCTGTATATCACAGGAGCAGCCCTGTACGCTGCCTGCATCCCCGAGCACTTCTTTCCCGGCAAGTGTGACATCTGGTTTCACTCCCATCAGCTCTTCCACATCTTTGTGGTGGCTGGCGCTTTTGTTCACTTCCACCGTGTCTCGATCCTCCAGGAGTTCCACTTCATGATTGGCGGAGGCTGCAGTGAAGAAGATGCACTGTGATACCTGCCGGTGGCCGGGGACTGTGACCCTTAACCAGGGCCTGTGGTGCCTGCAGGGCTCCCTCACTGGCCGGTGACACCAGTACCAGAGGAGCCCCAAACCCTGGCAGCCTCGTGGCTTTGTGACGCCCCAGGACTCCAGGTGGTCCGCGACTGGGAAGAGAAAACAAAAATAAATCACACCTCAGAGGTGGAGAAGAGGAGAGATGGCCCAAACCCTGCCTTGTTCTTGGGTCTGCTGAGTGAGGGCACTGTGAGACCCTGGCAAACTGGCTTCTGATCTGTGTCCTACTTCTTTGTAGATGCCGCGACAGTTTAGCTGGAGGCTCATTCTTCTCCCTCTTCTCTCCTTAAAACAAAACACAAACCAGTTTCGATGAACATTTATATCCTATAAGGGGTGGGGGTGTGCCTTTGGGAGAACAAAGAAAGTAATGTAAGTAAGATTTCTGACTTACTGTTTAAATAAAAATTTATATAAATGTTTTTTAAAAAAAGAATATAAACCATGTTGGACACCCTCAAAAGATCTAGCATACATGTATTGGGAATCCCAGAAGGAGAGGAGGGAGAATGGAGCAGAAGTGATATTCATAGAGAGAATGGTTGAGAATTTTCCAAAAACTGATGAATTTTCCAAAATTGATGAGTCTACAGATTTAAGAAGTTGAATGGGACTTCTCTGGTGGCGCAGTGGTTAAGAATCCGCCTGCCAGGACTTCCCTGGTGGCACAGTGGTGAAGAGCCCGCCTGCCAACGCAGGGAACACAGGTTTGAACCCTGGTCCTGGAAGATCCCACATGCTGCAGAGCGACTAAGCCCGTGCGCCACAACTGCTGAGCCTGCGCTCTAGAGCCCATGAGCCACAACTACTGAAGCCCACGCGCCTAGAGCCCGTGATCTGCAACAAGAGAAGCAACCGCAATGAGAAGCCCACGCACTGCAATGAAGAGTAGCCCCCGCTCACTGCAACTGGAGGAAGCCCGCGTGCAACAACGAAGATCCAACTCAGCCATAAATAGATAGATAGATAGATAGATAAAATCTGCCTGCCAATGCAGGGGACATGGGTTAGATCCCTAGTCCAGGAAGATCCCACGTGCCGTGGAGCAAGTAAGCCTGTGCGCCACAACTACTGAGCCTGTGCTCTAGAGCCCGCGAACCACAACTGCTGAAGCCCGCAGGCCGCAACTATTGAAGCCTGAGTGCCTGGAGCCCATGCTCCGCAACATAGAGAAGCCACCGCAGTGAGAAACCCGCACGCTGCAGCAAAGACTAGCCCCCACTTGCCGTAACCAGAGAAAAGCCCGCAAGCAGCAACGAAGACCCAACACAGCCTAAATAAGTAAGTAAGTAAGTTGAACGAACACCCAAGAAGCGTAAATATAGATTTAGTTAATCATTGCCTTATGTAAGCAATACATACATTATATTCTTTTCAACCAGTTACTAGTTTTATGACCTTGAACAAGTCATTGGAGCTTGCTGAGCATCAGTTTCCCCGTCTGTAAAAATGGGGATCAGATGAAAGACTGAGAAACTACCTTAGGAACTGTTAAGTTCTAAAGCGATCTAAAGATGACCAGTGGGCATCACCATTCTTATTCCAGCTTGACTGACAGTGTGGGACAGCCTGGTTGGGACATGGGACAGGCCTCAGAGGTGTGTCAGCCTCTGTCCTCTGCCTTTCAAGGGGGCTTCAGGGAGAGGGTGTGGAAGCTGACCTATGGGCAGAGGTCTGTTGTGAGGAGAAGAAAGATTTAGAATGGGTGTGGTCATCGGTTTGCCCTCCCAGGATTCTGGTAATTGAGAGGTGATCAGGGTTGGCTTCCTGGGATCACATGATCTACTCTGATCCAACTCCCAACCACATGCTTTCCCTTGGCCTGCCTTGGTTTCACTCCATCGGTCCTACCTGGGGCTGAGCCAGAACCCAGCCAGCCTTCGAGGTCCCGGATGCCTTACTTTGTACTTGCCTCTGGTTTAGATCTGCATTTTCCACACCTCCCTCCGCTGCCCCCATTTCTTGATAGTGTCCGGAGACAGCAGGCAGAGCTCTTTACTAACTGTTGCATTCAGTTATCTGAAAAACATGTGATAAAAGTGTCTTAGCTCACACTACTTACATGTCTCTACCCTCTTCATGACTACCTGCAACTTGAAGACCAGGAATCTTGACTCTTCCTCTTTGTGTCTTTGGTTAGCAGAATACCAGGCATATAGTGAATGTTCAGTGAATGTTTGTTGAATGAATGAATGTACTGTGTGCTGGATATCATCCTTTTACCTCCACATTTATCCTCTACTCTTCTTCACCCTGCTCTGGTCCCTGAGGGGCTGACCCACAGATGACATCAGTGGGCTTGCGGGGCCTCCGGCTTCTGGTTGGGTTTGGCCAGTGGCGGGAAATCAGAACGGCAGAGGTGAGGGCATTTGTCCCACTGGCTCCCCCTCTTGTGAGGTCACCATGTGCTGGTGTGTCCCTCAACAGAAGGTCTCCCCTCTCGTTAAGGCAGCCTGTGCTCCATGACTCTCTCCTTCCACGTCCCATAGCCTCTTCACCGCCTCCTCCTTTAAAGCCGAGGAGAGGTGGCAGCAGCTAGCACCAGGTCCCTGCGCTGTCCATACACCCAGCTCACACCTGTCTAATTAGTCTGTAAATTAACCCTCCACAAATTATCCCAATTAGAGTGTACCTTTTCTTTCCCGTGGGGAAGCAGCAAGCCTCCATTGCTCATGGAAATTTTAAATGGTTTGATCTGGACCCCGGGGCTCCCGGCACTTAAAAATGTAGGCAGCGTGGTTCTTCAGAGGATGTGTGACATGGCTGGGCCGTTAAAGGCAATCGGATGTGCGACAGCTTTGCGGAAATAAGTAGCAGTTTTGGAAACTGTTCTCTACTTAGGAGAGACTTTCTCCCACTGATAACCTGTGAGATCTTATTTTAGGCTGACTGTTTTTAAGTCTCTGAAATCGCCTCTTATCATGGTTGTGTGTACATGACTCAGCGTGGGATGTGCCAGGAGAGGAAGAACTCAGGACCAGATATAACAGTGGGGATGCAGGCTTTACCTACTAGCTTTGCCAACAGCGGATTTTTTAAGGAGTTACTTTGGTGTCTAATTCAGTGTTTAAATGTCGACTCTTTGGGCTGTTTCGCTGCAGGTGATCATAAACAGCACAATCACACCCAATATGACTTTCACCAAAACATCGCAGAAATTTGGGCAGTGGGCCGACAGCAGAGCCAACACGGTGTTTGGTTTGGGGTTTTCCTCGGAGCAGCAGCTGACAAAGGTAATGTGGTCCTTTCCGCAGCGCAGTGGGTGCCCTGTCCAATGCTCTTCTCATTCAGTAGGTAATTGCCTGCTGAGGGATCCAGTGCTGCTACTACTGGTTGAGCAGATTCCTCCCTGGCCTTCAGTTTTCTCCCCTCTGGCGCTGCAGGGCTGCCAAACCAGATGACCTTTTAGAAACACCAGTTTCCTTGAAACTGGAGATGTTTAGAGAAGGAAGACATCTCTAACAATGCTGCTTCACAGCCTGAGGTGTAGCCTCAGGACGCAGCTTTGCCATTGGTTCCTTCCCCAGGCGTCTGCCCCGCCCCTGCACCCAGGGTGTGTCTGACAGCCATCAGTGTCACTGACTCTGGTTGGAGCCCTCAGAGACGGGGAGTAAGGTGACGCTCAGTAAGAGTTTTAAAAGGTTTCTGCTCCCAGTTTCCAGCATGCATGTGGGTTGCGGGGAGGAGGGATTCCCCAAAGCACCAAGCACTTCTCAGACCCCAGATGGGTGTCCTGCGATGCAACTTGATTCTGACACTGCCTACCTGGAGGAAGCATCCAATCCTACAGGTGAAGGGCTCAGTCCTGCAAGATCCTCCCAACTTCAGACTTAAGTTGTAAGCCCAGGGTGTCGCCTGTGCTTCTGACTAACCGGCTGTAGATCAGAGGTTCCAATGACCCCCTCCTAAGGTTCAATTAACTTGCTAGAGCTGCTTATAGAACTCAGAGAAACATTTTACTCACTAGGTTACCAGTTTATTATAAAGGGGTATAACTCAGGAACAGCTGGATAGAAGAGACATAGGGCAAGGTATGGGGAAAGGACGGAGCTTCCACGCCCCTTCTGAAGTCTGCCACTCTCCCCAAATCTCTACATGTTCACCCACCCAGAAGCTCTCCAAACCTCTCCTTTTAGGGTTTTATGGAGGCTTTATTAATTAGGCATGATTGATTCCATCACTGACCACTGGTGATTGATTCAGCCTCCAGCCCTCTCCCCTCCCCAGAGGGACTGAAAGTTTCACCCCTCTATTCATGATTGGTTCCCCTGGCAACCAGCCCCCATCCTTAGGTCCTTTGCAAAAGTCACCTCCTTGACATAAACCCAGTTTTGACGGAAAGGGGCTTGTTATGAATAATAAGATACCCATTTCACCTTTATGGCTCTGAACTCAGAACTGAGGACAAGAGACCAAATATTGTGACAAAAGATGCTCCCATTGCTCTTAGCGCTCAGGAACTGTGAGCCAGGAACCGTGGAGGAAGACAAGATATATATTTCTTATATGTCATAGGATCATAAGTTCTTAACTTGGAGTCCCCACAACCCTTAAAATGTCACACAGTGTTTTGTGTGTGTGTTGCTTTTTTTCTAGGGAGAGCGTTTATAGCTTTGCTTTCATTTCCAAGGTGTCTGGGACACACTCTGTGGATAGTTAAAAAGGTGTTGAGTGGGGCTTCCCTGGTGGCGCAGTGGTTGAGAGTCCGCCTGCCGATGCGGGGGGCATGGGTTCGTGCCCCGGTCCGGGAGGATCCCACATGCTGCGGAGCGGCTGGGCCCGTGAGCCATGGCCGCTGAGCCTGCACTCCGCAACGGGAGAGGCCACAGCAGTGAGAGGCCTGCGTACTGCAAAAACAAAAACAAACAAACAAAAGGTGTTGAGGAGCAGAGCCTGACTGACCACAGACTTGGAGAAGCCCAAGGACCGAGGAAACAAACTGACCACCTCTGAGAGGCCTCACCTAGCCAATTGAAGGGGCCAGAAGCTTGTTTTAGGAGAATAGACTTCCTTTTAGGATGGTGGAGAGTCCTGTGTAGGTATTGAAAATGTACTGGTTAAAAGCAAGACTGACTAGGGACTTGCCTGGTGGTCCAGTGGTTAGGACTCCGTTCTTCCACTGCAGGGGACCCGGGTTCAATCCCTGGTCGGGGAACTAAGATCCCTCGTGTCTCGACGCAGCCACAAAAACAAAACAAAAACAAAAAGCAAGACTGCCTAGTTTATGTGACCCAAGAACTTATTGGAAGACTATCAGAGTATCTCAAGGAGTCCAAGAGAGAGTTGAAAATCCAGGAAGGGCTGGAGCCAGGCTGGCTTTGGGAATCTTGGCTAAAGGAGTTCTAGACCATTGCCTTGACCGTCCCACTGACTGCTGGACAGATGTTTATTGAGCTCCTGCTGTGCCAACACTGTGCTGGGCACCAAGGATGCAGAGCTGTGGTCCCGTCCCCAGAGGGCCTTACAGAATTCTAGATGCCTGGGGAATTGACAGAGCTTCTTAGTACAGACTTGGTTGCTTGGATTCCCTGTGTACACTAAGGACTATTTTCACAGGGGGATTAAGATGAATCAGGAAGCCACCCTGGCAGGAACTTGCTGAATACACCTTTCATTTGTCCAGTGTGTGTGCATGTGTATATGTACACCACATACACACATGCACATTTCTAAGGAGGCCTCCAGCCCACAGACCCAGCCACAAACAAGCCCCCTAAGGAAGGGTACCCCACAGTCTGTCCTCCTCTGCATCCCCACCTATGAGGATGCTGTTCCCTAGAAGCCCAAGAAACCCAAAATGGCCTGGTGGCACGCCACACATCCTCCTATGCCACCTACTCGTAGAAGCATCCTTTCCTGGGTACTAAAATCTCCAGATCGCCAGAGCTCAGCAACATGGGGCAGGAAGCAGAAATCTTAAGGGTAGCTCACAGGGTATAAACATGGGAGATGTCATCTCCATCCCTGATCCCTCAGTCCCTGGACTGCGGCTCTGAGGAGAAGCATTACGTCCCACAGCTCTGCAAGATGTGGTGTTCTAGCAGGCAGCACAGCAGAGTTCTGGAAGGCCTGCTGCTTCTGCTGATAAGGTTTGTGGGAGGATCAAGAATCCTGTGACGAGTAGACCTTGCTTCATTTCATCTGCAGAGAAGTTGGTTGGTTGGTTGGAGGTGGTGCTGTGGAGTACAGAAGGCATTAAGTAAGTCTGCGGGTTGGGGGACCGGGAGGCATGACAGTTCGTAGTAAACGTCTGTCCTGGTGAGGGTAAATTACTGTGTGCTCGGGAGGAAGGGCCCAGCGTAATCAGCTTTCCACCAGGGAGCTGGCTGGTCACTTAGAAGTGTGATGCAGAATCAGGGCCTCAGGGTGGGTCACTGCTGTTGGCAGTTGATACTCAAAGGGGCCAGAAGTCAGGGTGGCCATGACAGGAGTAGGTATTGTCAAGGCCACACCACATTCTCTCCCCGGCACCAAGGCCAGTGTGTCCATAAGCCTTTTGAGCAAGTGACAGGCTGCCTGGGGAAGAGAATGACTGGGTATCCATAGAGCAGCCTTCCTGCCCCTAGTTCTAGGGATTCTTTTTGCTGGAGGGTGGAGGCTTCAGAAGAGCATTGTCTTGGTCTGTTCAGTCTGTTATAACAAAATACCATAGACTGGGTATTTAAACAACAGCCTCTCACAGTTCTTTTTTTTAAATAATTAATTTTTATTGGAGTATAGTTGCTTTACAATGTTGTGTTAGTTTCTGCTGTACAGCAAAGCGAATCAGCTATACATATACATATATCCCCTCTTTTTTGGATTTCCTTCCCATGTAGGTTACCACAGAGCATTGAGTAGAGTTCCCTGTGCTATACAGCAGGTTCTCATTAGTTACCTATTTTATACATAGTAGTGTATGTATGTCAGTCCCAATCTCCCAGTTCATCCCACCCCCCTTTTCCCCTTAGTATCCATACATTTGTTCTCTATGTCTGTGCCTCGGTTTCTGCTTTGCATAAAAATGGTATAAGATCATCTATACTGTTTTTCTAGATTCCACATATATGCGTTAATATATGATATTTGTCTTTCTCTTTCTTACTTCACTCTGTATGAAGCCTCTAGGTCCATCCACGTCTCTACAAATGACCCAATTTCATTCCTTTTTATGGCTGAGTAATATTGCATTGTATATATGTACCACATCTTCTTTATCCATTCCTCTGTTGATGGACATTTAGGTTGCTTCCATGTCCTGGCTATTGTAAATAGTGCTGCAATGAACATTAGGGTGCATGTGTCTTTTTGAATTATGGTTTTCTCAGAGTATACGCCCAGTAGTGGGATTGCTGGGTCATATGGTAGTTCTATTTTTAGTTTTTTAAGGAACCTCCATACTGTTCTCCGTAGTGGCTGTATCAGTTTACATTCCCACCAACAGTGCAGGAGAGTTCGCTTTTCTCCATACCCTTTCCAGCATTTATTGTTTGTAGATTTTTTTGATGATGGCCATTCTGACTGGTGTGAGGTGATAAGTTCACTGTAGTTTTGATTTGCATTTCTCTAATAATTAGTGATGTTGAGCATCTTTTCATGTGCCTCTTGGCCATCTGTATGTCTTCTTTGGAGAAATGTCTACTTGTGTCTTCTGCCCTTTTTTTTTTTTTGATATTGAGCTGCATGAGCTGTTTGTATATTTTGGAGATTAATCCTTTGTCAGTTGCTTCGTTTGCAAATATTTTCTCCCATTCTCAGGGTTGTCTTTTTGTCTCGTTTATGGATTCCTTTGCTGTGGACAGCCTCTCATAGTTCTGGAGGCTGGAGTCTGAGATCAGGGAGCCAGCATGGTCAAGTCAGGTGAAGGCGCTCTTCCAGGTTGCAGACTGTCAGCTTTTCATTGTGTTCTCACGTGATGAAAAGAGGGCAAGAATGCTCTCTGCGGGGGCTTCCCTGGTGGCGCAGTGGTTGAGAGTCCGCCTGCCGATGCAGGGGACACGGGTTCGTGCCCCAGTCCGGGAGGATCCCACATGCCGCGGAGCGGCTGGGCCCGTGAGCCATGGCCGCTGAGCCTGTGCGTCCGGAGCCTGTGCTCCGCAACGGGAGAGGCCGCAACAGTGAGAGGCCCGCGTACCGCAAAAAAAAAAAAAAAAAAAAAGAATTAGCTTGTGTTAGTCCAGATCAGAGATGATGAGGGCTTGTGTAAGAGTTGGAGAGATTTAAGAAATACTGAGGAGCTAAACTGGTGGAACTCGGTGAGTCGATGTGGGAGGCAAAGACTGGGGTGGTGGTGGATGGATGATGTGATGCCATTGTCTGAAATGAGGAAGAGGAATAGGTGCTGTGAGGATCAGAGTGAATTTCTATAAAGTGGAAGCAAGTATGATGGTGATTTGTTGAAAGAATAATTAACCAGAAACTCCGTCTGAAGTGGCTCTTGGGGATTGCATGCCTTTTCCCTCTGAAGAAGGGAAAAGGAGAAGAGGTGGGGAGAAGAGGGGTGGTGGCAGCAATGCCTCCCCTGCCAAGTGTCTCCTATCCAGACAGATAGGCCTGGAAGCCTCAGACTGCTGGGCAGGGTCAGATGGGGGGCTTCTGTCAGCGACAGGGTCCCAGCTGGGCCCACCTTGGCTCAACTGCCCCTGATCCCACCCAGGGCTGGAGTTCTTCACGGAAGCCCGGGATGGTTTGAGGGTTACTTTCAGCTGCCTGGAACAATTTCTTCAATCTTTGGAGGACTCAAAGTAGCTAGGAAGGATAAAGGGGTAACATAGCAATGAAAAGAATTGAAAGGAGGGAGAACTCAGAACAAAATGAGAGCAAGTTGTTAAAGTTCCATTCTTTGTGCCCCTGAGAACTGAAGAGACCTTGGGCTGCACCCGCTTCCAGGTGTGGCCACTTCTAATTTTTCCCAGGCGGAAGAAGATGTCCTATCATTAAAGGGGAGTGCCCTGTCTTCCCGAGTTACCCGGTCTCCTCCAGCAGCATTGGAGTCCTGCTTTGTGACTGTGACCTGCCACTGTCACAAAGCCGTATCAAAGAAGCCCTCAGATGTCTCCTTTGTTCAGAATGTTTCAAATCAACTTCTCCCCTTCCCTTTGAAGGGAACGATTAACCACACACTGATAAATTACCATGATGTGAGGCTGGCAGTCTTGACAAGTGGCAGTTAGTTAGCACAGAGGAACTTGGGCCTAATGGGTTCCCGAAGTGCGTTGCTGAGAGGACAGCTGTGGCTGAATATTCTCGACTTCACAGAGCAGCCACCCACAGCCCTGAAAGGGAAATTGGTAATCAAACACTATAACTAGGCTAGAAAAAGGGACACCAATGTGGATGTTTTCATTTAAGAACACTTTATACACACTTCTCTTTTTACCCCCCAGGAGGAAAATAGATAGATACCTTTGTCTTTACTGCTCCCTTTATAAGGACCACTTCACACCAAAATCCAGAAAGTATTACAAGAAAACTTTCTGCTCTTTATATAGGCTTTCCAAAATAACAGGAGCTGCATTTTGCCAGAGGTAAGCTGGGACTCTGTCCACCCGCTGGAGAGGGCATAACGCCTCAGCCTACTGAAGAATGTTGAAAAGGGACTTAAGTGTTCTGACAAAAGGAAGGGCTTCTGAAGAGATCAAAGGAAGGAGGACCAAGTGTAAGAATGAACCAGTTGTTAAAGTTTAGATGATTTCTGGCATATGACCTTAAGATGTTTGTCTCCATCTCATTCATTGCAGGCAGAAAGAAACACATTCTGCCATGAAGGGGAGTGACCCAGGGTGGAGTTGCTAGGGCCCTGTGATTGATCCATCTAAACCCTGACCCATACGTGGCATTTGCTTTTGACCCTTTTCAGTTATGTCATTTCAAATTCAAATTTGTGTTCTTATGCTCACTTCATTAACTCAGTGCAGTTGTGAGAGCATTGCTCTATCTCCTACCTTTGTGATTTAAAAGACTAATTTTTCTTTCAGTGGGGGATATTGATCATTCTTTTGATATGTTTTAGTTAGAATGTTTTTGGCTGCAAGTAACAAAGAGGGCTTATGCTTTTCATACAAAAGAGAAGTCCTAAGGCAGGCAGTTGCCAGCATTAGTATAGTGGCTCCATGATATTTGGTGTAGGGCGCTGTGTATTTTGTTTCTTTGACTGTCCTTTTCCTCATGATGATAAAATGGCTTCTTAAGCTCTGTCCATCACATCTGCATTCATGGCAGGAGGGTGGTACCACAACCCTCCCTGTAAACTCCCTTGGCAGATTTCTTTTTGGGATACTGTTATCAGTCTTGGGTCCCTAGGCCACCCTCCCACACCCACCTTCAGGGAAAAAAAAAAAAAAAAAGAGGCAGACAAATGTCTTATCATGGTCAGCTTAGATCAGTTCTCATTCTCTACCACCTGGGAAATGTCCTGTTCTAGACAAATTGAGATTCTGTTAAGCTAAGGGTAAAGAAGAAATGGATTTTGAATAAGCAAATAGGTAGCATCTGCCCTAGGGTCTTCAAAGACCAAGGCCAAAAAAAGCCACAAGTGAAATGAAACAATAGTCTTTCATTTTCTATCATAATATGATGATGATGATGATTCTGATTTTGATTACAAAATTATTACCACACATTTAAAAACTATAGAAAATGATCCTAATAAGTAAAGACATGAGAATTTGGCATATATTAAGAAACATTTGTGGTTTGAATGTCCTTTGATCCATGAGTTATATTTATAGGAATCTATTCTAAGGAAATAATTGTAACTGTGTCCAGAGAATTAGCTACAAGAATTTTCCTTGCAGCATCATTTATAATAGCAAAAACAAAAAGACAAAAACACCAGCCTAAATGTCTAGCTGTAGGAAATTAATTAAATAAACTCCAGTATATCCTTCAGGGTGATATTGTGCAGCAATTCAGATAATGTAATAGAAGATCATTTAAGTGCATGGAAATATTGTCATATCATTAATATCAAAAGTAGCTATAAAAGCAGTTGTGCAATATTCTATTTTTTAACAAATATATGTAGTGGATGCATGTATACAGATAGGAAAAAATCAAAAGTTTATGTGGTTAGTGCTTATCTCTGGGTGATGGGACTATAGGTTATAAAAAGATATTTTTTCCTAAATTATACTTACTAAATGTACAAGCATGTGTGCTTTTTTTATAGTAAGGGGCGAAATATGAGAAAGCTTAAGACTTGGAGAGAGGGTCTTTTTCACCAAAGGATGGTCATCTGGCACCTCGCTCAGTGAGGACTGCTTTCATTCCAACAGTTGGAGGCTGATTGGAAACCTCCCATCCTTCTCCCAGGGCGCCCTGGATTGCTTCCAATTTTTCATGATTATAGATAATGCTAGGATTAACATCTTTATATTGAAGGCCTTTTTTTTTCATATTCCCAATTATTTTTGAAGAATAGTTTCCCAAAAGTGATCTCACTAGGTCAGTGGGTAGGAACATTTTTTTCTCACTTACAATACATATTTCCAAATTGCTTCTCAGTGGGGCTGTACCAGTCACAATGCTGCCAGGAATACCTTTGCCAGCACAGGATATTATAATTGTTTTTAGTGTTTGCTAATTCATCAGGCAAAGAATGGTACCTCATTATTTTGCTTTGCATTTCCAGCAAGGCTGAACGATCTTCTCTATAAATTGTTTACTTGTTGTATTTTTTATTCCTGAATTTTGCCATTTTATCTATTGGGGTTTTCATATTTTCCTTTTCAATTTATACAAACTCTTACTATACTAAAGATAATGGCCCTTTTTCTGTTGTACTGGCCTAGCTATAGATATTTCCCCCAGGCTGTTGTTTCCCTTCTGATTTAGTTTTTTTTTTTTCTTTTTATATTCAAAAGCTTTGAATTGTTAGGCAGTCAAGTCTGTCACTTTTATGATTTTCTTTTGTTTCTTACAAGTTTAGAAAATTACCCTCTCACCCCTCAAGCAGAAGTCTGATGAATGTTCAACTCTGCTTGCATCCAGATTTAAAAAAAAAATACTTACCCCTTTAACCCATCATTGATTTATCACGCTACTGGTTCGCACAAGGATTTAAATTCATTTCCCCTCAGTTTACCAAAATTATCTCAATCATATTTTAAATAATTTTCTCCATTAATTTATGATTCCTCCTTTGTCATAGCTAAGTTTTATATAAATGGTAGGCCTAGTCCCATAATGCCATCTCTTTTTAAATGATTATTTATTTACCTAAAATGTATCTGATAGGGCTTATCCTACTTCATTACATTTTAAGCTTATTTTCTGATAAAAATTCTTTTGATTCTTACCCATTTGAATATAAAACGAAATCCCCTACAGACTCAGAATTCCTTTGCAGACAGGAACCAAGTCTTTCTTGGGTATTTCAGTGTACCCAGCACAGTCCCTAGCACATAGAGATAACTAGTTAATACTTTTGAATGAATGAATTCACCCTTTTGTGGCATTCTTTTATTAAAGTTCGTGGTTTTAAGTCCAATCAAGGCCAGAGAAGCTGTGCTTCTCTCTGTTGAACCCCTGTTATACACCCAGCAAAACCCCATCTCTCATCCTCCAGTGATCCATGGTGGTTGTTATTAGTATCCACATTTCATAGATGAAGATACCAAGGTGCAGAGCAGTTCATTTGCCTGCATTTGAAAGGCTGATAAATGTCAGAGTTGGGATCTTAGCTAAGGTAGCAATTAAACAGGTAAATCATAGGACCCCGTAGTGTCCAGCACTGGCTTCAGATGGCCTGTGTTCAGTCCCAGTGTGACCTTGGCCAGTTTCAAAACCCATCTGTGCCCCATTTGTATACTGACAGTAGTAAGAGGACCTCAGGGTAGCCGTGAGTGCATAGTAAGACTGTACATTCTAACTGAGTGTCTTATCTCATCCCTAGGAGTTGAGAATACATGTCCTTTTTCCCCCTTTTTTGAGATGTTCTAGGCTGTTACTGCTCACAGGCATGCTTTGGAGATATTGTGAATTTGGTTCCAGACCACCGCAATAAAGCAAATCTTGCAATAAAGCAAGTCACACAAATTTTTTGGCTTCGCAGTGCATGTAAAAGTTATGTTTACACTATACTGTAGTCCATTAAGTGTGCACTAGCATTATGTCTAAAATAACAATGTACATACCTAAATTAAAAAAATACGTTGTGGCTAATAATTGCTAACTATTATCTGAGCCTTCACTGAATTTTAGTAACAGCAAAGTTCACTGATGGCAGATCACCATGAAAGTTTGAAACATTGTGAGAATTAGTGACCCACAG
The DNA here is from genome assembly GCF_026419965.1 of Kogia breviceps. Lineage (NCBI taxonomy): Eukaryota > Metazoa > Chordata > Mammalia > Artiodactyla > Physeteridae > Kogia > Kogia breviceps. Next base: position 152,417,295 of record NC_081312.1, on the reverse strand, counting down.
ACACGAAGTGAGCAAATGCTGTTGGAAAAATGGTGCCGATAGACTTGCTTGATGCAGGGTTGCCACCAGCCTTCAATTTGTATGTAAAAAACACGGTATCTGTGAAATGCGATAAAAGTGAGGTCTGCCTGTGTAGTAGCACTGTCACCTTGAGGTCCTATAAGGATGTGTGTTTTGACGTATGTGTGACAGTTGTTCCTTGCCCCTCTTTTGTAACTGAGAAAGGGAACAGCTAAATAGTGAAGCTGAGGAGAGCTGTAAAATCAGAACTTGTTGCCCGGGCCCCTCATTCTGTATATGCTATTCTAATCCTTAGGCCTTGTCTTTGCCTTAAATGTTCCCATGGCCTGTTTTGGAGTTAAAACTTTCAGAATTTTCTTTTAAAGAGGAAGTGAGTGCAATTCTATTTTAAGGTAAGGGCATCTCTTTGCAAATGGAAAATCCAATCAATAAATGTTTAGCAACTGCTGTGGACAAGACTCTTGGCATTCTTATAAGCACACGAAAGTAACTGGATGTGTGGATGATTGTGTGGAAATCAGATCTGGGCTCAAGTTCAGGTTTAATATTTACTAGCCATGTGACCATGGGCAAATTTTAACCTCTCTAAGACTCCATTTTCTTTTCAGGAAACTATACATAAGAATTCCCATCCTAGGGACTTCCCTGATGGTGCAGTGGTTAAGACTCTGCACTCCCAATCCAGTGTTTGATCCCTGGTCAGGGAACTAGATCCCATGTGCATGCCACAACTAAGAGTGAGCATGCCACAACTAAGGAGCCTGCCTGCCGCAAGTAAGGAGCCTGCCTGCCACAACTAAGACCCAGCACGACCAAATAAATAAATAAAATAAATGTTAAGAAAAAAAAAGAGGGCTTCCCTGGTGGCGCAGTGGTTGAGAATCCGCCTGCCGATGCAGGGGATACGGGTTCGTGCCCTGGTCTGGGAAGATCCCACATGCCGCGGAGCGGCTGGGCCCGTGAGCCATGGCCGCCGAGCCTGCGCATCCGGAGCCTGTGCCCCGCAACGGGAGAGGCCACAACAGTGAGAGGCCCGCGTACCACAAAAAAAAAAAAAAAAAAAGAAAAGAAAAAAAAGAATTCCTGTCCTACAGAGGATGGAGAGGAGCACACAAGAGAATATGTGTTAAGAGGCCATTAAACTCCTTGCCTTGTAGATGTGCCTATGCTGAGGGTCTAGGGGGAGAGGGTACTGAGTAGGTCCACCCAAGACAAAACTGTGGGACACCTGGAGGGGCCACCATGATGGGTGTCAGGGGACAAAGAGAGAAGGGCCCATTGGAACTGAAGGTTTGTGCTCTGGGCTGAGTCTCCAAGACTTGAGCTCTGAGGGTCATCCCAGATGTTCAGGGTCAGGTAGGAGGAGACAGACAGAATGGAGGCCCCCAAGCTCCATCCAGAGGCAACTTGTTCTATCAAAGCCCGGCAGGGCTTTATTTACTGACTTCTTTGCCACTATCTCCTGCTACCCAAGTCTCACCCTCTATCTGATACTTACACAGTGTTCACACCCCAGCACCTAACTTAGGGCATGGCCCAGTTCACGGTGAAAAAAAAAATTTTTTTTTAAACATGTACAATTGTAAGCCTAAGTATTTAAATTTATTTATTTATTTATTTATTTATTTATTTATTTATTTTTTGGCTGTGTTGGGTCTTCGTTTCTGTGCGAGGGCCTTCTCTAGTTGTGGCAAGCGGGGGCCACTCTTCATTGGGGTGCACGGGCCTCTCACTGTCGTGGCCTCTCGTTGCGGAGCACAGGCTCCAGACGCGCAGGCTCAGTAGTCGTGGTTCATGGGCCCAGTTGCTCCGCAGCATGTGGGATCTTCCCAGACCAGGGCTCGAACCCATATCCCCTGCATTGGCAGGCAGATTCTCAACCACTGCGCCACCAGGGAAGCCCACGGTGAAATTTTTGTCTGCTGAAGGTGTGAGTGGTGCTCAGACCATGTTTGTTGACTGAATAAGCATGACCCTGGCTGATGACATGTCCAATCTAGTTTACAAGCAACTTCGAATAAGACCCTGAGAGAAAGAGACCCTGACAGGCACAAGGACGGTCTGTCAAGAACAGTGCTTTTGGTTTGGGAGCCTGGTGAATTGAGATGCTTGTGGGAGACAGCCAGCCCCACCTTCCTAAGCACAGCATGGGGAGACTCCATTAGCAGGTGTGTCTACTGAGAACCACATGCATTACCGTTTTCTTCAAATGACGTTTGACTTTTAGTTGATAGTGGGGCACAAAAACATTTAAGATCATACCTTTTAAAAGTTGCATCTTTTAATGTCTTAATAAGATTGAAAGGCCTTTATGGTGCCTGCACAGAATCTCTTCCGGGATAATGTTCATATTTCCAAGTGATGCTCTATCTAGTTCCTAGGTTGATCCAATCAGTTAAGCTTAAGAAGCAGAAAGATGGGGCAGAATACTCCCAAGACACTTACCACAGTACCTTCCTAGGTCCTTAGGTTCGGCCTGTACTTTGACATGATTTTTTTTTTTCAAGTGGACAGAAGTGTGCAAATCTGGAACCCAGAGCTTTCATTCACTGAACAAACTTATTTGTGCCTGCTCTCTGCCAGGTATCAGGGGAGGGTGCAAAGAGGAAAAGCGTGGACCCTGCCGTCAAGGAGTTCATGACATGATGTTTTTACTTACGGGGCCCCTAAAAGGAAGGCGGGTGCTTTGTCCATCCTTACTAGACCTCACGTCTTTTAAGCAACAGGTAATGTGATTTTTCTCTGACAGCTCTGGGTTGGTTAAATGAAGCCCTGTAGCTATGGCTTTATTTATAGGCCTGTGGGAGCAACACAGGCCAGCGTTGCCACGCTGACCTTCTCTGCCTCCACTGGGTGCTTGGTTGACCAACGGCTATCACCCGGCAAGGTTTCCCAAAGCAGACCTCTGTTGTTGGCTTTGTGAAGCACTCAGAGGGAGGCCTGTGCTCAGAAATAGAGTTCTCAGCAAAAGCCACAGAATTGTTGGTGGCCTTGCCACTTGGCCAGCTGTTTTTCATTTCTCAGCAACATTTGGCTCTCTCTTGCTGTGTGATGTCAGCATTAGCTATAACAGAATGTTCTCTGTTCAAACAACATATTGGCTGATTAAAATCAGTTGCCTTGTCAATGACTATAAAGCAGTGATTGATATGATTGCCCTGGGATTTTAAGAATTTTTTTCTTTTAAGAAAATATTAAAACATTTTTGAAAGCAGAGAGCACACAGTATAATGGGCACCCCTATGCGCATCACGTCGATTTAACAGTGAACACTGTGCCACATTGCTTCATCTTTTTTTACTGTTGCTGAAGTACTTCAAAGTAAATTACAGACGTCGAGACATTTCACGCCTAAATACTTCAGCGTTGATCTCTAAAGAATCACATTTCCCATCAACCACAACATCATCAGCACTCCTAACAAAATTAATAATAACTCCTGGACTTCCCTGGTGGCGCAGTGGTTAAGAATCCACCTGCCAATGTAGGGGACACGGGTTGGAGTCCTGGTCTAGGAAGATCTCACATGCTGCGGAGCAACGCAGCCTGTGCGCCACAACTACTGAACCTGCGCTCTAGAGCCCGTGAGCCACAACTACTGAGCCTAAGCGCCGTAACAACTACTGAAGCCTGCGTGCTCTAGGGCCCGCAAGCCACAACTACTGAAGCCCATGCACCTAGAGCCCGTGCTCCGCAGCAAGAGAAGCCAGTGCAATGAGAAGCCGGCGCACTGCAACGAAGAGTAGCCCCCGCTCACCGCAGCTAGCGCAAATAAATAAATAAATAAATGAGGTAACTCCTTGGTGTCATCTTATCCAGTCCATGCTCACATTTCCCCCCTTGTTGCCCAGAAGTCTTCTACTTGGTCTGTTCAAAAGAGGACTCAGTCCTAGGCTACACGTTGCATTTTGCCATTTTATATCTTAGGCTTTTAAAATCTAGGACCGTTCCTTCTCAACTCTTTGGATGTTTTTGTTTTTCATGACATTGACTTGTAAGAGTTCTTGGATCTTTCAATAGGGATTATGAAGTTTTTCATGGATTCCTTTTGCACTATATCTAAATTTCTTTCGTTGCATTTGTACTAGGTGCTGTTAGCCAGAGGTATGTGTTTTTAATATTTCACCATCAAATCTAGCTTCAGTATCTTAGAAATTCATTCAGATCTGACATTGGCCAGTAGTGGGGTTTTTTTGGAAAAAGCATTCATTATATTCATTTCTTTTTAATCTCAAATAAAATCCTTCTTCTGGATTTATACAGAATTTATTGGCTTAAAATGAATGGAAAATAATAAAGGTAGGTTCTGAATATCAGCCATGTGTAAGGTTAAGGAAATCCCTAATAATTCGTCTTCATGTTCAGTTTGCAGAGAAATTCCAGGAGGTGAAAGAAGCTGCCAGACTAGCCAGAGACAAATCCCAGGAGAAAATCGAGACCTCGAGCAATCATTCCCAAGTAAGTAATTTGTCTGTAAAATGAATGGGTGTGATCAGTGATTGAGACTCTTTGTTCCTTGTCACTTTTGACAAGAAATAGGAAATTTTCGCAGTAGGGCATTTTGAAAACTTTTTCAACTGTTAGCCTACTCACAGTGAGATGAATGTGACATGTAAGAGACTCTTGAATTTTTCAGGATGTGGTGATATATTTTGGATGGAAAACGTTTGATGAGATTAGAGTTAATGCATGTCCCTGGTCTGGGATGTCCTCTGGTCAAGGTTTAAAAACGAATGCCAAGGTGAAGTGTTTTCTTTCTGTGTTGGGAGGTGAGGTCTGCATGAAGGATGCTCATGGACAAGTGCAGGTACCTATGCCCATGACAGAGAAAACTTGATCGATGCCAGAGAGTCCTCGTCTGTTTCCCTATTATAACAAAGTTAGGTGGAAGCTGGTATTCCAACAGCTCTGGTTTAGCCAACGTAAATGTGGCTTTGCCAGAAACTGAGTTATCTCTCTGCTTAAAAGTGTGATAATTGACTAAAAGGGACCTATTTTACCTGAAAGAAAAATACCTGCCTTCCGGGGCTTCCCTGGTGGCGCAGTGGTTGAGAATCTGCCTGCTAATGCAAGGGACATGGGTTCGAGCCCTGGTCTGGGAGGATCCCACATGCCGTGGAGCAACTAGGCCTGTGAGCCACAACTACTGAGCCTGCGCTTCTGGAGCCTGTGCTCCGCAACAAGAGAGGCCGCGATAGTGAGAGGCCCGCGCACCGCGATGAAGAGTGGCCCCCGCTTGCCACAACTAGAGAAGGCCCTTGCACAGAAACGAAGACCCAACACAGCCAAAAATAAATAAATAAATTTAAAGACAAATCTATAAAATTTATTAAAAAAAAAAACCTGCCTTCCTGATGTCTAGATTGGGGTGTGTAGTGGTAGGTGGAAACCTTGACCTAGTGACAGAGTTATGTGTAGAGAGACAGGGAAAGGGAGACCTGACGAGACGTAGGAGCTGGGGACTGGAATTAGGGATAAGCATGATGTAAATGCAAGGCAGCCATGTGTCTGCCTGCCTGGGGGTGAGGTGCACAGTGGGAGGAACAGAGATGCACTTGGAGGTACTGTGGAGGACCTGGAATTCTTCATTGGTGGATCATTCTTACTTAATTATTTATTGTTGGATAATGGGAAGACATTGGAGATGTTTTATGGCTACTGATCAGGAATTGACATGAGGGCTGCATGCGGGTGGTGAGGAAGTCAGGGAGGAGCTGAGGGCAGGAAGATCGGAGAGGAGGCTGTGGGGTGGAGAATGGCCAGGCCAGGACAGCCATGGATGGATGTCGGGGCAGCTTGTGGAAAGAGAACAGGAGGCATAGGCATCCTGAGTGGTCAATATCAACACCCTAGACTTGGCCGTCAGCAATAGCTGAAGCTGAATCCTATAAAAGATGCCCCTATGGATTTATGGAAATGAATGTGTATTAGACTTCAAGTGGACAGAAACTTTCCTGAATCTTTGTAAATAATCTTTAATAACATCTAAATGATACTGTTAATTTAGTATACTAATTATTGTACTAAGTAATTGCTGAGGATCTGTAGAATTGGGCACTTGAAATGGTCCATAGTCTAAGGACTTTCTCTGTGTTTTTTGTTTCTTTTTTTGAATGCTAAGATTATTATACAATAAGAGTTACCAAAGAAATTTTGTTAATATTTTGGTGTGTTTCTTCCTAATATAGCTTTCCCGTATATTTTTGTGTTATTCTTTTTAATCCTTTTTAAAAAACTTATTTGTTATGATCCTTTCCTTGTGTTTTAAAATATCCCTTTTCAAAACTTTTAATGGCTAGATAGTATTCCAGTGTTTTTTTGTATCACAACTTATTCCAGTAACCTCCTATAATTTGGGACATCTATGTTGTTTCTAATTTTTCATTAATATAAATAACACTGCTAAGCATTCTCGCACACCTTTTGTGCATTTGATGGTTTCTGAAGGATAAATTCTTGAAGTGGAAGTATTGGGTTAAGGGTAGGACTTTTTTTTTTTTTCTGGTCAACAATATATTTTTTTGGTTTTATTTTATTTATTTTTTATACAGCAGGTTCTTATTACTTATCCATGCTATACATATTAGTGTATACATGTCAATCCCAATCTCCCAATTCATCCCACCACCACCACCCCTGCCACTTTCTCCCCTTGGTGTCCATACGTTTGTTCTCCACATCTGTGTCTCTATTTCTGCCCTGCAAACTCGTTCATCTGTACTGTTGTTCTAGGTTCCATATATATGCATTAATATACGATATTTGTTTTTCTCTTTCTGACTTACTTCACTCTGCATGACAGTCTCTAGATACATCCACGTCTCTACAAATGACCCAATTTCATTCCTTTATATGGCCGAGTAATATTCCATTGTATATATGTACCACATCTTCTTTATCCATTCATCTGTCAATGGGAATTTAGGTTGTTTCCATGTCCTGGCTATTGTAAATAGTGCTGCAATGAACATTGGGGTGCATGTGTCCTTTTGAATTATGGTTTTCTCAGGGTATATGCCCAGTAGTGGGATTGCTGGGTTGTATGGTAATTCTATTTTTAGTTTTTTAAGGAAGCTCCATACTGTTCTCCATAGTGGTTGTATCAATTTACATTCCCACCAACAGTGCAGGAGGGTTCCCTTTTCTCCACACCCTCTCCAGCATTTGTTGTTTGTAGATTTTCTGATGATGCTCATTCTAACTGGTGTGAAGTGATACCTCATTGTAGTTTTGATTTGCATTTCTCTAATAATTAGTGATGTTGAGCAGCTTTACATGTGCTTCTTGGCCATCTGTATGTCTTCTTTGGAGAAATGTCTATTTAGGTCTTCTGCCCATTTTTTGATTGGGTTGTTTGTTTTTTTAATATTGAGCTGCCTGAGCTGTTTTTATATTTTGGAAATTAATCCTTTGTCCATTGATTCATTTACAAATATTTTCTCCCATTCTGAGGGTTGTCTTTTTGTCCTGTTTTGTAGTCTCCTTAGCTTTGCAAAAGCTTTTAAGTTTCATTAGGTCCCATTTGTTTATTTTTGTTTTTATTTCCATTACTATAGGAGGTGGATCAAAAAAGATCTTGCTGTGATTTATGTCACAGAGTGTTCTTCCTATGTTTTCCTCTAAGAGTATTATAGTGAATGGTCTTACAGTTAGGTCTTTAATCCATTTGGAGTTTATTTTTGTGTATGATGTTAGGGAGTGTTCTAATTTCATTCTTTTACACGTGGCTGTCCAGTTTTCCCAGCAAGGGGTAGGATGTTTTGAGAGCTTTTGACACACACTGCTAACATCCCTACAGAAATGTACAATTGTGACTCCCACCAGCAGTGAATGAGAACGTTTTTCCCTCCCGTTCCCTCCCCCAACAAAATTTTGTTGATTTGACAGAAGAAAAATGTATTTTATTGGCTTTTTAAATTTTGTATTTCTTTACTAGTGAGATTAAATTTTTTTGTTTATTATTTCTATGTATTTCTTCTTCTGTAAATGTCAATTGCATATCCTTTCTGCTTTTTTGTGTTCATTTCCAAGAACTTTATTTTTAACATAGCTAGTTTTGAATATATACAAAACTAGGCAGAACTGGGTAAATGAACCCCCATGGACCCCATAGGTCAGCTTTAACAATTAGGACTCTATGACCAATGGTTTCATCTACACCCCCTTCTCCCTCCGTCTTTATTTTAAAGCCAGTCCCAGACATCATTTCATCCATAAATATTTCAGAGCCTCACTCTAAAAGTTTAGGACTCTAAGAGTTTTTTAGTATAGGAAGGGTATTAGCATTTTTGTTTTTAGTATGCATTGCAAATATTTCCCCCACATTGTTGCTTACATTCTGATATAGTTTATGGCACTTTTTTGCGATGTAAAAGTTTAGTCATACATCATACCCTTCTTGTCTTTCTTTTGCCTTTACTCTTCTTGGAGGCTAAATAAAATCTTTCTAAGATCTTATCCAAGACCAGATGAGGTTTCACCTCCATGTAGTATGGCTTATTACAGAAAACATTTCAGAATATTCATAACATTGCTAAATAGTCGCAGACACCCATATCTGATTCCTGGTTTGTTTTTTTTTTTCAAATGATTGTGTTCATCTCTCTGTAGCCTCGGGATTTTTAAGTCATCTCAGCTTCTTATACTTTTTCTCTTAACTCATTCACTGTTTCTTATTTTAAAACCCTCCTCCCCACTTTTTTTTTTCTTTTGGCCATGCCCTGCAGCATGTGGGATCTTAGTTCCCCAACAAGGGATTAAACCTGCACCCCCTGCATTGGAAGCATGGCGTCTTAACCACTGGACCACCAGGGAAGTCCCTAAAACCCTCACCCTCTTTTAATCTGTGGCTTCTGTCCTGTATTATTTAAGGAGATCAGGTATCCGGGCTTGTTAGGTTTACCCGTAAAGTTTGAGTGAAAAGGTTCTGCATAACGGCCCTGTGTGCTGTCTTGTGGGTAAAATGCACAGGCTGTCTGGACTCCAAGTGGAGTCTCCATGGATAGTCTTGTTATTAGTCTGTGGACTTGTCAGTCTTTGCTGCATTCTGGTTGGATGCATTGGTTCTCCCACACTCATAACCACACAGTTCCTCATCATGCCTGATTTGCTTCCACTGTGAGGACAAGCGATAAGGTGTGCAGGTGATTCAGTCTGGCCAGGAACCTGGGTGTGAAACCCCATCTTCCACTCAGGCATCCAGCATCAACGGAACGGACGATGAAAAGGCGTCTTGTGCGGGTCCTGCCAACACACACCTCAAGTCTGAGAACAACAAGCTGAAGATTGCTCTGACACAGAGGTGAGCATGTTCAAATCCAGGTGCTGTTGTCTCCCAGGTCAGCACCTCCCTGCAGCCTTTCCCACTGGGGAGGGTTTCAGGAAGTTGGGAAAGGAGACTGGGTCCTGCTCAGATCGTCTGGTCTTGACTCCTGGCCAAAGGAAGACCAGCTGCCTTCATGGTTGTTCTCTGTGCACATCAGCGTCTGTGTGTGTGTGTGAGAAAGAGAAAGGTGTCCCTGTGCTTTTTTTTTTTTTTTTGCCGTGCCACGAGACTTGTGAGACTTAATTCCCCAGCCAAGGATAGAACCTGGGTCCCCTGCAATGGAAGCGTGGAGTCCTAACCACTGGACCTCCAGGGAAGTCCTTGTCCCAGTGTTTACGTTTCATTTTTTTTGGGGGGGTGACCTGTGCCATGAGGCATGCGGGATCTTAGTTCCCCAACCAGGGGTCCAACCCATGCCCTCTGCATTGGGAGTATGCAGTCTTAACCACTGGACAACCAGGGAAGTCCCTGTTTTGGTTTTTTGAGAAGCCAAATTTATCATTTATTCATATATGATAACACTGAAAAACATTAAAACCTAAGAAACTATCTTGAAAATAAAATCTCACAAAAATCAGTAGCTTTTCTATATACAAACAAACATCACATAGACTGTACATTTGAAGAAGAGATTTCCGTTACAATATGAACTAGAACCATAAGATACATGGGAATAAACTTAAGAAATGTACAGGATCTTTGTGAAGAAAACTCAAATGATTTTGAGGGCCATACGTGAATAATTCAACAAATAGAAAAAGCCTATTGGGAAGTGGTAGGAAGCCTCAATATTTTAAAAAGTATCAATTTCCCTTAAATTGATCTACAAATTTAACACAACCCCCATGACGATATCAAGATTTTAACTTTTAATGACTGTACTAGCTGTGCTTGTGGTTTCATATCTTGAGAATGTGGCCTGTTTCCCAAAGGCTAGGCTGGGCCTCACGGTGTAAGGCTGGCCCCATGAGCATCTTCAGAATGGCTGTCTTTGGGGGTCATTCTGTTCACCTGGCAGGGGACTCGGCCGGCTTCCCCCAGCCTCTCTGTGGCTGAGAAGCTGCTTTCCCCAGACCTGCCCCGTTTAAGAACTCTATCATATTAATTCCCCCATTTTACAGGTAAGGAAACTGAGTCCCAGGTGGTACAGTGAGTCCTTGCCCAAGGTCACGTGGCTGGTAAATCTTCCCAGAGGCACCCACCTCTGCAACCCAGCCGGCCTGACCAGTGCGTGGAGCTTAATTCCTGTGATCTGACCTAGGAATTCCCGAAAGAACATAGGACCCTTAGATTCAGCCACCTTCTTTGGACCCTGGGTTTTGTCAGGTACTTCAAAGGACAAAACTGTGACCAGCGTCTTTTACTCATCAGGTGATCATGAGGACTGTTTTTGGTTGAGTCACAGTGGGCTGCCTGGATGAAAACATTCCACCCCTAAAAATAAATGTTTTTATGTATTTATTTATTTAATTTAATTTTTTTTTTAAATAATAAATGTTTTTAAATCCCAGTTGAATGGACGAGTGAATTACAGGAATGGGTGTGAAGCCATTTCCCGAAATCAGCTCAATCATTGACTCTGAAATTAATCACATAATAATATTTTGCTATGTTTTCAGTCTGTGGTGTTTGAAACCAAAAGTATATATTTTCCTATCACAGTTCTAGGACCTTGAGGTGGATGAAAGATAATGCAGATTATTAAAATACAGTTGTATTTACTATTTTTAAAATAAAAAAAAAAAGAAGCCTTTAGAGACAGAACTCTCCTCAGCCAGGCAGTATTGATTAGAAACCAAAAACTTTCTTTTGTTTTTCAGAGTGGCTAAGTCTGAGGTGGTTTTTTTTTTTTTGTATATTAATTTTTATTGGAGTTTAGTTGCTTTACAATGTTGTGTTAGTTTCTGCTGTACAGCACAGTGAATCAACTATACATATATCTCCTCTTTTTTAGATTTCCTTTCCATTTAGGTCACCATACAGCATTGAGTGGTGTTCCCTGTGCTATACAGCAGGTTTTCATTAGTTATCTGTTTTATACATAGTAGTGTATATGTGTCAGTCCCAATCTCCCAGTTCATCCCACCCCGCCACCCTCACCCCCTGATAACCATACGTTTGTTCTCTACGTCTGTGTCTCTATTTCTACTTTGCAAATAAGTTCGTTTCTACCATTTTTCTAGATTCCACATATAAGCGATATTAGTGATATTTGTGTTTCTCATTCTGACTTATTTCACTCTATATGACAGTCTCAGGGTCCATCCTTGTCTCTACAAATGATCCAGTTTTGTTCCTTTTAATGGCTAATAGTCCATTATCTGTCTGTACCACATCGTCTTTATCCATCCCTCTGTTGATGGACATGTAGGTTGCTTCCATGTCCTGGCTATTGTAAATAGTGCTGCAGTGAACACTGGCCTCCAAAACAAGGAAACAAAAGAAGTGTTGAATGGGAGCAGCAACTGAGGGGAACCTGATTCCAGTTTGTTTTTTCAGACTTCACTGATCACAGAGGATTATCATGTGGTTTGGTGATCATGTGGCGGCATCCCTCGCACCTGAGGTGACCTAGGGTCGGCCAGGGCTCCCTCACACTTGCTGCGGTTGGAACCCCAGTTCTGCCCTCAGGGGACTCCCAGCCCCTGTCTCCTCTGTCCTCAAGTCCTCAGCTCTCAAATCTGGACCCAGGCTGTTTGTTTAAACCTGGGGTTGTTGGGCTCCAGAGAGGGGGTGTCAGGAGCTTGTTGAAAGGGTCCGCAGCTTTCATGAGAGGGTCAGAGGGCCTGGGGTCCACCCAAGCACTTCAGAACCTACACCCCTGAGGCTCATTTCAGGAAGGAACGGACATGGGGCAGGAGAGGACAGTCCTGTGTCCAGGGGTCAGTAGGGAGCAGATGGGGGAGGGGTCTCTACCACGGTCTGTGGCTTCATTCTTTTTTTTTTTTTTGCGGTACGCGGGCCTCTCACTGTTGTGGCCTCTCCCCTTGCGGAGCACAGGCTCCGGACGCGCAGGCTCAGCGGCCATGGCTTACGGGCCCAGCCGCTCCGCAGCATGTGGGATCCTCCCGGACCAGGGCATGAACCCGTATCCCCTGCATCGGCAGGCGGACCCTCAACCACTAGGCCACCAGGGAAGCCCTGTGGCTTCATTCTTAGTTTATTTCTTTTTTTTTTTTTTTAACTGAAGTAGAGTTGATTCACAATGTTGCGTTAATTTCTGCTGTATAGCAAAGTGACTCAGTTATACACACACACACACACACACACACATATATATATATATAAAATTCTTTTTTATATTCTTTTCCATTATGGTTTATCCCAGGACATTGAATATAGTTCCGTGTGCTATACAGTAGGACCTTGTTGTTTATCCATTCTGTATATAATAGGTTGCTTCTACTAACCCCAAACTCCCAATCCATCTCTCCCTCAGCCCCTTCCCCCTTGGTAGCCACAAGTCTGTTCTCTTATGTTTGTGAGCCTGTGTCTGCTTCATAGATAAGTTCATTTGTGTCATATTTTAGACTCCACATAAGAGTGATATTATATGGCATTTGTCTCTGTCTGACTTACTTCACTTAGTATGATAATCTCTAGTTGCATCCATGTTGCTGCAAAGGGCATGATTTCATTCTTTTTTATGGCTGAGTTCATTCTAAGTTTCATCTCTTCCTTCTCTGAGAATTCTGTTCTCTTCTAAAATGATGGCCTTGAGAAAATCACCCAACAAGGCAGCATGTTCCCACTAAAGGGAGGTGCCAGGCCCGCTCAGCACGTGGTTCTTGCCGCCAGGCCACCTCCGGGAGAGGGTGTGGCCCCGAGGCATGGGCTGAGGGGGTGGCCGGGTCCCCCCTCCCCAGGGCAGCCGGGTGGACGGCGCCCACCCTCCCGGTCACCGCCTGGCCCCCGCCCTGCAGCGCCGCCAACGTGAAGAAATGGGAGATTGAGCTGCAGACCCTGCGGGAGAGCAACGCCCGGCTGACCACGGCACTGCAGGACTCGGCGGCCAGCGTGGAGCAGTGGAAGAGGCAGTTCACCCTCTGCCGCGACGAGAATGACCGGCTCCGGAACAAGGTGGGGAGGGCCAGGGCGGCCGTGACCTTCCTCTCCCCACTGCCTCCCACTTGGCCCTCGGTCCCATGTCCCAGGGGCAGGAGGAAGACCCGCTGCTTCTCCCTTTGTCCTCTCCTCCACCTCCCTGCCTGCCTTAGTGGGAACGCTACTAGGTACAGAACTGACTGATTACCTTTCCTGAACCAGGTTTTAAAATTGCAATCGCAAAGGAGAAGAGAAATCAATGGGAGATTGCAGGTTTGTCTCTCGCAAAGATCGATCACCCTCTGACGCGAGCTGTGGGTTGGCCTTTTGTGGGTGGCCTCCCTCTGGCATTTTCTGTGGTTCCGTGATCTTCGGTAGAGAAAAGGTATCCAGAGAGTGAGTGAAGAAAATAGATTCAGGAGCTGGTGAGGCGTGATTGCTCAGAAACCCTGTTTCCCAGCAAACCGCTCTTTCTAAAAATGTGAGATAGGCAGCAAGGAAAGGAATACGGCCCTTGACGTGTGAGGTAGGTGGATGTGGACAGCCCTCGTGTGCCCTCTACCCTCCTACCCTGACATCGGAGCTTTTTGATTTTTTTCAGAATTCACCCACGCCCTTCCCTGTAATTAGTCGCTCATGCTCTGGAGTTGGGCTGAATTGATGCGGTCGTTTTAGGGTCCCCAGGTGAGGTCCTGGGGTTGCTGTGCTGTTTTGCTGGTCAGCACTTTTATCCCACAGTCGGTGAACACAGTCTGCTCCGTAAGTGTAGGATTTCAGGGTACGGGTCGCCTTGAGATTGGTACTCGCTCCCCTTTGCCCCCGTTTATAACCCGCCCACCCGTTCTGAGTGGAGCCCCTGGAAACCATTCCTCTATTTCTTACTTCGGAGCAGGTGGCACGTGAAACTACCTCGTATTGTTTTTTCATAAAGTGCTGATGGTGAGGGGCGCAGGCCAGGTGCTGACTCTGCACCTTCCCTTCTGAGGCTGGGCCGATCTGCCTGCCAGAGGGATTGATCGCCCTTTCTTTCTTTTTCCAAGCAAAGAGCTGAGTTTCTCTCTTCGCCTCTGAGTGTAAGAACCAAAGAGCCGTGCGGGGGGCGGGGCGAGGGGGAAGCGCGTACAGTGGAACCCGCTCCCCGGGTGGGAAGCACTGGGAACTTGATTCCCAGGGTGGGATGTGGATGTTGGTGGGATCTCCGGCGGCTCCTGTGGCTGGAGGTTCAGATCCTGAGGGCTGGTGCAGGTCACCTCTGAGAATTGTCCTCATGTTGACCACCTAGTGCCCTGCACCCTGAGGACTGCCGCTGCCTGCTTGTGGGGAACCCCATCAACATGGTGCTCTTGTGTTACTTGCTGGTTACACCCCTGCCGTCCACTCTGCACCCATGGTTTGGCCCTTGGGAAGTGCCCAGTGTCAGAGGTGTCAGGCTTGGGAAGGAAAGATGCACTCTGGGGATATACCTCAGCCTGCACTTGTCACCTCTCCAGGAAGAGGCCCACGGGCCAGGCCCCTTCTGCGTTCACCAGTGGGGAAAGGTCATCTTGATTTAAAACGTTTGAAATGTCATCCAGTCCCAGTTGGTAGCCACCGCCCCACAGAGTTGCTCGGTTCTCTACCCTGCTCGCTTAACCCCTTGAAATGCAACAGAATCATTCAGGGCATGATTAAGATGATGTGACAGTCATTCTGCGAAGAAGCAGATAGATTCATGGGACGTCTGGCCCCGACTTGTGACAGATCCTTAAAGCAAACCTAAAGCTACCGTCCTGTGACTCTGAGAGAAAACCAGGGGCCCAGAGCATACTGAAGCCAGGTTTTCTGACTTCTGTGGCTTTGTTGGTATTAAATGAGGGCATCCTGTGCCAGCAGGAGCAAACAGCCCAGGGGGAGCCCCGTGGAGTTTGTTTGTAGCCACAAGGAAAAATTTATAAGTGGGTTAATTTATGGTTTACTTTAAAAGAGCTGTGGTGATCTTTTGTTTAATGACTGAAGTGAACTGGCATCCTTGCTTTAACATGTGATATTAATTAAAGATTGACGAGCTGGAAGAGCAGTGCAGCGAGATAAACAGAGAGAAGGAGAAGAATACCCAGTTGAAGAGAAGAATTGAGGAGCTGGAGTTGGAACTCCGAGAAAAGGAGACGGTGGGTAGTGGGGCTCTGAGCGGTGCTGCTCGACGTCCCCTGGGCCATGGCTGGTGATCTCCACCCAAGGACACGGCAGGCAGGTGTGGGGCATGTGACCGGCCCTGGCAGCTGCCCGGACCTCAGCACAGAGACAGAGCCAAAAGCTACACCAAGGCACAGATAGTCCAGAGCAAAGGCCTGACCACTACCCTCTGCAGCCTCCTTGTTGTACTTATTCTATAGTCAGTCACTCAGATCCAAGAGGGAGCTGAACATTTACAAAAGCACTCGGAAACTTTCATAGGTGGTCTTTTATCAGAAGTTGTGTTCTGCTGTCAAATTAATGCAGTGAGAACCCCCTGTCACACAGTCATTTATTTTCTGGGGGACAGGACAGCTAAGTACAGCAAGTCCCCTACCCACGAACGAGTTCCATCCCAAGAGTGCACTTGTAAGTCCAATTTGTTCGTTAAGTCCAACAAAGTTAGCCTAGGTATGCAACTAACACAATCGGCTGTATCCTACTGTACTGTAATAGGTTTATCATACTTTTCACACAAATAATACATAAAAAACAGACACAAAAACCAAAGAAAACATTTTTAACCTTGCAGTACAGTACTTTGAAAAGTACAGTAGTACCAGCTACATCACTGCTGCTTTTACACTTGCTTCCGGACATCCTGGGCATGAAATAAAGATATTATAGTACTGTACTCTATACAGTGCTGTACAGTGAAGTACACAAATGCACAACCACTTGTAGAGGATGCATGCACGTGACAGTGTACGCCAGACACGTGAACTGACTTACGTGATTGGACATGTGAACGCACATGTGCATCTTTGAAAGTTCACAACTTGAAGGTTCATATGTAGGGGACTTACTGTATACAGAGGGTGGAGGCCATGGGCAAGTTACCAATCCTCTCTCAGCCTTGGTTTCCCCATCTATGAAACAGGAATCATACTTCTCTTTTCATGGTGGTGTACAGCCTTCATGCATTAATTCATGGAACATACTCAGCCTTTAGAATTACCTCATGTGTGTTAAGTATAACATCATCGCCATTATTATTTATGCAGACAACACAGGTTCCAAAAGCTGCTTCCATTATTGTATGCACGAGTTGGGGATTTTCAAGAATACATTTTATCTGACTTGCTTTCACTTTCTTTTTCCAATTTCTGTCTCCTGTAGGAGTTGATAGACCTCCGAAAACAAAGTGAAATCATACCTCAGCTCATGTCAGAGTGTGAATACGTCTCTGAGAAGTTAGAGGTAAGGGCGGGGAGCACGTCCACCTGGGCTCAGATGAGAAGGCATCCACTGTGTTACCCATTTCTCCGAGGCCTCTCCCTTTCACGCCTGGCTTGGTAAAGAAGAGAGACTTTGTATTCCTAAAAAGCCAGCCTAACTACATGCCAGATGCCAGCTTTGCTCCTGGGTGCGGACTCAGCAGTGTTTGTCTTCTGTTTTTTTCACTTATACGAAGGTGTCCTGTGCATAACCATAGTGTAGGTGACTGTTTCCTGCCCACAGAAGTCCCTACAGAACCACAGAAGGGTGCGGAGCAGGGGACGGAAAGGAGGGCTAAGAGCCTAAGACCCAGAGGCTATTGCACCTCCCCAGCCGGTGACCTTGGACACGACCTTGGACAGCCCCCCCCCCCCGCCCCGCCCCCTCCGCTGGCTTCAGATTTCTGATCCACCAGCTCCATTTCTGAAGGAGCATTTTCAGGTCCTCCTTCACCTCCGAGGTTCTGCTCACTTCGAGAGCACTTTGTTCAGGTACACAACCTTGGTATTAGTAACTGGTTCTTGTACACCCATTCAAAAATTCTCATTTTATGCCCATAAGATGAAAGCTCTTATTTGGACTCACAGCGGTCCCGCCATTGGGAGCTTGAATGTCTCCATGGCAACACCATGGGACAGACAGAGCACAGACCCACTGTCCCTGTGTCTGGCACGGCCAGTCCTCCCCCGCTGATGGCCAGAGGCTGGCCTGGGGCCGAGGAGGCCTCTCCTTCTCAGTGGAACCGGGAGAAACAAGTCACTCTTCCATTTGTGTTATTTCTCACTCTCTCCCAGAATGGAACCCAAAGGGGGCCTCTGCTTACCACCCTGGGCTTGACCACCACATGAAAACCTCATGTGCTGGGATTTCAGGCTTTCTCTGCTGGGCACTTTGTGAAAGCATCACTTAGCACCAGGCTCCCTTGGGCAGGACGCTGAGTTCTGTGTTCTCTGTTTTAAGGCGAGATGCTGGCCGTTGGCACCTCTGCCAGAGAACAGCAGGAAGGAGGGGCACACACCCGATGCCAGGGGGGTGGGGGCAGGACACGTAACACCTCCAAGGAGGCAGGCCTGCCCGAGGGGGACGGACAGTCTGGCTGTCGCAGGTCTCAGCGGGGCTCCTCCCGCTCTGTCCCCAGACCCTTCTTTCTCTCTCGCTTTGCTTCAGGCGGCAGAGAGAGACAATCAGAACCTGGAAGACAAAGTGCGCTCCCTGAAGACGGACATCGAGGAGAGCAGGTACCGCCAGCGCCACCTGAAGGTGGAGCTGAAGAGCTTCTTGGAGGTGCTGGACGGGAAGATCGATGACCTGCACAACTTCCGCCGGGGCCTCTCCAAGCTGGGCGCCGACAACTAGGGCTGCGCGTGAGTCCCCAGGGTGTGTGTGTGACACGGAGTAGCACTAGGACATCCTCCCGTTCGCGTGGCTTCTGTAAATGCAGGCGCGGTTTGTCATGTTTCCAAACCAGGGGTGCCGTCCACTCTCTCCTCTCCAGAATAGAAACCTCCCCTTTTGCTTCTCTGGCCTTGCGAGGTCATGGACAACTGGACGATTCTGACTCAGGAATCCAGAACTAGGTCTACCTTAAACGTTTACGCAGTCAGGGCAGGGATGTTTATATCTTTCTTTTTTTTTTTTTTTTTTTGCGGTACACGGGCCTCTCACCGTTGTGGCCTCTCCCGTTGCGGAGCGCAGGCTCCGGACGCGCAGGCTCAGCGGCCATGGCTCACGGGCCCAGCCGCTCCGCGGCATGTGGGATCTTCCCGGACCGGGGCACGAACCCACGTCCCCTGCATCGGCAGGCGGACTCTCAACCACTGCGCCACCAGGGAAGCCCCTATATCTTTCTTAAGGGCTGTTGCAACCATATGAACTGGAGAAAAAAGTATTTTCTAATTCAAGTATGAATACCCTTTCCAACTCCTTTTTTTTTGAGTAGCGTTCAGAGTATTCGAATGTCCACCAGGCACCAATGCGTGGGGCGTGGTGATAGCAGCTTTCCTCTCGGTATATACAGAGATGCTTTAAAGCAACCACTTAGTAGAGACTTGTCCCAGGAGAGAAAACACGCTTCTGGTGGAGGCGTTTTCTGGCAGGGGAATCGCCTGCATCCACTCCGCCCACTTCCACCCGCCCCCGGTTTGTAGGGTTGCGACAATGTTCCTTTTCTTGGTTTTAATTTCTGAGCAGGTTACTGTGCTGTGGGGACAGCACGCAGCGAGGGTGCCTGGCACAGCGCCTGGCACAAAGTAGGTGCTTAATAAATATTTGTTCAATTAAATGTATAAACAGAATTTAGTCTTTTCATCACATCCCCCATCAAGCCCCTGTTGGACAGTCCACCGTCCTGGTGCACTGGGTCGTTATCAGGCATGTATGTGACTTTGTGGACAGACTCGTGGGTTGGCTCAGGTGGCCCTGGGGCCAGGAGGGTGGCGGTGGAAGCAGCAGGAGCTGGTCTGAGCCCTGCCCCCCCACCTCCCAGCAGCCCATCCATGGTGCTCTGCCCCTGGAGGCCTCTGACACTGAGACCACCCTTCCTTTCCAGGAGTGAGGCCTGTGGCCTAGGGATTCTAGGACCACTGACTGTCCCTGGTGTAGGGGCTGCCCAGGGCTTGGGATATAGGGTGGGATCCTCTGTTGGGTTTAGACAATTGAAAAAGAAATCACACAGGCCCATGAGGGAAAGAGTGGGCTCAAAGTGGCTGAGCCGTGGCCTTAGAGGAGTTCTGCCCAGGTCTGCCTCCCCCTTGTTCCTGCTAAGGAAGGGACCAGAGCCATGGACCTCTCCTCTCTTACTGAGTTTCTCAGTGGGGCCAGTGGACATTTCATTTGCCCCATGCATGGCAAGATGGTCTGAATCCCTGGCCATCAGCATTTCTAAATCCCTTTGAAGGAGGGGGAGGCTTTGCTGCCCCCTTATCTGCTTTGAGAACCACTAAGAGAACTTCCCCCTCTAGAAGGATTTTCTCACACGTTAGAATTGCTCCCTGCTGAATTGTTTAGATAAACAATAAAATAGCCTGAGGAGGTGGGTAGGGTACACACGGATGTGACCCAGGCCCCAGGGTGACTTTACAAGCCCTGCCGCTCTCTTTCCTGTAGCTGAGACCATCTCCCTGAGCAGGGAAGGTCTTATTTGGGATGCGGAAAGCACCAGGACATGTAGGGGAGATCCGAAGGCTGAGTGGGGCAGCTCTGGTAGAGTTCACTGGGCTGGTGGCAGATGGAAATGGAAAGCATGGTCAGCCCTCCTGCCGATTTGTGACTGGGCGCCGCTGGCCCTGCCCTTTCCCTGGAGCTCCATATGGCTCTCAGGACAGTGGTAGCAGCTCTGCTGACCTGGAGATCAGAGAGCTGGGCTGGCCGTGAGTTGGCCTTGTGGCCCAACAGTGGGCTAAAGAGGATTCTTCTCAGGCTAGGCCAGTCTACCTGCTCAGGAGCAGCAGACACTGGGATTCTGAAACCTCAGCTTGGGTCTTCTGATACCAACCAACCCTGTCTATGAGGCAGCTTATTCATCCAGAAGGAGCCGTCTTGACTGACTGGAGCACGGTCAGGTGACATATTCATCGGAGGATAGAGTTGCCAAAGCCACTTGCACATTCTGGGCAGCGACTGTAGAAACCGGTGGCAGTAGTAGAGCCATTACCACGGTGGGCTGCTGTGTCCCTGTGCAGTTGAGACCCATGACCCCCGCTCACCGACCGTGGAAGAGTTTTGTGAGCCCTTGTAGGCAGTAGGTGAGGTGCTGAGAGCCCCACACTATGCGGCCCCAGCCAGCTTTACACCATGCAGCCCTGAAGCTAAGAGCAGTTGGGGCTCCTCTAAAGGAGAAGCTCAGTTGGGCTCAGCAGGGAAAGCACCCCTTTACAAAAGCCCTGGACTTTCAGTCCCTTCTGCCTTTCTCTAAAGGTCTTAATGTTTCTTCAGTTACTTTCCTTAAAAAAAAAAAAAAAAAAAAAAAAAAAAAGACCTGGGGACTACCTAGACAGTCTGTCGAGAGGCTAGCCCTAACAGCTTCGGGATATAAGGAGAATGACCCCCTGAATTCATCCCAGTTTCCGTTGAGCCAGGCCCTCGTTTGTTAGGATGTCCAGCTCCAGTCTCAGCACTGATGCCCTTTGGTTGTCGTGATCTGAAGCCAAGTGCAGGCAGGGCATAACCCTTGGCTCACAAACACCCCAGCCCCGTCGTGCTGCTGGAGGATTTAGAGCTAGGACTGCGTCTTTGTTTCCAAGTGATGTCTCCTGATTTGACATTTCCGACACTGGCTGCCTGCACCTCAATTAGCTTATTTTTTTTTCCTCTGCATCTGTGAAACCTGGGGGCTACAGAAAGCAGCGTAAAATTTGGAATCCTTTAACCATAATGATCCTTAAAAATAATTTTCATTCCAAGTAAAGACCCACTGGGTGCTTGATACAGTTGAGAGCAGCAAAGGGGAGATAAAGTCTTCCTAGTGCCTCGGGGATAGAAAACCACCTGAGTGACAGGCTGGGACAGTGTGGTCAGGCCTTGAAAGAGAGCCAGCGTCCACATGAGACCCACTCCCTCCCTTCCACACTCCCGTGCATGCTGTCACTTTAGACCTCAGCTGGGTGAGAGAGCAGGGCAGAGATCATTCCCCGTTTTGCAGAGGAAGCAGAGACAGGTGACTCACCCTGAGTCACCCAGCTAGTAAGCAGCAGCATGGGCTGCATCTGGGTCTCCTGAACCCTGGTCCAGTGTCTTTCTACGAGTCATGCTCTCTTCTCCCTTTAGTGACCTTTGGGTGCCAAGAAAAAAAAAACTCTCTTGTGTCCTGATAAGAGCACATTGCAGTTATACTGTTTTAACATATGTCCCCAGCAAATGGGGACTTATAAACTTATAAATGAGTGAATCAGAATTACATTTACATTCATTACGGCAGTAAGCTCCACTTTTGAATGATTCTGCTTTTGTAGGGATCTTTCCAAGAGATTGTTGGTTAAAATGATGTTGGTGCTTTGAGAGGCCAGAGCAATGAGACACATTTTGAGTTCTTCGTTGATGGCTTTCGTGGAGGCAAAGCAGTTTGTTCAAAACAAGCAGGAGGCCCCAAAGTGGCAGAGCAGTAAACAGAGTGATGGCGGGGCAGGTGGGGTGTGGGGGGATTGCCCATCACTGCCCAGCCCCTTCCCAGACAGGAGCCAGCACTGGGGAGGGAGCAGAGCAGCCAATGGCTAGAGCAGGTCGAGTGGCACCTGACCGGCCCCAGGAGGACCGTCCACAGCGGGCAGTTGGTCTCCATCCTGCAGTCTCGTCATGGGCATCTCTAGACTTGGGCGGCCCATGGGCACAGCCTGGACAGTGGTTGGCTGACGCCTGGCCAGTGTGTACTACATTGGACATAAAACATCAAATAAAGGGTGGGATAGAGTGCTACTCAGAGGCGTCACAATCGGCCTGTTGTCAAAGGACTGCTTTTCTATAGAAATCGGGGGCAACTTTGGGTGAGAGCCAAAGCCAACCACAGGGAGTGCCAGGGACGTCAGGTGTGGCCAGGTGCGCCCTTAGAAGGCAGGCAGCCGGGATGGGACTTAGCAGAGGCGCTTGACAGAGGCTGCCCTTTAAGACAGAGCCAGCCGCTGCATTCTGCTCATCGCTGAAAGTGGCTCTTTGTGC
This sequence comes from Kogia breviceps, assembly GCF_026419965.1. Taxonomy (NCBI): domain Eukaryota; kingdom Metazoa; phylum Chordata; class Mammalia; order Artiodactyla; family Physeteridae; genus Kogia; species Kogia breviceps. The sequence continues at coordinate 152,394,827 of NC_081312.1, read as the reverse complement.
CATGTGTCCATCTAAAAGCTATGGTTCTTTTATTCACTCGAAAGATCACTGGATTTTGAAGCACTGGCGATGTAAACTAGAAGCCTGCAAATCAACATCCGTATATATTCTTAAGGGACATGCACGGTTTAAAAGAATTCCAATTTCTGCATACATAGTTTCCCCAAAATAAATATATATTCTTGGAATGGTGGGGGTGACGGCATGGAGAGGGAATCCTGTATAGAAATGTGTGTTGTTTTACGTGTCTTTTTCATACACCTATCTCAAGAATGTGGGGTTTTTCCAGTTCCTCTTTAAACACCAGCCAGGAAGGTGATTATGGTGGTAAGAATTTGGCAGCCAGATGATATGGTCTAGTGAACTTTGGAGTGTGTGTGTGTGTGTGTGTGTGTGTGTGTGTGTGTATTGGGGGAGGAAGCAGCAGGGGGAAGCAGGAGAAACGACAAAGAAGGGTTTTCAATTTAAAAATATATGTATAGCTAAGAGGAGTCTTTAATAATCCTGGCAGTGATGTTATATGTTCTGGAATCCATCTTTGAGAAGAAGAGCTTGTGGGTCTTTTGTTTTGAGCGGAATTGTACAGTGCCCTACTCTCTTTGACGAATGCAGAGCCTTGTGAAGAGTGGCCCCCGCCCCTGGCCACACAGACCCCAGGTGCACCTGCCAGGAGCCCAGAGAAACCACGGTGGAGTCCAGACTGTGGGACATTTTGGCGGATGACTGACAGGTCCGATGATATGCAGCTGTGGGGAATGTGTCACTGTTCTTACCCTATGGACCACTTTTAATATAAAATCCTGACTTTAAATAAATTGTTGTAGCAATGTCTTATGGTGTGACAGACAATTAGGCATTTCTTGCATCAAATGTAAGAATTTAACGATTAGCATGAGGTGGATAAGTGGACTCTCCCAAGAATACTGGTTTTTTTTTTTCTTTTCCCTTTTCAAATGCCTTTTTGGTACATAAATAATATATACTTTTGTAAGAAGAAACGAAAAAAGTCACCTGTTATTACACCATCTGTTTATAACCACTGTTAACATTTTGGTATATATCTTTTCAGACTTCTTTTCTATGCATCTATAGCTGTTTTATTACTTTTTTCATGGGATACAATCATATTATACATTATTATACATGTACTGTTTTATAACTTGCTTTTTTCCCTTTTAACACTATATTGTGAATATATTTCTATGTCAGTAAATATGTAACAGCATCATTTTTAACATCTGTGTAGGTTGTACCTTGGGTACTTGTTTCCAGTTTTATACTGTTGTGCTCAAGGATATGATGGAAATCCTTTCTTCTAACACCTTCATGAACTTTTCAGAATATTTACTTAGGATAACTTTCTAAAATTGGACTTGCTGGCTCAAAAGTGTAATGGGTGCTACAAGCACTGCTCCGTCTCCTCCTCTCCCTCTTGGGCACACAGGAGATGCCACTTACCAGCCCCTATAGTCACTCAGGGTCCTGATGCTAATGCTGGCCAATAAAGTGTGAACAGAAGTGACATGTGCAACGTCCAGGCTGAGCCTGTGAGATGCCCCTGTGCAGGTCTCCAGTCTTCCTGTTGCCTTGCCCCACAGGTGGTGATGTCCCAGGGCTGGAGCCTATGTCAGCTGGAGCCTTTGTCAGCCTGGGTCCCTGAGTGACTGTGTGGAGAGCTCCCCTTCTCCCGTCATGACACCCCCCTCCCCACCTGTGTGGATGTGTACTGTGAATAAAGAATAAACTTTAAGTGTTACACTATTGGGATGTCAGGGTTATTTTGTTACTGCAGCATAACATATCCTGACTAACAAAAAGGTACGCACATGTTGGGGACTTTTAATATATCTTGCCTCAAATGGCCTTCCAGAAAGATGATACCAAATTATGCTCCCACCAACAATGTGTGAGAATGTCCAATTCCCCTCTTTCACACTGGTGTTCCCATGGGGACTGGGGGGGCTAGTTTTGATATGCATTTATTTGATGACAGTGTGACCATCACTAGCCAACATATTTATTAGACTATATTCTTTTGTCATTTACCTATTCATCTTCTCTGGCCAATTTTCTCACAAGGTGTTTGTGTGTCTCATTGATTTCTAAGAAGTTTTTTTCCCCTATAAATATTATTTTTTTAAAGTTGCATGTATTGGGGGCTTCCCTGGTGGCGCAGTGGTTAAGAATCTGCCTGCCAATGCAGGGGACACAGGTTCGAGCCCTGGTCTAGGAAGATCCCACATGCTGCAGAGCAGCTAAGCCTGTACGCCACAACTATTGAGCCTGTGTGCCACAACTACTGAAGCCCACACACCTAGAGCCCATGCTCCACCACAAGAGAAGCCATCACAATGAGAAGCCTGCACACCACAGGGAAGAGTAATAACCCCTGCTCACCGCAACTAGAGAAAGCCTGCACACAGCAACAAAGACTCAACACAGCCAGAAATAAATAAATAAAATAAATAAATTTATTTTTTAAAAGTTCCATGTATAGCTTAGATTTTTTTTTAAAACATCTTTATTGGAGTATAATTGTTTTACAATAGTGTGTTAGTTTTTCCTTTACAACAAACTGAATCAGTTATACATATACATATGTATAGCTTAGATTTAAAAAAATTTTTTTTTAGTCAAATCTTTCTTTTCCTTTATGGTTGTTGCCTTTGCTGTCATGCTTTTGAAGATCTTTGCAATTCTGATTCCAAGGTTGTATGAATTTTCACCAGTATTTTATTCTTGTACTTTTATTGTTTTGTTTAAGCAGTTAAATCTATGATCCATGTAGAATTTATTTTCTAAATTACCCCAGCATCACTTACTGGGAAATCTGTCCTTTCTCTACTGATACAAAATCCCATTTTCACTATATACCTAGTCCCTATATTTCTTTTTTTCCCCCTTTTTTTTAGAAAGCATTTTCTTTTTCTTTTTTTAAAATTATTTATTTTATTTATTTTTGGCTGTGTTGCTGCACGCAGGCTTTCTCTAGTTGCGGCGAGTAGGGGCTACTCTTCCTTGCGGTATGCAGGCTTCTCATTGCAGTGGCTTCTCTTGTTGTGGCGCAGGGGCTCTAGGTGCACAGGCTTAAGTAGTTGTGGCTCACGGGCTCTAGAGCACAAGCTCAGTAGTTGTGGCGCATGGGCTTAGTTGCTCTGTGGCATGTGGGATCTTCCCAGGCCAGGGCTCGAACCCCTGTCCCCTGCATTGGCAGGAGGATTCTTAACCACTGCGCCACCAGGGAAGCCCTCAATCCTTATATTTCTTTAAGCGTACATCTGAACTTTTTATTATGTACATTCTGTCACTGGTACCACATAGTTTAATCATCTCAGATTTAGACTAAATGTCCCCATTAATTAAACATCTTCAAAAATGTCCTAGTACTTTTTGTATATTGACAGTTCCAAAAGAAATTCGGGATCATTTTGTAGCATTTGGAAGAATTGGAAATTGGATTGTGTAAATTTATTGGTAACTATAGAGAGAATTAACATCTTCATAATATTTAACCTTTCATTTCAGTAAATTTATAAAGTATTATGTTCCTCAGTATATTTTTTCTAGTACAGGTAATTTTTTGTAGTTGTGGTTACTATGGTAAATGAGCTCTTTTGCCCATTATATTTTCCAACTGCTTATTTTTAGTATAAAGGTACATGACTACTTTTTGTTTTAAAGAAAATCGAACCCATTGATTTTTAAATTTAAAATATTAAACAAAAGCTGTGTAAATGGAAGCATTATGAAAAAACATAATATGGAAACTGCAAGTCCCCCATAATTAAAACCCCTCTGCCCCCAAGATAAACAGTCAACAGTGGACTCACAGTCCTCAAATCTTCTTTTCCTAAAGTATGTTTTATCATTTTGACCATATGATTTTTTCACTTGGCAACAGATCTTGGACATCTTCCTGTCAGTACCATATCAATCTACCTCATTCTTCTTAACTCTGCATAGAGAGTTCTGTGGTTGTTTACTAGTTTGTTTGACTTGGCAATTGGTTGTTTATTTTGTAGCTAGCCAATTACTGAATTTCCTTTCGTTTTAATAGTTTTGTTGCTGTTATTGTTAATGCTTTTGCCTTTTTCATGTGGTTAATAGTTCTGAGTAGTGATGATAACTTTACCTCCATATTTTTAATAATCTTATTTCACTTCCTTATCACGCTGACCAGCACTTTTAGAACAATGGTAAATAACACCTGTATAAATTGTGCCGATATTGTACATTCTTCTTTATATATATTTTTTACTTGGCGAGAATACCTCTAGTGTTTCTCCAAAAGTACAAATTTGACTCTTAGTATGAGATAGTCTTAATATTTGAATTTATATATTAAAGTTATGCCCTCCTCTTTCTAGTTTGCTGAAAGTTTTATCAGTAATTGTTGTTGGAATTATATTAAATGCCTTTTTTTCCCCATCTGTCAAGATGATCAAATGGTTTTTCTTTATCATAACTTAATATGAATCATTTAAATAGATTTGCTAATGTCAGACCCTCTCTGCATTTCTAGAGAAATCTGATTTAGTCATGGTATATTATTCTTTCAATATATGTCTCTACTCAATGTTAACAGTGGTTATTTATGATGGGTTGGTTTATGGTAGACTTTTATTTTTTGTTCTTATTTGTATTTTCTGATTTTTCTACATGGCTCTCATATTACTTGTATAATAATAGTAAGAGCTTTAAAAGAAGAAAATTACTCTGGATTTGGTTTGCTCTTATTATTTTGGAATTTTTCAAAATTTTAGGTGGATAGTTGTGTAATTTTTTTTTCTGCTGTCTTTGTCAGGTATTGGTGTTGGGTTTGTGTTAACTTCTTAAAAAAAAAAAACTTGGGAAGCTCTATCTCTTTTTTTCTATGCCCTTGAACAGTTTAAATAATGTTTAGAATTTTTTGCTCCTTGAAGTTTTTATAACATGTATAAATCTGTCCAAGTCTAGTGCCTTTTTAGGAAATAATTCTTTGACAATTTTTGCAATGTTTTTCCATGCTCATAAGTCTCTAAACTTTCTTCCTATTCTGTAAGTTTTTGACAACTTAAACTTCCTAAGTAATGATTCTGTTAAGATTTTCAAATTTGCTAGCCTGGAGCTGTCGTATTTTCTTTTCTCATTCATACCATTCTGTGTCTGTGCTTTCCCTTTTTATTCTGGGACTTTAAATCTTAATTTACTGTTTTACCATTTTATGATTTTTTTGGTTTGTTTTTGTTCTTATTAATTTTCTTCCTTTATTTTATTATTTTTTCACCTTTTCAAGTTGAATGCCATTTTAACTTTTTCCTGTTTAATAGTTGATATAGTTACTAGTGCTCATAAGGCTACATGACTTTTCTTCTGAATATTTCTTTATCCATTTTTGTTAAATTTTTAGCTATGATGTTCTAAGTTATAAATAACTTGTAATTTCATATTTGACTTTATTTTTTACTTAAGAGTTATTTGAAATTAACTTTTAAATTTCTAGATAGTTTGATACTTTTTGTTGTTGTTATTAACATTTGTTACAAATGTTGTCAAAGAGGGTATGGCCTGTACAATTTCTGCATTTTGGAGTTTATTGATGTTTTCTTGGGACCTAATAAATTGTTAATTTTAATCAATATTCCCAGGAAACTGGAAAAGAAGATATATTCTCGGAAGGGAACAAAATTAAATCTATATGTATTAATTTGACCTTATTAATTATAATCTTATGGGCCTTTAATTTTTGCTTACCTGATTCGTTAAAGACTAAGGAAAGTGTGTTAGTCTCAGACTACTATTGTATTTCTGTCTATTTCTCTTGTGTTTCTAACAGTTCTTGCTTTATGTGTTTCAGTATGACGTTATTTGGCAAATTATCTTTTTATACTTAAGGGAAAAAATATTTTCCTTTAAAGACTTGTCTACCTTTGTGGATTTTACCTGATTTTGTTGTAACAGAGTTGTTTATGTAGAAATACATAGTTCAGTAAAATGTTTTGTGTCTCTTTTTAAGTCAACAAAAATCTTTCAGAAGCCCTTTGTGTCTTAAGATATTTTGGAAACTCTGGATCTCCCCAAGGGTAGGTTGATGTTCTCTAGGGTGACTTCCTGAGCCAAAGCAAGGAAGGCAGTGTGGGTTAAGGCACGTAAGCCTTTGGAACAGAGTTAGGGTTTGGGGGGGGGGTTGCCAACATTTCCAGTTCCTGCTTCGGGGCAGCCCCATGCTTGGTATGGTTAGGGGTCACCTGCCCTCTAGCTGATCACCTTCTGCCTCGGTGGGGTCAATATTGAAGCTTTTCTTAACCCAAGAGGCACTTTTCTTCTGCAGGGCTGGCCTTCTGGGCAGAAGGCAGCAGAGGGTATATGCTTATGTTCCTGGCTGTTGGGGGAAAAGCTAATCTCGGAGACTCATTCTACCGGAAAAGATTTTTCCAGAGCTATTCAAGCAGATTATTCATATGGCAAAGTCTGTGCCCGGCAGCGAACCAACTTTTCCCAAACACGTGGAGGAGGTGTGACTCTCAACCCACAGCTCAGGAGTGAAAGATATACCACCTTCTCTATTTTCCCTTCATTCAAGTAAGTTTCTGTTTTGGACCCTCATTCTACCAGACTCATGCAATTGGATCTCAGTCAATCCCAGGACCCCCTTTTCTCCAGACGTGAGTTTTCGAAGGCTGAGGGCTTGCATATTCCCAGGGTGGTGGGGGTCAGGGGGTCTATGTCTGTTGAGATGTCCCCTGTTCCTGCCCTCTCACTCCACTACCGCTGTGTCACAAGAATTCCTCACAGGTTCCTGTGCTGCAGAAATCTCCATGAGGCTGTCCTAGGCCCTCTCTCTACGCAGCCATCCCATGTTTGACAGCAAAGGTTTCCGGTGGAGGGTGATTTAACTTAGAGGAACTTCTAGATAAACCAGTGCGTGTTTGCACAAGAGAGCACACTAGTGAGTGGAAGTGATTCTGCGGCCACCCATGCCCGCTTGCTTTGCAGGCCCTTGCAGCTCACTTGCAGGGGGGCTCGGGTCCTAGGCTTCACTTCTACGGGGCGCTTGGGAAAGTTGACCTTGCTCTTTTGCAATATTCATCCCGTGAATGAAGTTCTCCTTCCCAATTCTTGTCTTGCTCCTGACTACTCCTTTTCCTTCCCCTCCTCCTCCTGCCCTGTAGTGTTGGGGTCTCCAAGGATCTGGCCTGGGCCACTTTCCTGTGATGCTCTCCCCTGGCAGTTCCAAGGCTTCCCCACTCCACCTTGTCCCAGCCTCCTGGAGTCAGCTCCCCTTTGTCCAGTGCTGCCCCCTACCCACCTCTGGATCCCTGACCGTGGCACCTCCCCCCTCCAGGTGTTGGCACCGTCTATGTCCTTGCCCTTGCTTCCTGCACAATGAGTCACCATATTATGCTGCTTCCTCTGGTTATCCCAATCTCTTCACTCCATCACTGCTTCTCTCACCAGACAGTCCCTATCCTGTTCCTGATCCCCTCCCTCCAGGATCTCCTGCATCGTCTGCTTCCTTTCAGGTTAAGCTGCCGGAGGCCTCTTCCTAAAGCTTGAGTATCAGGTTCTAGCCCCCTCTCTCCATCCTCCCCCCATGAGGTCACACTAGCCGCCTTCCCTGGTCCTGCCCAGGCCTTGCTGGTGCATCCTCTCTGTGCTCTAGTTCTTGTTCTTCCCACTGCCTGGAATCCTTTCCCGTTTCCAACCCCATTTCTCTTCTTAGACCCAGCTCAAAGGCCTAGGCCCTCCAGATTAAAATCAGCCACTCCAGGGGACTTCTCTCATGCTTCTTAGAGAGCTCTTTTCACACTTACATCTTTTTTTTTTTTAACATCTTTATTGGAGTATACTTGCTTTACAATGGTATGTTAGTTTCTGCTTTATAACAAAGTGAATCAGCTTTACATATACATATATCCCCGTATCTCCTCCCTCTTGCATCTCCCTCCCACCCTCCCTACGCATGTACAGCTCTTAAATCATTAATTCATGTATTCATTTAACAAACATTTCTTGAGCACCTTTATGCCCCAGGCCCTGGGAACACAAAGGTGAAAAGACACAGCTATTTTCCGCAGATCTATTACATTCCAGTGGAGCTGTGAGGTGATACATGGCAGGTGCAAATGGAACTCAGCTGATGGAGGACTTGTGAGACTCCCCCTCAAGCAGGGCTCTCACAGGTGTTCGAGAACAGGAGTCAGGGTACATCCTGCTTCTCCAGAGCTGGGGTAACCCTGGGCCACTCTGAAGACTTTGTGAGACATCCAGCTCCAAGGCTCTTCATCTTGGAAGGAACCTGCAATGACACTAAGTATGCCTGCCTCACTCTTCCCTTTCACAGCCCCCTCATTTCCTGTCTGACTTGTATATATTCGTGTTTTTCTAAGGATGGTCTGCAGACCAGCTGCTTCAGAGCTATTTTGGGTTTCCCAGAAAAACCTCCTGGATTAGCATTTTTGCAGGCCAGGCCTGGCAGTATGCATTCTAGAAGCTCTTTGTGCTAGACAACAAGACGATGGCTCCCCAAAGATGTCCACATCCTAATCCCCAGAACCTATGGATGTGTTATCTTACATGCCAGAAGGGACCTTGCAGATGGACCTTCAGATGGGGAGATTACCCTGGATTATCTGGGGGTGGGGCCCAATCTAATCACATGAGTTCTTAAAAGCAGAGAACCTTTCCTGGCTGGGGTCAGAAAGAGATGGTGATGGAAGAAGAGTCAAAGAGATACCATGTTGCTGGCTTTGAAGATCAATGAAAGGACCACAAGTCAAGGAATGCAGGCAGCCTCTAGAAACTGGAAAAGCTTCTAGCTTCTCCCCTAGAGCTTCAAAAAGGAACACAGCCTTGCTGACACCTTGATACTAGCCCAGTGAGACCCATGTAGGACTTCGGACCTATGGAACGGTAAGACAATAAATTTGTGTTGTTTTAAGCCCCTGTAATTGTGGTAGTTAGTTCTGGCAGCAATAGAAACCCAATACGCTTCTCCCATGAGTTTACATATCTAAGAGTTGAGAAAGTCTGCTGTACAGCGAGTCCCTGACATACAAACGAGTTCCATTCCGAGAGAGCATTCATAAGTCCAATTTGTTTGTTAAGTCCAGCAAAGTTAGCCTAGGTACCCAACTAACACAATCGGCTATATTGTACCGTACTGTAGTGGGTTTATAATACTTTTCACACAAATAATACATAAAAAACACACAAAAAAGTAGTACTGTACGGTAAAGTACACAAAAGCACAAGCACTGGTAGCAGATGCGTGCACATGAAAATGTATGCTAGACACATGAACTAACTTACATGATTGGACCTGCGAACGCACGTTCCCATCTTTGAAAGTTTGCAACTTGAAGGTTCGTATGTAGGGGACTTACTGTATAAATTCACTCAGCTACGTGATTTCATATGATGGGTGGTCATTAGTCGAAAACCTCTTGATTCTGGCTCCTGCTACTGCCTGCTTGATTCCCCAATTCAAATGCGGGAGAGGGAACGAATGAACAAATGAATAAGTCAGTCTGATCAGCCCGGCTCATGGTTTTTCACTCCGGGACAATCCAGAGGAGGCTTCCAGTTATGGATTGGCTGTCCTAGCATCAGCTTTGGCCACAGAGGGCCCAACTCAGGCTCTAAACCGTGGCCAAAGTGGGCTGCCCTTGTAGCCAGGGCTGTGGGTTGGGGGAGGCGTTGTGACTGGTGTCCAGGACAAGGGGCAGTGGTCCTAGAGCAGGGGAGGGCCCGGGAAGACTTTGGAGAGGAGGACGCAATGGAATTGAGACTGAGAGGTGGGTGTGGATTTGCCGGTCTGGTGACAGAGGGCTGGGAGGCCCCAGGTGCTGAGGCTTACGAGAGCAGGGCCATTTGAGGGCAGCCTGCTTGGTATTGCTGGAATAAAACCTGTGGTGGGGCAGGGGCAGAGGGGCAGCAGCCAGGTTTCTGAGGGGCAGGCCTTTACCGGTGTGGGTTGGAGAATGGAGAGGGACATCGAGGGGGGGAGGTGGGGATGGATTGACAGCACTTTAGCGGGTGGACTGCACAGGTTTGAAGCTGGACAATAGGAGACAATACTTGACCCTCCCCTTGGCTCTGGATCCCCTGAGGCCAGAGTCTGGACTTAAGCCTTGGCTGGAAGAAAGGGGGAAATGGAGAAATGAGGGAGAGAGGATTCCAGAGAAGTTTGGATGCACGTTAGACAGTTGGGCGAGGGGTTTCAATTGGAGAACTCTCTGGAAAAGGATCTTTTTTTTTTTGAGTCTTCTCATCTTTGGCAGGCCTTAGAAAGCAAATTCTGAGAATTATCCAAGTCTGAGTAAGCTCACTGGTGTCTCAAAATACTGAAATTACAAGAATTAAAATAAAAATACCAAATTGCATAATAAGCATAAGAAAGTCCAGCAAAGCTCTGATGTTGCCATTTTTAAAAATACCAGATTCTTTCTAGAGAAACTTTTTGTGCGGAGCTTGGCCTGTCTATGGTAGAGAAAGAGGCCTGGGAGGCTGCCACTTGGCCTGCCACTGGGATTTGCGACTGAGGCCCGGCAAGTAGGCAGCAGGGACTGTCCCCCGTGCTGCAGCACCCCACCCCCCCGCCCCACTCACACACCGGGAACCTGCAAAAAGGGAAAAGGAACGGTGGGAACAGAGGCCAATGCCTGGTCAGGGCACCAAGGCCTGGGCCCCGAGAGCAGAGTGAGGCACCTCCGTGTACAGGAGCTGGATCTGGGTCTGCATCACTTCAGGTCAGGGAAAGTAGGACACCTGACGGACCCACGGGTGACCTAGCAGTGGCCACGCTGAAGGATCTCCAGCCATGCACGGAGGTCCAGGCTGCAGCTGCTGAAGGACCCAGACCCCTCCCAGCTATGCCAGCTGAGTCCCCTCGGAGTTGGCTAAGAAGAGACTCTAAGTAGGAAGGGTTTTGGTCTATAACAACTTTACTTTGGAAAAGGAGGGTTGATTCATCTTGTTCTCTGGAAACCCAGGATTGCCATGGCAGGAGTGAGGGTGATGACATTAGTGGGGATGCTTGGGACAATTTGAGAAATGAGGAGACTGCCTTGTATGGGTCTCTTCTCCTTTTCTAATTTTAACACAAAGCAAGGAGAAATGATTCCAGCATGAGTGCCTGAGGGGAACAACACTCTTCCCCCACCCTTAGTATTGGCTTAAATAAATGTTTAACGTTTTGGGGATTTTGTTGTTGTTGTTGTTGTTGTTGTTGGTTTTGGCTGAGTTGGGTCTTTGTTGCTGTGCGCGGGCTTTCTCTAGTTGTGGCGAGCGGGGGCTACTCTTCGTTGCGGTGCGCGGGCTTCTCACTGCAGTGGCTTGTCTTGTTGCAGAGCACGGGCTCTAGGCATGCGGGCTTCGGTAGTTGCAGCTCATGGGCTCAGTAATTGCGGCATGCAGGCCCTAGAGTGCACGGCTTCGGTAGCTGTGGCTCGTGGGCTCTAGAGCGCAGGCTCAGTAGTTGTGGCGCACGGGCTTAGTTGCTCTGCGGCATGTGGGATCTTCCTGGACCAGGGCTCGAACCCGTGTCCCCTGCGTTGGCAGGTGGGTTCTTAACTGCTGTGCCACCAGGGAAGTCCCGTTTAATGTTTTTAATAAGATTTCAGCTAAACCCAGCCACAGGAGGGATGGCTGTGTTAAGATATTACGTTTCACTTCCTCATGAGTGACACTGATGCATTATAAATAGTTCTTTATTATGAGTTTATATACTGCCTGATACATGAAATACATTTCCTTTAAAATATTTAAAATTCCTGCTTATAAGCAACTTATTCGGATTATTGTTAAAATAATGTTCACATTCAAACCTTTCAATCCTAGGAAACCACTACACACACTCGGGAGGAACGGTCAGTAGTGCCATTTACCAGAGCAGTGTAAACGTTTTTCAGAATAAGGGAATGATTCTAGATTATCCGTGGTGAACAATAACTACTGTTTTCTTATGCCAGCGGTGCTCATCGTGCGTTCTTGGATGCGTGAAAGGCAACACGTCTCTCCTTCCTTCCCTGACTTTAAGAGCTGCAGTGTTAAATAAAGCTGCAACGTCACACACCCAGCCCTGCTGATCTTTCGGGGTGTTATGTGGCCCGTCTGCCAGCACCCCATTCACATGCTTTTCCAGAACGAGCCTTGGGCCTCGGAGAAGAGGCTAACGGTCCCACTCGCCAGGGTTCTGCTCAGCACGATCGTCCTCCTCCTCCGAGTCAGCAGATACTCTCTTAATTCTCTGGAGCGCCGCCTTGATGCTCCTCTCCAGGTCGCTGGTGGGTTTATTGCTGGGGCTCGGGCCAAGGTCAGGGTGAACTTTCTTCAGTTTGACCCCTTGCCTTATGGCAGCCAGAATGTGCTCATTGACTGAGGCACGGGGAGGGGAAAAAGTGGGCGCTTGCACCTTCTGGAGAGGGGCCCTGTCATGCCTTAAGGAGGCCAGCACTTCGTCCATCGACCCTGAAATTGAGTAAACAGAGCAAGGAGTCACAAAATCATACTCTTTCTCCCTGAGATGCCGAGACATTTCTGTACTCGTTAACAGGGTTACATCACCCATCAGTTAATGCCATGATGTAAACAAATAATCATCATTCCATTAAACAAATGCTTTGATTATCTGCTAGAGAGGTCGACCATCAGCTCCCTTTCTGAATCCAGGATAGTCTAATTGCTAATATTTTACCTTGATCACTTATTTTCCAGTACTTCTTCAAATCCATAGCAACTCCCAGGCACAGTCAAAAGTCAACACACCTTCTGTTAGGGTGGCTGTTTCTCAAGAGACAGGTGTTATCATCCTTTTGTGTAACCCTGAAGATAGTTATGAATCCCTGGGCTGTTCAGTAATCCGACTCAATGTGCATTGACAACTCTAAAAATTGTATCTCCTCCATTTCCCTTCCCACTTAAAAATTTTTTTTTAATGTACCCCACTGTATTTCTCCAAGTTCAGTCTTGGATATTAGTCAGTGATGACTCGTTCTGTGATAATGAAGCGAGTAGGTTTCCACACATGAAAAGGCTTAAAGCAAAACTCAGTAGCTCAATGAACCCAGAGTGGGTAGCACTGGCACATTTCTCTGTATATAGTGTGTTTAATTCCACCTACATTACCCTGACGTAACTTACGTGCTCTACTTTTGAGGGTGTGAAATGCTGTCAAAACACAGATTAGATCAGAGTTTCAAGGCCTTGGTGAAGAGAAGCTATTTTTCACTCTGGCACCTTGAGACCCCTGCGGGGGTAAAATATTTTACCACCTGCTGGAGACTGTAGCCACTCATCTAGGGATCTTCCATGTGAGACTTCAAGGTGAATAGTCATTTCTAGTTCAGAATTGAAAGGCCATGCCGTGGCTAACAAAACGCTTTGGATTTTAACCTATAACTTGTTATTACGTTTCCCTTCTAGGAGTAATAAGACAAAGTTTCACCATCGAGGGCATTTTATTATTCTTTCCAGTGAACTGAGGCAGTGTGTGTGAGCTGATCAGGGCTTCCCACACTGTGTGGGCTACACCAGGCCGGGAACAGGGCGCCCCCGCCCAAAGCCCTGCCACGTGCCATCTCTCGTCTAGGCCCAGGCACGTGAGCTCTCGCTTTCATTTACATGATGTTGCCACAGACCCCATGGAAATGGGCCTCCGGTCTCTACCTAAGAGTGTGCACATTTTCATTTGTACCTGCCTCCAGGTGCAAAGAAACCTTGAACTCAGAATAACCAGAATACGCATTAACCGGAACCACAGTTTGGAACTGTTCTGTTTGTATAGTTCACATCACCTATCACAGTCCCCTCGTATGTTCTAGGCAGAGGTACTCAGGTATAATCTTTAAAACAAGTGTACACAGCATTTCGATAGAATTTAAACACAGACACAAATAAACTCCAGAGCAGCGGGATCCGAGTCTGGGCAGATTTCAGCCTGTCTCCTCCATAGTCAATGTCTAAATCATAATTAGAATAATGACTAGAACTATAGCCCTCATTAGACAGAGAAATATTCAAGTGTACTCAGCGTGCTATACTTGCAAATTCAAAAGAGTGGTCTACTATTTTTTTGACCGCTTCATTTCAGAAAGATTTCCCACAGCATTTATCAACCTCAGATTTAGGCTATGCTAACTTTGCAATAAAAGAGAGATAAGGCAAAAAATACTGAAATATTTTAAGATTGTAGAGAGTTCTAAAAAAGATTTTGATTTGAAGATGAAGGCTCCTAAAGCTAGAACGCTCCAACCACCTAGACACCCCTGGTGAGCACGGGCACTTCGGCAGCTTACCTGGACAGCTAAAATGGTCTGAGGAACCACACGGGCTCTCAGCGGGCGATTCACACACTAGAGGAAGCGGCTGATCATCTTTTGCTGAAGTCCTGAAGTGTAAATTCCGATGATTTGCGGATTGAGAAGAAAAGGGCGGAGCAGGGAGGGGCAGCGGCGGTGGTGGTGGTGGTGGTGGTGGTGGTGGTGGAGGTGGTGGCAGTGACAGCTCCTCACTTGATTTGCAGTGTGTCTGGGCACCAACTGGAACAAAAGTCTGAACAGGGATGTTTCTAGCACAGTCTTCATGCTCAGGGGTTATCACGTGACTAACTTCAGATAAGGGAGCGCTTCTGGTTTTCCTAGAGGACGGATGATGGATCACCGCTGTCATCTGAGGAGTTGGCGGGGATGTCTGCCGGGGAAGTCCACTCGGCAGGTGTGGAGCCACAGGTTGTGAGCGAGAGCTCTTTAAGACAGAGCGACCTGGACATCTCTGAAAATGAAAAACTGTTGTGAGAAACTTGCTACAAACACAAACCGTCAAAATGCTGAAGCTTTCTGTAAGTGAACACAGAAGCATTTCTGTGCGTGGATTATTTTAATTCACAAAGTGGCTCCTTCTCACTTTGTACAGCCACCCTTGCTACTAAATCTATATATTAAGGAATAAGCATTTATATCCTTTCATAGAATACTTTCTCTGTAATAAAGATATGAAAGGATATATACAGGTGAAAACATTCACCATATTTTTAGTATGAAAAATCAGAAACAGTATCAACGATAGGTGAAAAAATTATGGTGCATTTAAAGTATTAGGCAGCCATGAAAAATCATAAGTAGTGCAAAGTCTGAAACATCCTTAAAAAATACAGATAATCTGGTGTTAAATGTATAACCAGGTAAAAAACAGGGGTATGAAAAATACCAGCAGGGCGGACCTCAAAGTGACAGTTAAAACAGGAATTATGAATGTTTCTCTAATTTTTTTGTTTAGAGTAAATTTTATAATTTAAAAATGTGAATTAAAGTTCTGATTAATGTATATATGTGGAATCTAGACAAATGGTATAGTTGACTTTATTTGCAAAGCAGAAATAGAGACACAGACAAAGCAGAAATAGAGAACAAATGTATGGATACCAAAGGGGAAAGGGGTGGGGTGGGAGGAATTGGGAGATTGGGACTGACACATATACACTATTGATGCTATGTATAAAATAGACAACTCATGGGAACATACTGTATAGTGCAGGGAACTCTTTAATTCACTGTGGTGACCTAAATGGGAGGGAAATCCAAAAGGGAGGGGATATATGTATATGTATGGCTGATTCATTTTGCTGTGCAGTGGAAGCTAACACAACATTGTAAAGCAACTATACTCCAATAAAAATTAATAAAAAAAATAAAGAAGTTCTGGTCTCGCAGGTATATTTTACTAAAGAAAAACCTAACCTTACAAAGACCTAATCTTGAGGGATGTATACCTCCATGGACCAAAAAAACTGCAACTTTTACCAATTTGAGGTCAACTCATTCCAGTTTGTTGAGAGCTTAGGCAGCCTGATTTCTGTCCCCTTCATACCATCTTCATACTGTCTACATTTGAAAGTTCATCACTGCTCTGACTAGTTCAGGGCTACAGAGCTGGACTTGCATCCCTGGAATCCCTTCCTCCACACTGATCAATACCCTCTGCTGACAGCTGACCAGCAAGTTACTGTCCACCTGGCTCATCTGTAGTCATGTAGCCCCCCGCAATCATGCCCAGGCTCTCACCCAGGACAATCAGACTCTCTGGAGGTGGGGTCTGGGCATGAGTATTCTTCAGAAGCTCCAGAGGTGCTTCTGATGTGCTGCCCGGGTTGGAGAATCTCTGCTGTGGCTCTGACTCTGTATATCCCTGAGCTAAGTTGTGTAATCACCCTGAGCATCAGTTACTCATCTTTCAAGTGGTGATGATATCGCACAAGGTTGTTTTAAGAATTAAGTGAGAATGAATTTAAGTGCCTAGCACATGCCTGGTATACAGCAGTGATCAGAGTAGAAAGCATATCAGGAAACAAGATGAAGTTGTAGGACATGATTGATTCACTCCGGTGGCCCCTATTTTTCTTGTTGGTATCACACAGTGCACCTTCAGTACCTCATCCCAGAATTATGTCTTGGAGTGGGTGGTTTTCTCTTTTGGGTCATTATGAAGGTGTGTGTTGCAGGTGTGTGATGAGAACAGGTTTATGTTTTACATTCAACAAGTTTAATGTTACTTTAAAATAAGTATTTACTTTTTTTTAAAACCTATTTACTTTTAATAGGGTGCAAAATTATATCACAATGTTTCCTTGACCAAATTTTAAAGACTTCTTTACTACAAATGAGGAAACAGCCAGCTGAATCTAAGGGCAATTTTAACTATTTTCAGTTTTCCCTGCCAGCTGACACCATGGTGAGCAGAGTCACACCACCTGGTCAGGGGGGAGAGCAGGAACCTTAGTGTGTGGCAAGGTCAAAAACATCTTGATATTTCTAATATTTTTGTTTTTTTATTTATAGACTACAAATAATGACATTTGGGAAACATTTTATGTCCCAAATTATCTGTTCCTAATACTTTATACTTTTCTCCTAGGATGGGTGATCTTCGTTTATTTCTCCAGACAATGCAGGCGAAGTGATTATTTCTAGAACTCACCTCTTTAAATGCTCTCAATCGTTGGAGTGTCTTTTGGCGTTCTTGGTTCATCCATTCTTTTTTCTTTTGCTCCTCCTCTTTTTTCTGGTCTCTTTTCTGTATTTAAACAAACACATATTTGTAAACTTCTCAGAAGTCCTGAGAAAGAGAGGGACCGTCACCTGACATTATTGCCTCCGCCAGCCCCCACGTCTGCCCCCCATGCTGCAGGGCCAGACTGCGCTGTCCCCTCAGGATCAAGGCTGATGGGGCAGTGGAGCTCCACTTTGCACAAACTTAAGCCCGTGTGTCATGTTACGCAAATATAAAACATTTTTCTTCAACCACTCACCCTCTGAACGCTATGATGCTGATGAAAATATTTTATGGTTTCTTCAGCCTGTTGCAATCTGAGTCGATGATTTTCTTTGCATTGATCCTGGGGGAATAATATAATTTCATAGATCTGTTTTTCACCTGGTTATAGATTGAACGCCACATGGTTTTTATTACCATGGGCTATTGCATGAAAGGTTAAAAGAAAAAAGCACTACATTTGGGCTGCAGTATAAGGCATTTTTTTTTTTTTTTTTTTTTTTTTTTTGTGGTACGCGGGCCTCTCACCGTTGTGGCCTCTCCCGCTGCAGAGCACAGGCTCCGGACGCGCAGGCCCAGCGGCCATGGCTCACGGGCCCAGCCGCTCCGCGGCATGTGGGCTCCTCCCGGACCGGGGCACGAACCCATGTCCCCTGCACCGGCAGGCGGACTCCCAACCACCGCGCCACCAGGGAAGCCCTAAGGCATTTATTAATAGGAGTTATGGTGTGGCTCAGTGCTTCTGCCTTCTCCTCGGTCACGTGATACAGGGCGATGGGCTGCTTACGGGAATCCCTCCTTCCTGGTAGGAGGGCCACGGCTAGGATTTAGAAATGAAAAAGCAAATCCTCCAACCAAGTGGAGATGAGAGGACATACAGGCAGTCCCACATTCTTAAGTGGGATGTGTCCTAAGGATATGTTTCAATGCAATTATTTTAACACATTTCCCCATAATGTTCTAAGTAATATCTCCAAATATACCTAAATAACACATCTAACCTACAATACCTGAAAAATTATATTAAAAACTACATCTCAATTATGCATAGCCATTCTTAGTATGTTACCTTTTTATGTAATCATGGAGTGTTTAAAAATTAAGAAAAAAATCACTCACCACATATTAAGGATTGAAATGAGCTGAATATTATCTGACTGATATTTTATAATCAACAATTCACAATAAAATTAATTTTAGCATTTATTATAGCTGATGAGAAGTTTCTACCTATTGTGGTTTTTAAAATACCTGTGTAAGTAATAGGTGTTCAATAAATAGTTGTTGAAAGACTTAATTAAAATCTAAAGATGATGGCAAATGCTTAAATCCAAAAGGAAAAAGAATCTTTTTAAGAAAAACATTTTAAATGTATTTTAATTGTAGCCGCTGATAGCTACATACACACACACAAAATTAATCATTGATAAAGGCCTTATTTTCAATACCTCTTTATCTTTCATGAAAGAAACCCCCAGAAGGGGTAAGAAAAGAAGGCTGCCCTGGGTGCTCCTACCTTTCTGTTCCTGAGACGGGCTCTTCTGGCACAGATCCTGCCCCGTTTAGATTCCAGCTGCTGGCACTGCCGGATGAGTTCCTTCACCTCCAAGTTTTTATCATCCTGCAGCCCCATTACACGATCTATGACTTTAAGTTCCTCTGGATTTTCACACGGATCGTAATAGATAACTTCATCCTGTTTATCTAGAAACATATTAATGATTTTTTTAAAATGTCTTATTATTAAAAATAATGCAGACTTTTTTAATGTAAGGAAAGTTAAATATCCTTGTAATTATGATTAACATGTATATATGTCTGTGTACACACATAAACACACACACAACTTATACAGCTACACATATCAATAAACAGAATTCTTAGAGAAACTTTTCCATGTGATGGAAATATAATTTTAATGGCAACACAGTATTCTCAAATTTAAGCACTCTCTGTTTTTAGAATGTTCCAATGTTCTATTATTATCAATTTCACTGTGATGAACATCTGAATATAAATCTTTGTGTACATTTTTTATTACTTCCTTAGCAGATGAATATTTAAGGCTCTTGATGATGACTCTTATCAAATCACCCTCCTCCAGAAAGGCAACTTACATTCTACCAGCAGTATATCATTAAGGTACCTTAATGATATTTAATCTTAATTACATATTGATTTTTTAAAAGTACAGGCTAACTGTAACAAATTCAAGCCCTACTGAAGTACACAAAATAAAAAGTGAAATTTTCCTCTTCCTTCACCAACTCTTTGGCATCTTATTCCTGGAGGAAAACATGAACAGTTTGGCATGCATCCTTCCAGATTAACTTTTTTCTAATAGAAGTTTTTCCTAAATATGTAAAATGCTTATAACATGAAGCTACTGTAAAGTTTTTTGAATACATAGGATTAAATTAAATGTTCAGGATCTATATGAAGAAAATAAACTTGGAGGAACTTTAGGGAAAAAAAAGACTTAAGTAAATGGAGAGACATACCATGTTCTTGGATGGGAAGATTCAAAATTGAAAAGACGACAATTCTCCCCAAATTATCTCTAATGTTAAGTGCAATCCCAATAAAAATTCCGAGTTTTTTTGGGTTTTTTGTTTTGAACTTGCCAAAATGATTCTAAAGTTCATCTGGAAGAATAAAGGAGTGAGAAAAGTCAGAAAATTTTTGGAAAAGTAGAGTAATGAGGGAAGTACTTGCTTTACCTGATACTAAAATGTACCTCCAAGGTACAATAGGAACAGCATGGTACTGGCACCAGAAGCCACTCACAAATCAGTGAAAGAAAATAACAATTCATAAATAGATCAAAACAAATATGATAATTCTGGATATGAGACAGGTAAAAGTCAAAGCAACAGGGGAAAATGTTTTTAAAAACTAGTGATTGGGACTGCTAACAATTTGGGGTAAAAAGTTAGATTCCTACCCCACATTAAAATAAATTTCACCTGGATTAAAGAGCCAAATGTTTTTAAAAACAAAATCATAAGAATACTGAAACAAAACATAAGTAAATACTGATGTAATTTTGGGATAAGGAGGTATAACACCAAAACAGAAGACTGATAGAGGTGACTTCATAAAAATTAAATATTCCTACAAGGCAAGAAAAAGCAAATGACAGAGAAATTATTTGCAACATATGACAGATAATAGAATAACATCTCTAATATAGAAAGGGAATGTTCCAAAGAAAAATGGGCAAAGGCCATGAACAGGCCATGAATAAAAGAAATACAAATGGCCAGTAAACATACAAAATTGCGTTCAACATCACTTGTGATTAAATATATGAAAATTAGAAGATGCCATTTTTTGCTCTCAAGTAGGTGAGAATTTAAATGAATAAGTATGGGGTAACAGCTATTTTCATAATCAGCTGATGGGAGCATCATTTTGTACAACCTATCTAGAGGGCCATTATGTAGAATGAAATTTAGAAATTTAGAAAATAATAAGAGGTGCAGAAAAATGCATATCAAATGTTTCTTGTAGTGTTTAACAAGTATGTGTCAAAATGTAAAATATGCATTGTCCTTGACCTGATTCCATCTTTGGAAATTTATTCCAAGGAAATAATCTGTCGTATACAGAAAGACATGTGTAAAGGAAAGTTCTTCACTACAATGCTGTTCACAACAGTGAAAAACTGGAAATCCCGGCATGTCTATACAATGGAATACTATGCAGCCATTAAACTTTTTGATGGTTTTATTACTTACTGAAATGGAAGAATGATTATGTATTAAGTGAAAAAGAGGTTACTGAACAGGATACATAGTTTTGGTTTAAGAAATTGAAAGATATTTATAAACATCAGCATACAAAAAAAGGCTACAGAGCCTAAGTATCTCTAAATGATTTAACTGGGGTAATAATAGTTTCCCTTTGTCTTGCTGTGTGTTTAACAATGAATATATTATTTGAATAATAAAGTACTAAAGGGAAACTTTGTTAGAAAATTTCAGATATATTAGACAATATACAAGAAATAATTGATAACATGATCTGTATTTCCTTGAATGTGTAATTTAAACATATATACATTTAAATATATATTTTACCTTTTATAAGTCTTTTAATAGAGTCCAACTGTGTAACAAGCAGTACTTCTTCATATTTTAATATCTCAAATTTAACCTCGTATAGTTCTAACTGAACTTCATAATATTGTATTTCTAATTTGTCTACATTTATTTTTTTTTCTTGTTCTGGAAGATCTTCCATCTTGTTTTCATGAAAAAAATAAGAGCAAGTTAAAATAATTAGTACATTAAAGGCAAACTTTACAAGCATTCAAGTTATTTTCTATTCCTTGCTCAATATCAAATATTAAAAAAGCAAATAGAGAAGAAACACTTTTCCATTTCATTTAATGGGATAAAAATGCCTTCTTCAATGTTTGTCACAAATACTTTATCTCATCCCTGAAACATATGAAAACATTTAGGTTTTGAGAAAAATAAATGGCAATGAGGTATTTACAAATGTTTTCTGCTTTAAAGTCATAATGTTACAGGAAGAAAGTTAAGTGACTACACTTCTAGGATGAAGCATCTCTTTGATTATTCTAAAATTGTGCTGAAAACACAGCTTGATTGATTTTAAAGTACTGAGTACTTGATTGGTTTTAAAGTACTACACCAGTACTGAGCTTGATGTTATCATCAAGTGAATCCTACAATATAATATTTCACAAACAGGGACTTCCCTGGTGGTGCAGTGGTTAAGAATACGCCTGCCAGTGCAGGGGACACAGGTTCGAGCCCTGGTACAGGAAGATCCCACATGCCACAGAGCAACTAAGCCCATGCACCACAACTACTGAGCCTGTGCTCTAGAGCCTGTGAGCCACAGCTACTAAGCCCACGTGCCTAGAGCCTGTGCTCCACAACAAGAGAAGCCACCGCAATGAGAAGCCCGCACACCGCGAGGAACAGTAGCCCCCACTCGCCACCACTTGAAAAAGAAGACCCAACAAAGCCAAACACAAATAAATAAATAAATAATTTTTTAAAAATAATATTTCACAAACATTTTGACCAAAGGGAAACTTCCTGGCCAACCTTCCACAGTCTGCAAATTCTTATCTACTGGAAGATGGTGTTGGAATAAGTGAAGAAAGGAAGCTCTTTCACAATGCCTGGAAAGAAAGATTTTACCTAAAATAAAAGTTTGTTTTGGGGGGTTTTTTTGTTTTTTGCGGTACGCGGGCCTCCCACTGCTGCGGCTTCTCCGTTGCGGAGCACAGGCTCTGGACGCGCAGGCCCAGTGGCCATGGCTCACGGGCCCAGCCGCTCCGTGGCACGTGGGATCCTCCCGGACCGGGACACGAACCCGTGTCCCCTGCATCGGCAGGCGGACCCTCAACCACTGCGCCACCATGGAAGCCCAAAGTGTATTTTTTTAAACAGTTTCACTTATCTTTGTCTCACCTTTCCCTGAATTTCAGCTCTTTTGTGATTTAAACACAACTCTTTGGCTCTCATGAGTTGCAGAGTCTCCCGAGCTAACATCAGCTTGAGTTTTTCTAACCTGGGAGTTGCTGTGGCCCAGGCAGCCTGGCCAAATCTCTTCTCATCCTGTGCCATTTGTTTCTGCATTCCTGTTGTATTGTAATTAATAAAACATAATTACAACTCATTAAAAACAGAAAAAATTATCCTGAACTAATTATTTGTTTATTGCTTCCCATGTTACCTGCAAAACATCGCTTTTTTTTTTTTTTTTTTTTTGCGTTATGCAGGCCTCTCACTGTTGCGGCCTCTTTCGCCGCGGAGCACAGGCTCCGGACGCGCAGGCTCAGCGTCCATGGCTCACAGGCCTAGCAGCTCCACGGCATGTGGGATCTTCCCGGACCGGGGCACGAACCCGTGTCCCCTGCATCGGCAGGCGGACTCTCAACCACTGCGCCACCAGGGAAGCCCAACATCCCTTTTAAAAGAAAAATTCTTGTATTTTAGTGACTTTTTATTGTCACAAAAATAATACATGGTTATTGGTATAAAATTTTAGATAACTTCATTTAAAAAAAGAAAATAATAAATCATGAATCTCACTAACTTAAAGCAATTGCTTCTTACATTTTGGTGCATATACTTCTAGACTATTTCTATGTTTAGCTAGACAGACAGGAAGATATAGTTTGACCAAAACAAACAAACAAAAAACCCCCCACAGGATCATCATTCTGCTTTCTATCTTTTTTATTTCACTTAATATATCAGGGAACTCTTGCTATTCATAAAAATAGTTATAGAGAATCATGCCTACTGCTACACGGCGTTCCATTTTATAAATATGCTAGAGTTTAACAAACTGACAGACAATAAGTTGTTGCTATTTGGGGCTACTATCAACAATGATTTAAGATAAAAGTCCTTCACCCAGCCCACAAGATCATATGGTCTCATCCCTGCCTGTCTTGCTGGCATTCTCTCATACCACATTCTCCATTCAGGCATACCTCAGAGATAATGCAGGTTCAGTTCCAGACCACCACAATGAAGCGAATATCACAATAAAGTGAATCACATGAATTTTTTGGTTTCCCATTGCATATAAAAGTTATGTTTACACTGTACTGTGGTTTATTAAGTGTACAGTAGCATTATGTCTAAAAAAATAATGTATATTTGAGGCAGGAGATAGATGGGCCCCAGGCTAAACAGTTTCTCCCCTGTGGACAGAAACTCTGTAATAGCAGAAACTCCATAAAAGCAGGATAATGGGGACTTCCCTGGTGGCACAGCGGTTAAGAATCCACCTGCCAATGCAGGGCACACTGGTTCGATCCCTGGTCCGGGAAGATCCCACATGCCACAGAGCAACTAAGCCCGTGCACCACAACTAAGAGTAGCCCCCGTTCGCTGCAACTAGAGAAAGCCCGTGCATACCAACAAAGGCCCAACACAGCCAAAAATAAAAAAAAATTTTAAAAAAGCAGGATAATGGAGGAGGCTGGGCCCTGCCCAGATAAGAGACAAAAGACCACATATTACTCATTCTCGAAGTCAAGGAGAACTTCCTGACTACACATGCACAGAAAGCCTCCTTGGAGGTCAAAAAGGGAGGGGCAGGGCTTCCCTGGTGGCACAGTGGTTGAGAGTCCACCTGCCGATGCAGGGGACACGGGTTCGTGCCCCGGTCCGGGAAGATCCCACATGCTGCGGAGCGGCTGGGCCCGTGAGCCATGGCCGCTGAGCCTGCACGTCCAGAGCCTGTGCTCCACAACGGGAGAGGCCACAACAGTGAGAGGCCCACATACCGCAAAAAAAAAAAAAAAAGGGAGGGGGTGCCACCTCATAGTAAGTGAATGTCAACCTACCCTAGGCCTCTAGAATCCATCTTGGCTAAGAGATGCGCACACACATGGGAGGATCCTGAGATAAACCAAATACGGACTCAGAACCAGGCAAAGCAAGATGATTGGTCAAAGGAAACCCAAAAGAAATGCCCCATAAAAGTGATTCAGACTACCACGAGGGCACGACTCTCTCTGAGCCCACCCGTGTGTCTATCCACAGTCACTGTCCTCTTTTTCCTCCTAATAAACACTTGTACTTGCTTTACTACTTTCTGTCTCTATGTGGAAATTCATTTCTACACAGCTGACAGGCCAGGGCCTTGTCACTGGCCACTGGTCCCTGGTGGTCTTGTGGCTAGGATTCAGCGTCCTCACTGCCACAGCCTGATCTCAATCTCCGGCCGGGGAACCAAAATCCTGCTTCAAGCTGCTGCAGGCTGAGGCCATCCGAGATCACATACATACCTTAATTTTAAAATACTTTATTACTAAAAAATGCTAACCATCATCTAAGCCTTCAGTGAGTTGTAATCTTTTTGGAATAATAACATCAAAGATCACTAATCACAGATCACCATAAAAAATATAATAATAGGGGGCTTCCCTGGTGGCGCAGTGGTTGAGAATCCACCTGCCGATGCAGGGGACACGGGTTCGTGCCCCGATCCGGGAAGTTCCCACATGCCATGGAGCAGCTGGGCCCGTGAGCCATGGCCGCTGAGCCTGCGCGTCCGGAGCCTGTGCTCCGCAACGGGAGAGGCCACAACAGTGAGAGGCCCGCGTACCACACACACACACACACACACACACACACACATATATATATATATATATATATATAATGAAAAAGTTTGAAATATTAGGAGAATTACCACAACATGACAGAGACATGAAGTGAGCAATTGCTGTTGGGAAAACAGCACTTGCTATTTTACAATAGACTTGCTCAATGCAGGACTGTCACAGACCTTCAATCTGTACAAAACATAATATCTGTGAAGTGCAGTAAAGTGCAGTGCAGTGAAATGAGCTATGACATGAGGTGTGCCTGGACTGTGCTCCAGCCCATGGCTTCCTCATACTTGGCATACTTCCCAAGTTCCTCAGACTTGTCAAGCTCCCAAAAACCAGAGGGCCTTTGCAAATGCTACTCCTGCCTGGAACACTCTTCCCTCACTTTTTTGCTTTCTCCACTTGCATTTACCCTTCAGATATCAGGGCAAGTGCCACTTCTCAAAGGCCTTAATTGGCCACTCTGATTGGGCCTAATTTCTCTTTCCTAAGCTCTCAGAGTCCCATGTTTCTCTTCTTCATGTGGCTTGTTGCCACTGCCATTTTCCATGTGTTTGAATGAATATATAATTAATATAATTAAGATTTCTCTCCCTTCACCTGACTGCACAGTGGCTGTTTATGCTTATCCTTATATTGAATCCCCAGTACCTAAAAAATACAGAACCTGGTGCTTAAGAGGTACTCAAATGTTTTCCAAATAAAATGAAAATTACATGTATCTTAGTATAGCATTTTAAATTATTACCTGCTAATGCTTCTACTGTTTTTTCAAAATAATTCACTGTAATATCTTGAATCGAGACTATAGCTTCTTCAGCCCGTCTGGTCCATTCTTGGGCTTCCTTCTGCAGGGCAACTATCCTTTTAGGACCCAGACCATCCTCATCCAAGGACTTCTATAGAAAGAAGGGAAAGTTGTATTAGTAAAAGAGAATAGTAATGTAGAGCCATTAGGAAATCAAAAGGAAATTGGTCACATGGATTATTTCAGCTACTTTTATTACTACTACATAGTCAATTAAATTTCATTCATTCATTCATCAGTTCCTTACTGAGTATGAATAATGCTCTAAGTGGTGCATCCTTTGGATGACAAAGGGATACTCTGGAGTATAAAGGAAAAAAAACCTACTTCTACTTTGTATTACTTGAATAACTTTTTCTAGAAGGGAATGCTGTCAAGTTATGTTTCTCAATTAATAATAATAATACACTATTGTTTGAATGAGATCTGTATTGTTAAGCACTCAGCAAAGAGCCTGGTACATGACACTCAAGTGTTAGCTGTTGCTGTGGTTCCTTTTAGGGACATGGCAGGAAGCTTTTCTATAGTGAGATTATTTTCTGAAGGGCAAAAGTAATACAATAACCTAAAACATGAATGATTGTGACATATACTATGTCATCTAGTATCCAATTCTTCTACCAAGCATGATTTAGTGACATAAGAAATATACCCAGGTTAGCCATCAGGGAAATGTAAATTAAAACCACAATGAGCTACCACTTCACATCTACTAGGATGGCTATAATCAAAAAGACAGACAATAACAAGTGTTGATAATGATGTGGTCAAATCGGAACCCTCATTTACTGCTGGTAGGAGTGTAAAATGGTGCATTTATGGAAAATAGTCTGTCAGTTCTTCAAAAGGTTAAACAGAGTTACTGTAGGTTCCAGCATATCCATATATCCAAGAAAAATGAATACATATGTCCACATAGAAACTTGTACACAAATATTCATAGCAACATTCATAATAGCCCCAAAGTGGAAAGTTACAAATGTCCATGAATCGCTAAATGGATACGTAAATGTGCTATGTGCATATAATGAACATTATTTGGCAATGAAAAAAATGAAGTTCTAATACACACTACAACATGGATGGAACTTGAAAACCTGATGCTACATGAAAGGAGCCAGACACAAATCATTCCATATGATGTGAAATGTCAAGAACAGGGAGATCTAGAGGCAGAAAGCAGATGGGTGGATGCTTGGAGTTGGGGGGGAATGGGGAATGCATATGGGGTTTCTTTTCAGGGAGATGAAAGTATTCTTGAATTAGACAGTGCTGGTGGTTGCAAAACTCTGAATATACTAAAAACCACTGCACTGTACACTTTAAATAGGTGAATTATATCTCAGTACAGCTGTTATTTAGAGAAAGAAAAAATATACACAGGAAGTAAAGACAATCCAAATAATAGATTTGCAAAATAATGAACAGAACAACTTTCTCCACAGGTTAGGCTGGTATGAGTTTCATCTAAACATGATACCATTTTTACGGTAGGCCGGCAGTGGCCATGAGTGCATGTGTGGAAGGATGGCCCAGTGCAGGGGGCAGAGATCAAGCGATCTCTCTGTCGTCTTCTGATTCCAGCTGGTTTAGAACCAGAGAAAGCTATTGAACCTCCCCACCCACCTTGGTTCCAGATTCATTATAACACCGGAATGATAATGCTTATTCTAACTAGTGTTCCATGGCTCAATGAAATAAGAGCAATGACAGAATTTACTAAAGTTTAATTTACTGAATTACAATCCAGGGCCTTGCTATTTAAATTTTCATCCTATTTCTCAGAAGTCTGCATGTGTCCTTAGAGATTGAAAATAAGCTAAAGTAAATAAGCAACACATCAAAAACAAGTCATCACTTCCCTGGTGGCACAGTGGTTAAGAATCCACCTGCCAAGTGCAGGGGACACAGGTTCAATCCCTGGTCTGGGAAGATCCCACATGCCACGGAGCAACTAAGCCCGTGCGCCACAACTACTGAGCCTGTGCTCTAGAGCTCATGAGCCACAACTACTGAGCCCATGAGCCACAACTACTGAAGGCCGCGTGCCTAGAGCCAGTGCTCTGCAACAAGAGAAGCCATCGCAATGAGAAGCCCGCACACCGCAACGAAGAGTAGCCCCCACTTGCTGCAACTACAGAAAGCCTGCATGCAGCAATGAAGAGCCAATGCAGCCAAAAAATTAAAATTAAAAAAAGAAGTCATTAGCAAAGAACGTGTGTAACCCTTGAAAATCTGCAGAAATCTTAATGTATTAAGATGACCAATGTAAAATGCCTTCATCTGAAATCAATTTAAAAAATAATAAATTCAATATATCTAAATATAGGGTAAACCCAAAGTGGAAGCACAGATTGAATCTTAAATGCAACTGAAGAAATAGTATATGATAAAGAATAAATCTCATAAAGTAAAAATATAAAGAAAACGTACCAAAATAGCAAGCTTACATGAAGTCGCAAGTTCTCGCATATCCCTGAATGGCTGCAGTAAATACTGGAAGAACATGGTTGCCGCAGTAACTAATTCCTGGTATGCTTCATCTTCCTCTTGATACACTTTCATTAATGCTACCATGGTGTTGGCTTTTTCATGCCCTTGAAGCACCTAGAAGGCAAAATGTAAATAAAGCTCACGTATGGACAGTATTTATAAGATCATACCAAACCAACAAAGCTAAAGAAACCTGAATGTTCTAAACGTTAATGCATCAATTTAAAATACCGATTGAACATGAAAATGCTATTGTTCTCCAACCAAAATGCCCAGTAAGAATGGTTAAATAAATCATGGTATATCCACAGTACACTATTATTACTATAATCAATCATTCAGCACTGTGCATTTGAAGACTGTTTAGTAACTGGGGACTTTTATAATAATAAATGGGAGGTGGAGGAGGATGCCGAGTTGAAAATTTTATCTCAACTATGTTTTCTTTAAGTACTCAGAGAAAAGGACAGGAAAAAAGCATCAAATAGGGTGTAGACTGAGGATATTTTTCATCACTTCCTGACCATAAAGGTTTTGTGAGGATGTACTCCTTTTTTAAAAGCTCATAAGGACACAGAAATGCCTCCAAGTACTTCTCCAGCATGTCAACTCTCTTAATTCCCCCAGGTTAATATTGCCACCAAACCCCCAGCAGACTCATTTAGCATCACAAATGTGGCTCTAGCCTCTGCAGAGTGCTTCTTCTGGGGCAGGATAGAAAATAAACTGAGCATTTATCATCTAGATAAACTCATTTGGTAAGAAATTACCTTACCCCCCAGGAGAAGAGAAATAAAATCAAGTAATAGTATAGACTTTTTTTTCCCAGTCAATATCCTTAAACTCTTCTACTTCCTTCCCTCCACTTAAGGATAAAGTGATCTATGTTCAGCTGACATTTTATCCAGGTGATAATACTAGGATTAAAAAAAGTTTCCCTGAAAAATATTAAAACACACAAAAAAGTAAACTTAAGACAACTGATACTTTTCAGTCTTACTGCTTAGACTATTCAGAATTCAAACCATTCATCTTCACTTTATATATACTAGCAATATTGGCAACTGGTCTAATTCTAGAATCAATTGCTTTCCTGTTCTAAATATGAGCTGAGTATTAAGATGATCACATACACTACCATGGATGCAGTATATTTTGTATTTAAGCCCTCCCCCACCCACCTGTTCCACGTAAACAGGTGAACCACACAAGTGTCAACAACTAGCCTAACAGTATGAACTATACTAGCGCCATAATACCTCTGAATGAACTTCAACTTGGGTAAAGTATAACTTTTACAACAGTAACATATATGTTAGTTTAAGGAAAAACCACTTCTGTCAGAAACCGGGTGTCTAAAAAATAAAAGTCTGTCTGATTCAAAATGATAAAGTTGGGCTTCCCTGGTGGCGCAGTGGTTAAGAATCTGCCTGCCAATGCAGGGCACACAGATTCGAGCGCTGGTCCTGGAAGATCCCACATACCACGGAGCAACTAAGCCCGTGTGCCACAACTACTGAGCCTGCGCTCTAGAGCCCGCAAGCCACAACTCCTGAAGCCTGGGCCCCTAGAGCCTGTGCTCTGCAACAAGAGAGGCCACTGCAATGAGAAGCCCTCGCATCGCAGCGAAGAACAGCCCCGGCTCGAGGTAACTAGAGAAAGCCCGCGTTTAGCAACAAAGACCCAACGCAGTGAAAAATAAATTTAAAAAAGATAAAGTTGACTGGCCTGAAACTGCCCTGTGGTTTCCTCACATTAAAAGTGAAATTAGGGCTTCCCTGGTGGCGCAGTGGTTGAGAATCCGCCTGCCAATGCAGGGGACACGGGTTCGTGCCCCGGTCGGGGAAGATCCCACATGCCGCGCAGCGGCTAGGCCCGTGAGCCATGGACGCTGAGCCTGCGCGTCCGGAGCCTGTGCTCCGCAACGGGAGAGGCTACAACAGTGAGAGGCCCGTGTACCGCAAAAAAAAAAAAAAGTGAAATTAACCCATGAGAAGTGGGTGCATAAAAGGCTCATTCTATATTTAGCTTGAGAGGATATAATTAAGATTTTTAAATGTGGCTGGATTGTTCTCTTACACCTCCCCTTCCTCAAATGAAGGCAGAGAAAAATCATTCAGATTAAGTACGGCGTATAATGAGAAAGGGCAAGCAAGAGGCATGTCAGGGTGTGGGATAGAGCACTAAATCTTGACTCAGGAGAGTCAGCTGGTTGTGGATATATGAGCCATATTTTTCTCTTAAACCCTTTTGTGAATTTGTGAATCCCCTTCAGTTCTGTAAGCTCACCACTCAAAAAGTGAATTGTTCCATCTCGCTAATTACCTCTTTCAAGCTTAAGATTGCACTCATGTTGCTGCTGTTCCACACTGATGAAGACAGCTCACATCTGTCGGCTGACCACTTGACCGAGTCTTTATCACCTAAAAAACCTGTGTCCTAGAAGCACCTTCATCCTCTAAAACATTTTGTCTCCATTATCGGTCTTCCCTCATACACAGAACCTGTCACTGTTTATCTTCAGTCTGTGTTGTCATTTCCTGCACGGATGGGATATTTCTAGTTTTGCTTTCAGTATTCTCTGGCACTTCCTGTCACAACAGCCATCTCCACCAGCACTCATAAGGGCCTACCCTGGCTCCTAACAGCGATTAAACTTTGATTTAACTTAATTCTCTCGCTATAGGCCCCAAGGGGATTCCGCGGAATTCCCCTCGCTGCTCCCCGACAGGTGAAGAGCACCTGCGAGGCTGCGCGGCCCTTCCGCACATCACGCTGTTAACCTGCTCCTTCCCCGCGCTAGCCTTTGGAAGGACCCCCTCTCGCACTAGTCCCACCCTGAAAAGGGGCCCGAGACTCAACCGAGAGGGAGAAGGACCGGGCGACGGCCCGGCGGGCGCGTACCTGGCGCAGCCGCGCCCCCGCCTCGTCCCGCCGCGCGCGCAGGGCCCGCTCCCGGAACTCGCGCGGGCTCTCGCAGTCGGCCGCGCAGCCCTCGGCCGGGAAGAGCGCATCGCGCACCGCGGCGCCGCCGCAGCCGTCGGCCGCCTGGCCCAGGTAGCGCTCCAGCTGCCGGCACAGCTCCTGCAGCGACGCCTCGCCGGGGTCCATGCGAGCCGGCCATACCAGCGTCCACAGCCCGAGCCCCAGGCCCCAGGCCCCACCGCCGCCCGCGTCCAGCTCCGGCGGCAGCCGCGGGAAGCAGCGCTCCAGCGGCGGCCACAGCGCCGCCAGCTGCTGGTGCGCGCCGCGGAGCCCGGCGGCCGAGAGCAGGCCTGCCCAGCTGGGCGGGGGCGCGGCGGCCTCGGACACCAGCTCGGGCCCGGGCTGGCTCCCCTCGCGCCGCCGCCGCTGCGCCGTGCGGTCGTGACAAGTCACAGCGAACTTGCCCTCCACGTCGTTCCAGGCCACGAGGAAGCGCAGCTGGTGCCGCTCGGGCTCGGCGAAGAGGTCCTCGCGGACCGGCACCCAGCCCTCCAAGCTGTCGGGTTGCTCGTCCTCCATGACCGCCGGCGGTCAGCGCCCGGAGGGCTCGGCTCTCCGGAGCCTGGCCTCCCTGCACCCCCAGCCACTGGACTCTCCGGACCGCGTCATTTTTCGCTGAACTGAAATCGGCGTCAGCAACCCCGCTGCCGCCACCCTCGGCACTTTTGATTCGCTGCCCGCGGCCTGGGAGGCTTCCAGCGCGCTTCCGGGATTGGTTGAGTGATAGAGGGGAGGGTTCGCGACAACCAATGAAAAGGTCAGAAGATCGCAGCTGCGAATCAATCAATGTCGCAACCTCTTCTGGAGCCTGGAATGATCACTCTTGCCTCACCTTTTCCACCTGTGAACACACTGACGTTGAAAAAAGTGTTTGTTAAATGAACGAGTTATTGTCTTAGCCTCCTACACTAAACTGTGAACCTCTTGAGAACGCAAACCCAGCTAGCTGACTTGGTCTTCTATTACCAGGGCCCTAGTGAATACATGGTTCCTGAGCTCAAGAATGATGAGATCAAACATTAAATTAAACTTAATAATTATTTGTTGAGGGCCTCTAAGCGCCAAGCACTGGGTAGAAGCCACAAGTTTATTGGTATCAATTCAACAAGCTTTTATGGAATGTATGCTGTGTGCCTGTTTTGGGAGGCTAGGCGCGGAGGGGGCATACAAAAAACGTACAGTCCCTCCGTCTTCAAAGCATCCCAGCTCCCAACCAACATGTTTAAATACAATCTGTGTTCTAGCACGTTATTTTAGAGATAAGGAAACTGAGATCCAGTAAAGAAACGTTTCTTAAGATACACAGACACTTAGGCAATTCAGACCACCTGGCTATTGACGACCTGTTTACGGAGATCAGGAGATGTAGTTTGCAGGTAGGGATGGAGTGTGGGTTGGAGCTGAACCTGTTCATACAACAGGGTATAAGACAGCACTGGGCTCTACCCAGGAAATGTACAGTGTATACTGAGAAATACAGTACATGTCAGCTCCCGTCCTGTGAGAGCACTGCTAGAGGGATAGTGGGGTTGGAGGACCGAGGGGGAGGAGCGACAAGCCCAGGGAGCGGGGAAGGAGCCCTTCATCAAAACACGGTTTGTGAGGGCTTGATTCAGTAACTAGTGAAAGGGCTTTTGAAGTTTTTGAGCTGAGAACGCCAGGAATCAGATTTGTACTTGCTATTATGCCCAAGGTAAAACAACAACAAGCCCCCTCGCCCCCCCCAAAAGAAAAAGAACAGGGCCAGGCTGAAGCTTTGGTTAGGGGCATCTCCACTCCACCCCCCCAACAAGATAATCCCAAGGCATCTAGTAGCCTCTGTGGAATGTAGCTTGAAGGTCTAAAGGTGCCTCTATCGGAAGGTCCCTCCCTTTAATGTCGAGGAGAGGTGGAGCTATGGGTTCTTGGATTCCCAATAACTACTCTGGCTGTCACCCAGTCTTCTTGGAGAGATAACCTTCTAGCTGAAGTGATTTATTTTTCTTCAAACTATTTTTTAATATATTTTATCTAATATGATTTCTTATAATTCTTTAATAGTCTATTTTAATATCTTTGAATATTCTTTACAGTATGTCTTTACTGGTTTTGTTTTATAATCTTATCATTTCTATTAGTCTTTCTAAATTATTTGCTTTTTCAAAATGAAAATAGCAGGCTTTCTAATTATAAAAGAAATTTTTATTTCTTGTGAAAGGGGAATAAATGTATATATTCTTAGAAAAAGTATGGAAAAGTATACACCAAACCTAATAATTGTTGTTACCAGGATGCATGACTGGTTTACATTCACTTTATGGTTCTTTTGTAGTATTTGCTTTTTTCTAAGCCAAGTATTATATATTATTTTACAATAAAAATAATTTTTAAAAGTAATAAAAGGTATATATAATTATTATAAAATGGACATATCAAAGATATAAAGATGTAAGTAAAATAACTCAAAAAAAGATAAACTGTGCTTTCATTTTGTGTGTGTGTGTATATATGTGTGTGTATATATATATATATATATATAATTATACTGTAATAATATTTTGCATACTCTTTCTACTTACAAATATATTGTGGACATTTTCCACATTAAAAAAATAGGCACTGGGCTTCCCTGGTGGCGCAGTGGTTGAGAATCCGCCTGCCAATACAGGGGGCACGGGTTCCAGCCCTGGGCTGGGAAAACCCCACATGCTGCGGAGCAACTAAGCCCGTGCGCCACAACTACTGAGCCTGCTCTCTAGAGCCCGCGAGCCACAATTACTGAAGCCTGCCTGCTACAACTACTGAAGCCCATGCGTCTAGAGCCCACGCCCTGCAACAAGAGAAGCCACCGCAATGAGAAGCCCGCACACCACAGCAAAGAGTAACCCCCACTCACCACAACTGGAGAAAGCCCGCCCACAGCAACGAAGACCCAACGCAGCCAAAAATAAATAAATAAATAAATTTAAAAAGGTATCTACATCATTATTTTTAATACTTGCCAAAACTGAGTTGACAGTATTGTGATTTATTTAAAGAATTCTAGGGCTTCCCTGGTGGCACAGTGGTTGAGACTCCGCCTGCCGATGCAGGGGACACAGGTTCGTGCCCCTGTCCGGGAAGATCCCACATGCCGCGGATCGGCTGGCCCCGTGAGCCATGGCCGCTGAGCCTGTGTGTCTGGAGTGTGTGCTCTGCAATGGGAGAGGCCACAACAGTGAAAGGCCCACTTACCGCAAAAAAAAAAAAAGAATTCTATATTGGTAGGAATAGATTAATTTCAATTTTCTGCCAATATAGATAATGCTGTGGTGAACATTCTTGTACATATATCTTTGCATAATTTATTCTTTTAAATTGTTTGCTTTTGATATTTTATTTGGCTTCCAATATTTTTATTATATAGATACCTGGCAGTAACAGTATTTTAAAAATGAAATTTTTTTTTTTTTTTTTTTGTGGTACGCGGGCCTCTCTCACTGTTGTGGCCTCTCCCGTTGCGAAGCACAGGCTCCGGATGCACAGGCTCAGCGGCCATGGCTCACGGGCCCAGCTGCTCCGCGGTATGTGGGATCTTCCCGGACCGGGGCACGAACCCGTGTCCCCTGCATCGGCAGGCAGATTCTCAACCACTGCGCCACCAGGGAAGCCCAAAAAATGAAATTTTGATTAAGGTTTCAAAAAGCAATAGATGTAAAATTCTGAGATCAAATCACCACATGCAGACTTTTAAAGGAAATGGTCCAGAACCCAATTCATGCCCTCCACTAGTGGAAGAAAATAAAAAGGGATCAGAGGGAAGAAAAGAGGGTGTTTGAGAGGGAGACTGGTGGAGCAATTTTTCTGGAGAGAGCTATTGTTGGACTGGGGGGGGAGAGTTGGAAGCCCCACCCTCTATCCCCAAGCCCAGTGTGGGGTCTTCAAAGGGACCCTTCAGGTAGCTTGCTGTATTTCCTGCAAGTGGGCCAATGGTGGTGGCCTGAGGAGAAAGGATTGGCTGCTTTGGTGGCAGAGCCAGGGGGAGTGGCTGCATTGGAATTGTCTGCACCCCAGAGTTTGCCAGAACCAAGGATGGAGCCTACATCCCAATATCCAGATGTGGGCCAGCAGGACAACAGAGCCAGCAAGGAGTCACCTAGATCCTGCCTGAGAGAACCAGCTGCATGGGTGAGGAGACCTCATTTGAGAAATCTTGGAGGTGGCCCATCAGGGCCTGGAGGAGGAGTGCAAGGGACCCCCTGGAATAGAGGGGTTCTCAGCCTGGTCGTGGGAACTCCAGGGGAAAGGGCTCATCATGGTAAACCCCAGAGATATACAAAAGCTCAGAGAGACAGAGAGTCTCTAAGCATCTGCCTGCCCCAGAGAGCCAGAAGCTAGCGCCCACCCTCTGTGGCATCAACTCAGATAGGAGCTGTCTTATCACCTTAGCGCCGCCTGCCCCGGGCAAACAAACCAGCATCTAAGGGAGGTGTGGGAACAAGAGGCCAACCTCATCCCCTCCTTTCCCAGGGCAGACTTCCAGCTACAGAGGCCTCAGCTGGGGAGGGGAAAAGATTTTGATGCTGGCTAAACTAAGTTTGACTTTTTAAAACATTTATTTATTTTCGGCTGCGTTGGGTCTTCGTTGCGGTGCGTGCACACTTTCTCTAGTTGCAGCGAGCGGGGGCTATTCTCTGTTGCGGTGCGTGGGCTTCTCTTGCAGAGCACGGGCTTCAGTAGTTGTGGTGCATGGGCCCAGTTGCTCCGCGGCATGTGGGATCTTCCTGGCCCAGGGCTGGAACCCGTGTCCCCTGCATTGGCAGGCGGATACTTAACCGCTGCACCACCAGGGAAGTCCTCTAAGTTTGACTTTTTAATTAACGTATTTGACTGTACATTCCCTTCCCTTACTGCCTTCAAGTGACCCCAGGACTCTGTGTTACCTAAGAGGGAGCAGAAAGTCATGGGTGTGCTCGATTTTTATCCAGAGAGGGGAATAAATGAGTAAATGTTCAAGGAATAGTGGGAGAAAAAAAATTAAGTTGCATTTGATTACCTTCAGAGTTGTGCTTATTCAAAAGACTCTGGGAAAAGCCCCTCAGGCCAGGTGGAAGGTGCACAGCCTGGGGACTCTCAGAAGTCCTCCTTCTCTGCGTGGCCTGCAGCCATCCTCCTGCCCTTGCTGTGACAGCCCCCAGCCCTCTATTCATGACCATACATCAGGCCCTCGGTGGAGCCACCAGACTCCAATCCCCACGGTAAATGAAGTAACTCAGGGCACAGCATGTAACCTCTCCTGGTGACACTTGAGCAGTCAGCTCAAGTGGGCAGCTCAAGTGGGCAGGTCTATATTTGGGCTTTCACTCATGAAAGGCCTGTTGCTATTTGCAGCCGGAGCCAGCTCGTGTTACCCTTGCCTTTGCTGCCCCACTTGTAGAACCCTGGGCTAAAACAGGCACGGGTAGCCCGCGGGGCACGCAGAGGTCACAGGGAGGGAAAGCCTGCTGAACGCGGATGCAGTTTTCTAGCAGTTATCCAGAGGCTCCGAGTTAAAAGAAGAATTTATGGATTCTTAAATTAACAGGCAAGTTTTTGGATAGGCATTCTTCGAATGCAAATTGTATATTAGAAGCTCAGTAACTTAGTACCAGAGTGTCAATGCAGTATCTTTCCTTTAGGTGGGAAGAGATATCATCTTAAATTATAGATGTGTGCATTGCAATAAACAGTGCAAACATTTCCTGTGCCTTCTTGGAGCAAGGATTCAAGAATGTGGTGTTGGTACGCGACGTGAAAGCGTCAGATGCACATAGAAAGAGGCTGGTGATTCTTGCAGTGTGTCTTTAGGGTATTTTTAGTGCAGGGGTCCATTTGTTAGAACAGTTTGGAACCCTAAATGTTGATACCATTTGGCTATGGTATTGGGTTGATAAATACCTTTTATTTTAATCTGCGTGTGCATGCTGACAAATGATAATTTTATGCTTTGATTCAAATACTGAAAAACAGCTTTGTAATCATTTTTAATTTGTTATGCATACCCCCTCCTCCTATAGAAAGTTTTCAGGTGTTGGCTGTGCTGATTTGAACCATATTGCAAAACTATACAGCTAACACTTTAAAGCAAGTTTCTTCAGCTGTGGCTCAGAAATTGCAAGGGGCTACATTTGTGGGCTTCTAAAATTGTAAGCAAAATTATGTTTGTGCCCTTATGGGCTCACTTTTGGGGAGAGAATTCACAGCTTTCAGTAGATTTTCAGGGATATCCATGACCCATAAAAGGTTAAAAAACTTTTTTTGGGGGGGGACTTTTCTAATTAAAGCACAGGAACACACCTCCCATATAAGACTTAGGCAAAAGTCTTTTTTTTTAAAACTGTGGATCAATTGCATAGAGTAGAAGCCACCCAGCTAATATATTTGTTATAGACTGTGATTTATTACTGTATTTCTTTAAGCCTTGGCTTTACATTTATAAAATGACAATTTATTAATATTCCTTTCTCCCCCAATTGTGAACATTTTGTTAAGACATGGAAAGAGTCTGGATGTTGAGGGGGAAAAGGGAGTGTCAACTGTGGGGTATGTTGCAATACTCCTCCTTTGCTACCCAGGTCCCAGACCAGTTTGTGTTGGTTTATTCACAGGGCAAATGCTGGCGTGGAAGAATTTGTTCTTATTAGCATCTGTGCTCAGTGGTTTCCAGTCTTCTTGCCTGTTTAACGCTTCAATTTAGTGTTTCACATTCCAGCAGCAGGCTGAAAGAGTTTCTCACGATGATTTATTGCTAGCACAGAATTCTGATTTTCTCCCTTTTGCAAGCACATGGAAATGTAAGTGTTATTTTTAGCTGGGCTGCTCCTCAGCCCATAGGTGGTATGGTTTCATGGGAAAATGGGTCCAGATGCAACTCTTTACCTGCCTGCGTTGAGTCCAGCACTCAGAACAGCGCTGGATACTGAGTAGCCCCAGATCAATCCTTGTTAAATGACATCAGCCACAGTAAGCCATTTTTCCTCACAAGGACTCAG
Organism: Kogia breviceps; assembly: GCF_026419965.1. Taxonomy (NCBI): domain Eukaryota; kingdom Metazoa; phylum Chordata; class Mammalia; order Artiodactyla; family Physeteridae; genus Kogia; species Kogia breviceps. The sequence goes on along the minus strand of NC_081312.1, from coordinate 152,356,408 downwards.
TTTTGCCATCATAAAGTCAGGAAATTGAGTTATATGCTTTCCAAGGGACCCTCCATCCTTAGAATTCACATCTCTGTCCAGCTCCCTTGGAAGCTCTTGCTGTAAGAAGGGGTGATCTCATAGCCAGTGCTCGTGTCTGGATGTGAGGCTGCTCTGCTTTGGTGCCTTCTCCCATTTTCAGCTATCTTCAAGGGACAGAATGATCCCACGGTGGCCACAGGTGATTCTACACTGCTCTGGTTGCTGTGGGTTTTCCCTTTCTGACCCCAGCCCTCCCCCTCCATGAGTGAGCAGGTGGGGAGACATCTAACCTAGCCCAGGTGGGAGATGCTGAGGTCCTAGTAATAAAAACAATAATAGTAACAGTAACAACAATAACAGCAGCTAACATTTATTGAAGACTTACTTTGAGCCATGTGCTGTGCTGAGCACTGTACACACATGTTATTTATTCTGAATGCCAACACTATGAGGTAGAAACTATTAATAAACCCATTTCATGGACTCATGAAAGTAAGGCCTAGAGAGAGGATTTTTCCCAGGGTTACACTGCTAGGAAGTAGCAGAGACAATGCAAACACAGGGCTTTCTGAATCCAGAGCAAAGTGACCTCAAGGAGAGGTAGGGGGAGTTGGTGGAGGGATGTTACCTGGAGACTGAGGAGACAGAACCAGAATCAGAGTGAACTGGACATTAGTTCGATTTCAGGATGTCAAGGATGAGCTCCCGGTCTCTGATTTGGGTGCTGACGGGAGTGGGTTACTAATGGGTATTAGGAATGCAGTGGTCCTCATGAGGCTGTGGCAAGCACGGGCCATGGTTGGATGGGCAGGGAGCTCTCAGCAGGAAGAACAGCCTGAGCCAGGGCCTTGTGTGGGACTTACATGAAAGGATACTGAGAGACGTCAGAAGGAACAGCAATGTCCCCTGGAGAAGGCCAGGCCGTAGAGCTAGGATATGAGGGGTGGGGGATAACTTCCCTGATACCCAGCAGAGTTGGGACTTGCCAGCAGTGGAGCCCTCAGAATGCAGGACGTGTAGACTTTCCACATCCTCCTGGGCAAAGCAGCTGTGCTCAACACTAGGCAGGGACTCTCCTGAGGAGAGCCATGGGGTGCACAGCCAGTGGACCATAGAGACAAAACGGTTTCAAGGAGGATTCCTGCCTACAAGGTGACACTCAGGTGTGATACTGGAGCCACCGAGGGAAACTGTGTGATTTTGGCCCATGTGACCAGAGCCTGTGCTTTAAGAGGGAGGAGGTATCCTGGGGTCCCAGGACAGAGGGAAGTGGTATCTCTGAGAAGCTGTGCACCAGCCCAAGTGGGTTAATCACTTATTCACTCATCCAGGGCCTCCTTTCCACCAGGAATCATGTCTCGTTCATTGGGCCCCCAGCGCCCAGCAGTCCTGTTCTCTCTCTTTTTCTTTCTTTTTTTTTTTTTTTGGTGATATGCGGGCCTCTCACTGTTGTGGCCTCTCCCGTTGCGAAGCACAGGCTCCAGACGCGCAGGCTCAGCGGCCGTGGCTCACGGGCCCAGCCGCTCTGCGGCATGTGGGATCTTCCCGGACCGGGGCACGAACCCGTGTCCCCTGCATCGGCAGGCGGATTCTCAACCACTGTGCCACCAGGGAAGCCCTCTCTCTCTTTTTCAAAAAAAAAAAAAAAAGATTTATTTTATTATTTATTTAATTTATTTTGGGCTGCATCAGCTCTTAGGTGTGGCACACAGGATCTTTGTTGAGGCATGCAAGATCTTTTCTCTCTCTAGTTGTGGCCCGCGGGCTCCAGAGCATGTGGGCTCTGTAGTTTGCTGCACGCGGGCTCTCTAGTTGAGGTGTGCAAGCTCAGTAGTTGTGGAGTGTGGGCTTAGTTGCTCCGTGGCGTGTGGGATCTTAGCTCCCTGACCAGGGATCAAACCCGTATCCCCTGCATTGGAAGGTGGATTCTTTACCATTGGACCACCAGGGAAGTTCCAGTCCTGTTCTCTTGAATCCACCTGAATCCACACCCCTCCAGGCCCATGAACAGTCAGGGCCGGTATCAAGGATGATGCCCAGCGCCCCAGCCTCTGAACATGGTGGGGTCACCTGTGATCTCTGTGTGGGTGCAGACTCCCAGGTCACTCCGTCTTGCCCCACAGCATGCTGGGGCAGGACTTCTGAGATTCTGGCCTGACCAGGTGGGGCCTGTAACACCCCTGGAGCAGAGCGAGCAGCCAGGAGCCAGGAGTGAATACAGGAGAAGTGCTCCTAAGCTCCGAAGACCTGCTGCTGCTGCAGGCCTGTAAGAAGCCCCTGGAAGCGTGAACTTCTCATCCTCTCAGCTTCTATTTCCAGATCTAATTGCCCTCCACCTCATTCCCCTCCCCTGCCCCTATGATGCTGTACCAGAGCTCAAAGCAAATGTTCGTGGTGAGACACTACTTCTATGCAATGGGGTTCTTCTTCCCTCACCCCCAGCTTTATTGAGATATAGTTGACACATAACTTTAAGTAAGATTAAGGTGTACATGTGATGATGTGATGCACATATTTATTGTGAAATGATTACCACAATAAGGTTGGTTACAGCCTCCATCACCTCACATAATTACCTTTCTTTTATGTGTGTGGTGAGAACGTTTAAGATCTACTCTCTTAATAAACAAATGGGACCTGATGAAACTTAAAGGCTTTTGCACAGCAAAGGAAATCATAAACAAGATGAAAAGACACCCCTCAGAATGGGAGAAAATATTTGCAAATGAAGCAACTGACAAAGGATTAATCTCCAAAATTTACAACCAGCTCATGCAGCTCAATATCAAAAAAACAAACAACCCAATCCAAAAATGGGTAGAAGACCTAAACAGACATTTCTACAGAGAAGATATACAGATTGCCAACAAACACATGAAAGGATGCTCAACATTACTAATCATTAGAGAAATGCAAATCAAAACTACAATGAGGTATCACCTCACGCCAGTCAGAATGGCCATCATCAAAAAATCTACAATCAATAAATGCTGGAGAGGGTGTGGAGAAAAAGGAACCCTCTTGCACTGTTGGTGGGAATGTAAATTGATACAGCTACTATGGAGAACAGTATGGAGGTTCCTTAAAAAACTAAAAATAGAACTACCATACGACCCAGCAATCCCACTACTGGGCGTATACCCTGAGAAAACCATAATTCAAAAAGAGTCATGTACCACAATGTTCACTGCAGCTCTATTTACAATAGTCAGGACATGGAAGCAACCTAAGTGTCCATCGACAGATGAATGAATAAAGAAGATGTGGCATATATATACAATGGAATATTATTCAGCCATAAAAAGAAATGAAATTGAGTTATTTGTAGTGAGGTGGATGGACCTAGAGTCTGTCATACAGAGTGAAGTAAGTCAGAAAGAGAAAAACAAATACTGTACGCTAACACATATGTATGGAATCTAAAAAAGAAAAAAGGGTTCTGAAGAACCTAGGGGCAGGACAAGAATAAAGACACAGATGTAGAGAATGGACTTGAGGACACAGGGAGGGGGAAGGGTAAGCTGGGACGAAGTGAGAGAGTGGCATGGACATATACACCCTACCAAATGTAAAACAGATAGCTAGTGGGAAGCAGCTGCATAGCACAGGGAGATCAGCTCGGTGTTTTGTGACCACCTAGAGGGGTGGGATAGGGAGGGTGGGAGGGAGGGAGACGCAAGAGGGAGGATATATGGGGATATATGTATATGTATAGCTGATTCACTTTGTTATAAAGCAGAAACTAGGGCTTCCCTGGTGGTGCAGTGGTTGAGAATCCGCCTGCCGATGCAGGGGACGCGGGTTCATGCCCCGGTTCGGGAGGATCCCACATGCCGCGGAGTGGCTAGGGCCGTGAGCCACGGCCGCTGAGCCTGCGCGTCCAGAGCCTGTGCTCCGCAGCGGGAGAGGCCACAACAGTGAGAGGCCCGCGTACCGCAAAAAAAAAAAAAAAAAAAAAAAATCAGAAACTAATACACCATTGTAAAGCAATTATACTCCAATAAAGATGTTAAAAAATAAATAAAAGATCTACTCTCTTAGCAACTTTCGAGGATATAGTACAGTATTGTTAACTATAGTTACCATGCTGTATATTAGATCCCCAGAACTTATTCATCGTATAACTGGAAGTTTGTATCCTTTGGCCAATATCTCCCCATTCCCCCCACCCCCCAGACCCTGGCAACCACCAGTTTACTTTCTGTTTCTGTGAGTTCAGCTTTTTCAGTTTCCACACATAAGTGAGTTCATACGGTATTTGTCTTTCTCTGTCTGATTCATCTCACTTAGCATAATGCCCTCAAAGTTCATCTATGTTGTTGGAAATGGCAGGATTGCCTTCTTTTTACAGCTGAATGATATTCCATTGCGTGTGTGTGTGTGTGTGTGTGTGTGTGTATTTCTTTACACGTTCATCCATTGATGGACATATCTTGACTATTGTGACTAAAGCTGCAATGAACATAAGAGTACAGTTATCTCTTCAAGATAATGATTTCATTTCCTTCAGATATGTACCCAGAAGTGGGATTGCTGGATCATATGATAGTTCTATTTTTAATTTTTTGAGGAACCTCCATACTGTTTTCCATAGTGGCTGCACCAATGTACATTCAGACCAACAGTGAACAAGATTTCCCCTTTCCACATCCTTATCCACACTTATCTCTTGTCTTTTGTATAATAGCCATGCTAACAGGTGTGAGATGATAGCTCACTGTGGGTTTGATTTGCATTTCCCAAATGATTAGTGATGTTGAGCATCTTTCCATGCACCTGTTGTCTAACTCTCTTTAGAGTTAGACAATCAATCTCTTCTTTAGAAAAAAGAAGTCTATTCAGGTCCTCTGCCCATTTTTAAATCAGATTATTGGGGGTTTTTGCTATTGGGTTCTATGAGTTCCTTATATATTTTGGAAATTAATATCTTATCATATAGATAGTTTGCAAATAGGTTACCTTTTCATTTTATTGATTGTTTCTTTTGCTGTGCAAAAGCTTTTTAGTTTGGTGTAGTCCTACTTGTTTATTTTTGCTTTTGTTTCTTGTGCTTTTGGTGTTATATGGAGTTTTTCCCTATGTTTTCTTCTAGGACTTTTACGGTTTCAGTTCTTACATTTAAGTCTTTAATCCATTTTTGAGTTAATTTTGATGAGTCGCATACGATAGAGGTCCAAGATCATTCTTTTGCATGTGATTATCCAGTTTTCCCAGCACTATCTATTGAAGAGACTATCCTTTCCCACAATGGAGTAATTCTGATTAGTTACACAATCAGACACACAGGAGAGTAGAGGCAGTACTCAGAGCCTTTTCGGACAGTAGGCTCTGATTGACCAATAAAGGATGTGAGGGCCTAGGATGGATCATAATCGGGGAGAAGGCAAAGTGGTGCTTCCATAGTTGTACCGCCCCTTTGGTCTTGGGAACCATTTAAGGGAGACCTTGGCTAAAGTAAGGGCAATGTACATGCTACCCAGGAAGAATTAAGGATCCTTTGGGTCTGTTGTGTGTATTTGTGTGTGTGTGTGTGTGTGTGTGTGTGTGTGTAGAGGGGCTTCTTGGTCTAGCTCAGTACTAGTTTGGTTTTTTTGGATACAGACTCATAGTAAGGAGATGTGTCCTACTTCACTTGAAGCAACCCTAAAACAGGCTATGTTGGTGAGGACATTCCAGGACCACCCAGCGAGGGTCTAGTGGTGAGCAGGGTTCTTACTCAAAAGAACATCCAGGCTCTAGCCATCGTCATAAGTCCTGGATGCTGGAGGTAGGGGGCAAAGTACTAGTCCCAGAGCCTCTTGCTTTGTGATGCTGCCTCTGGGAGCAACCTTCATTCATCCCTTCCCTCTCCCAGGAAGTGGCCAGGTGTCCATGGACCTAGTGGTGGTCCAGGACACAGTGGAGCTAGTATCTTGTGTATCAATCCTGCATCATCATCGTACTTGGCCTCAGCAGACATGGCTGAAGCGATGTTTATCATTCTCTTCCATATGAAGAGTTTGGGGGCATTAGAGAATGGGACTGAAGTTTTTCTGAACCCCAAGTGTGATGTGCTCGTCTTGGAATTTCAAGAGTAAAGTTTCCTTATGGAGATCCAGACCCCAGAAACCATTTTCACGCAGGATGGGGTTAGGATAGCATCGTGTTTGTCCCCTAATAGCTGCTGGAAGTCTGCCTCTCTGTGTTGTGGTAATGGGGGAAATGGAAAAACAGCATCCTGTGGGAACTTCAGAGTGAAGGAGGGAAGAGATAAGATCCATGGGAGCTCAGCAGGGCCAGGTCTGTGTAGTCACTTGTCCACTGTCCCTGCCATGGTCAGAGAAAGCCATTCAGTTCTTGCGTTTTTGTCTTGCCATTGGCAAGAGCCAGGATGAGCCCACTGAGGGATGTGTGAGGGGCTTCCAAGGAGGGTCATGGCGATGATTAAACTGGGGGAGTGATATTTGGTGCAGAGCCCCGGAAGAAGAGATATGACCGGGGACTCCTCCAAGTTAAAGGCTGTGCAGGTCTCCACCACTGGGATCCAGAACCTCCTATTCTTGGGTTAAGCCTTCCTAAAATGGAGCCAGGTGTGGGACCGGTCAGTCCTCTGCTCTCCTCATCACCACCCTTAGCCTTTCCTTGTGGCTCACAGGACATGGGCATGGGTAGAAAAGCTGAGTCTCTGCAGACAGAGGCTGAGAAACAAGCATGAAACTGAAGGTCTATAGCAGGAATATCCAAGGAGGGGACTGGGACCCAGAGAATCAGTTCAGGACCTCACAGACACTAAAGGCCAGTGTGCAGAGAGGCTGAAGAAAGTGGGCTCTCTGGACGTCTACCAAGGCAACGGGGCCTCCGGACATCTTCTAGAGTGGTCTATAGAGATGGTCACAGGTGTATGGCTTGAGAGGGTGGATATCACACCGCACATCAAAGTAGAAGGAAGAGAACGTGACAGGCAACAACATCTGGGGGTGTCGAGTTTGAGGTGACAGGGGCTGTTCAGGAAGGCAGCTGCAGGACTTCCCTGGCAGTCCAGTGGTTCAGACTCCACGCTTCCAATACAGGGGGTGCAGGCTCGATCCCAGGTTGGGGACTAAGATCCCACATGCTGCACGCCGCCCCCCCCCTCCAAAAAATGAAGGCAGCTGCTCCTCTAGAGCTCTGCCTCCACCTGGGGAGAGATGAGGGCCAGAGACAAGGGTTTGGAGCCATTTTCAGAGAAGGGGACGTGGAAGCTGTGAGCATGGCTGAGATCACCCGGAGGAGGTGGAGAGTGAAGGAGGAACTAGAGATGGAAGCCTGGGGAATGTCAGTGTGTGAGGAGCAGCTGAGGGAGAGAGTCAGCAAAGATTCCAGCAGGCAGTGGCCTGGGAGGAGATCACAGCTGAGCCAGGGGAGAAGGGAGGGCAAATAGGATTGAATGACACAGAGCAGTCAAGAGAGCTCAGGGCAAGTGTCCATGGATTTCACAGTTAGGCTGTCAGAAAATGTTATATTGAAAAGGCAGTCAGGACTATCATGGCGGTACAGTAGTTAAGACTCCACACTTTCCATGCAGGGGGCACAGGTTTGATCCCTGGTTGGGGAAATAAGATACATGCTGCATGGCACAGCCTAAATAAATAAATAAATAAAACCCAGAACTTAGAAATAAATAAATAAATAAAAGGCAATCAAAAGTGGAAATAGTGGAAAGAAAAATGAATGCCATGTCTTTATTATATAGCTTTAGAATGGTTATTGAAAGGACAGTCTGTCAGTGAAGGTCACAAAGTCCCTCACTGCAGAAAGATAAGCAAAGTCATTAGGGGCAGTCATTGAACCTGACTTCTGTGCACAACTGCAGAGCAAGTAGTTAGACAAACAGCTGACTGCTGGCTTTGACCCCAGAAATGGAAATTAAGACAAGCTGTTTGGATCATAAAAGTTATGGCTAGGGAGAAAAAGTGCTGAACTGTAGCTTTAAAAATGTCTTTGCTGGGCTTCCCTGGTGGCGCAGTGGTTAAGAATCCGCCTGCCAATGCAGGGGACACAGGTTCAATCCCTGGTCCAGGAAGATCCCACATGACGCGAAGCAACTAAGCCCATGGGCCACAACTACTAGAGCCCACGCAACTAGATCCCATGCTCCACAACAAGAGAAGCCACCGCAATGAGAAGCCCGCGCACCGCAACGAAGAGTAGCCCCTGCTCGCCGCAACTAGAGAAAGCCCATGCGCAGCAACGAGGACCCAACGCAGCCAAATATAACTAAATAAAAAAAATTATTTAAAAAAAATTAAAAAAGAAGGGCTATTGTGAAAAGATAACCTGCAGGAAGCCTTGACTGCTGGCTTATTTCCAGGCAGAGCAGCTCTGGGAAAGATTAAATATTATGCTGGACATCTGGAAACTGATACTCTTAAAACTATCCATGTCCGTGTAACCCTTGGAAAGTTTTTATGTACAGATGCCATAGTCTGAAGATCAACAGTTTAACTGCTACCCTTTGGAGAAGCCCAAATGTGGGAAAAAAAAAAAAAAGGAGGGAGAGAATGGTATCAAGAGGGAAAAAAGGTTATTTTAGGCTGGGACAGTGTATTGGTTGTCTATTGCTGCATAACAATTTATTCCAAAATTTAGTAGCTTAAAATAATAAACATTTATTGTCTTGCATGGTTTCTGAGGGTCAAGAATCTGAGAGCAGCTCATCTGGATGATTCTGCCTGAGGGTCTCTCATGAGGCCTGGTGACCACTTTCTGTTGGTCCTCCTTATGCCTGCATAATGCTTCCAAGTCTCTTTGCTAACCTGCTCACCAACCTGGCTCACCTGTGCCTTCATGATATAATAATAATTTTAAAAAAGATAGTAAGTGTTGACAGGGATGTGGAGAAGTCAGAGCCTTCATACAATGCTGGTAGGAATGTAAAGTGGTACAGCCACTTTGGAAGACAGTTTGGCAATTCTTCAGAACGTTAAACAGAGTTACCATTTGAGCCAACAATCCCACTCCTAGGTATATACCCAAGGGAGATGAAAACATATATGAATACAAACACTTGTACACAAATATTTTAGCAGCATTATTTATAATAGCCAAAAGGTGAAATCAACCTAAATGAAATGGGAAACAGTGCAAATCACCTGATGAATAAACAAAATATGATATATCCATACAATAGAATATTATTCAGCCCTAAGAAGAAATGAAGTACTGACATATGCTACAATCTGGATGAACCTTGAAAACATGATGATTAGAAAGAAGCTGGTCACAAAAGACCACATATCATACAATTCCATTTATATGAAATGTCCAAATAGGAAAATCAGTAGAGACAGAAAATAGATTCGTGGTTGCTTAGGGCTAGTGGAAATGAGGGAGTGTGGGTGGTGATAACTAACGGATGCAGAGTTTCTTTTTGAGGTAATGAAAATGGTCTAAAATTGACTGTGGTAATCATTGCTCATTTTTGTGACTATACTAAAAAACCATTGACTTATACACTTTAAACGTGAGTTGTATGTTATGTGAGTTATGTATCAGTTGAACTATTACCAAAAACTAATATAACATAATGGCAGTTCTGTGCCGAGAAGCAAGCAAGGACTTTATAGTCCAACAGATCATCAAGGTCCTCCAAGAAGCAGGCACTAGATGACATTAGATATGCAATAATTTGATTAGGGGAAACTCTTGTATGAGATAAAAAGGGGAGGAAGATGGGAAAGGCTGAGAGAGCTGTCAGACCATGATGCAAGTCTGACCCCGAGTGAAGGAGAGAAGGAAGGAGGGTTTTGAGGAATCATCCTAATCTGCCATGTCCTCTAGGAAAGGTTTGGCAAGACTGTCAAGGAGTCCTCCAGCCAAGATTTGCCTCCAGAGTAGTTTTGTGTCAATCAGAAATGGATCTGCCTTAGTGTCTCTGCTACACTTTGTCATTGGATGGAAGACGCCCACGGGAAGCATGTCCTCCGTGCAAATGTGACGATGGCTTTCAGAGTGTAGCCAAAGCCCCTGGTCAGCTGGATATCTATGGCCTCTATAGTTGGATATCTGCAAGGCACAGTCTTATGGCCACCACACACACTAAGGTTCAAATCCCAGGTCAAAAACTAACTAGCCATTGACCTTGCATAAGACACCCTCTTGGAGCCACTGTTTCCTGATCTGTAAAATGGGGATAACGGTAGTGCCTACCATATAGAAGAATATATATAAACTGTCTAGAACAGGGACTTCCCTGGTGGTCCAGGGGTTAAATGCATGGGGTGCAGGTGTGAACCCTGGTCTGGGAACTAAGATCCCACATGCTGCGTGGCCAAAAAAAGCTAAAAAATAAAATAAAGTAAAATAAACTGCCTATCATATCACAGAAAAAGCATACAGTAAGTGCTCAATATGTAGTAGCTACTACTAATATTGTATTTACTGCTACTATTATTTCTTTCTAGATTTTGTGTACCTCCATTAAAATAGTGGACCTGATAGTCTATACATAATGCGTACTGTTTATTTTACTTAGTATCATATAGTAAGTCTTTTTCCAAGCTATCATTTGCTCTCCCTAATATTTTAAAGGCTACATTATATTCTACAGGGTGTACGTATCCTACTTTACTTAATCATTCTCCTAATCATTAGGGCTTTACAATTTTTCTTGGCTATTATAAAAAAAGGTTTTGGTGGACATTTTTATATAGAAATAATTTTTTCTGCTGTATTTGAGATTTTTTCCTTAGGGTCCTGGAAGAGGACTGTTAGGTTAAGGAGTGTGAACATTTTTTTTTTTTTGCGGTACACGGGCCTCTCACTGTTGTGGCCTCTGCCGTTGCAGAGCACAGGCTCCGGACGCGCAGGCTCAGCGGCCATGGCTCACGGGCCCAGCCGCTCCACGGCATGTGGGATCTTCCCAGACCGGGGCACGAACCCGTGTAGCCTGCATCGGCAGGCAGACTCTCAACCACTGCGCCACCAGGGGAGCCCGAGTTTGAACATTTTTAAGGCTCTTGATCCATGCTGTCACACTTGTTTTCCAGAAAGGTGGAGCCATGCCTATTCTAACCAACAACATGTAAGAGTACTCACTTCACTGGACCCTTACCCAGCCTTGGGTATCAAAAGGCAAAATGGCATTGACTTATTTGTTCTCTGTTACTCATAAGGATGAACTATTTTCCAAATGTTTTTGTACAGGTAATATTATATGCAAAAGAAATTATTTTGTAAATTCTCATTGCTCAGTAACCTACTGAGATTTTTCTTTTCAATTAATTCATGTAATTTGTTTAATAATAATTGCCTGAAACACTTATTATTTTGCCTTTTGAGATTTTTAGGTTTTTTTAATATATAGAGGTCGTTTGTTAGTCAAATCAATTTATGTTTGTTTTTTTTTTTTTCATAATTTCTCATGTCACTTTTAAGCTTAGGAAGTCCATCCTCCTGTAGAAAGCAAATCTTTCTTTACGGATTGTTTAAAGTTAAACTACAACTGAGCTGCTCAGATTTTTTTTTTAATTGTGAATAAGTTGAGCCCAATCTAATGACCATCTACTGCAATGACCTTCTCATAAATGGAGTTTTGTGTTCTAGGATCCAGGGTATCCACTAAGAACGGTCCAGGAAGAATCCTGCTTGTGCAGAAGTGCTGCCCAGAGCTACAATGGAGGGGGAGGCGGGGGAGGCACCAGGGCTGGGCAGGCCCGCTGCTTCCAAGGACTTCCACTTTCATCACATGGATCTGTATGACTCTGAAGACAGACTGCAGATCTTCCCAGAAGAAGACACTAAGATGAGAAGAGAAGTAGTTCAAGCTGAAATGACCAATGAGCCAAGAGAGTCCATGAAAGGGAAGGCTCAGAGAGACCTTGGAGAGGAAGTGGATGAACTTGTCCATCTATATGGACTTGAAGATGATCACGAATTAAGGGATGAGTTTACTGACGAAAGCATGCCCAGAATAGAGGTTTCAGAATATCCTCCTTATATGATGACAGGGAGAGAGCCACTGAGGGAGCAGAGAGACTGGAGACTTAGTGGCGAGGCTGCTAAGGCTGAGGACCTGGGCTTCGGGGCATGGGGCTCGGCAGGCCAGTGCCAGGACTTGCGGGAAGCCTATAGGTACACCCACGGCCATGCCAGTGAGGAGTATGAGTGCTACGTTATCCCAGAGGAGGAGGACGAGGAAGAAGCTGCCGATGTCTTCTGTGTCACTTGCAAAACTCCAATAAGAGCCTCAGAGAAGGTTTTTGATGAACACAAGGAGCATGAGGTGACCCCGCTCAGTAAAGCACTGGAAAGTGCCAAGGTAAATCGATTGCCTTAGTTCTCCTTTCTCTTGATATTGCATTTGAATCTCAAGTATGTAGGCAGGGAATAAATCTAAAATGCCTTCTACAAAAGAGAGAGAGAGAGAGAAAACATAGCATTAATGTCTTCTTGGGATCCTTTGTTTGATAGGATGAAATTCACAAAAACATGTACAAATTGGAAAAGCAGATTATCGAGATGGAAAATTTTGCAAGTCACTTGGAGGAGGTTTTCATCACTGTGGAGGTAAGAGCACACTTGATGACCCAGTCAGATACACATTGCTTCCATCAGTTGTGTCTGGTATGAGTTAGGGAATCTGTTTTCTTGGAACATATGGTGTCAGTACTGCTCCTCTTCCCTCACCCCTCTTTGTGCCCTCCCGTAGCACAGTGGGCATGTACCTGTGGAACTGATTACCTGGCAGCATTCCCTACTGAACTATTAGCTCTCATGGGCTGGGTCTTCAGTGTCTTTATAGCTCTGGTCCTACTACAAGGTAGGACCTCTTTCATGGGCCAGCCTGATAAGGCACTGCAAGACACCCATCCTGTCATTGATAAGTGTTCTTTTCCTCAGCTGTTACCTATTTCTCACAAGATCAGTAAGTTTCTGTGCCTGTCACCAAACATGTTACGGTCCCTTGGGTGTGCCTAGTAGGTGTGAAGTCTACTGCTGTGATGCCAGCATGCAACCTAGCCATCCAGATGAGGTAGCCCAGAAACAGGAGCAACTCATATGAATCAACCAAGCCCTGGGCCCCCTTCCTGTGAAGCTAGACTTTCCTCCCCACCCCCAATCTTAAAAGGGAGGGCAGCTATTCCACTAATTCCCTATGGAAGGCACAGAGAAGGGACAAGAAGCCCTTCCACATCTAAGCATAGGGTGGTGGGTGGTAGGAGGGCAAGTATACAACAGCCAGGACAGAACTCCCTACCCTCTGTACTGCCAGCTCACTCTCGGATCAGAGCAGCTTCACGCTCAGTGAGGACTCTAAGCTCTTCCTTTTACACTCAACACTGGTGGGGGTCACCTACTGCTTTTCCCTCTCTTCCACCATTCTGAGCAAGTCTTAGAATGTGTACACAGTAGGTGCTCAGTAAATACTCCCTGAATGATTGATAAGAGCCTCTTCTTTGGAAATGTCTCTGTTATCTAATAAGGATGGTATAAATCAGAACCCACAGAGCTCTCCTGGGCTTCCAATCTAATTTAGGGGGACCAGGATTTGATATGCTTTAATTAATGTTTCTCATCCACTGCGTTCCAGGATTAAGTACTGGCACAACCCTCTCTCTGCCTTCCTGCCTTTTCTCATCTATTAGGCAGCACCACCCAGCTTATTTCCCTTCCCCTGCACCTTTTCCTTAGTTGATATGAGAATCTGTGTGATCCTGATGTTTGTATAATCCAAGCATCAGGGAGTGGAGGTGAGTGTCACGAGATGTGGAGAGCTCAGGAGGGAAAGATAGGTGGGATTCTCCCAGGGCAGACATCTCCATGTTAAGGTCCAAAGTTCCAGTGGCAGGCTGACTCATCACTGGCAATCTTCCTGGTCGGTTGTCATGGTGATGGGAGGTGGCTAGAACAGAAGTGGGTCGGGTATGAGGAAGAGGATTGCAAAATGCGGCCAGCAGAGAAAGCAGTAATTCTTGTTAAGATTATTGCTGGGGTTCTAGCTGGAGACTCCTGGTCCTAGCTAACCTTTTGTCCACCTCAGCACCCTGGCAAGCGATGTTAAGACAACAGGGAGGGACTAAAACATCTCTGGATAGATACATTTTCATGCCCCCAATAACTCTGTAGTCAACATACATGCAGTGAAATGATGGCTGAGATCAACTATATCTTGCAGGAGAATTTCGGAAGACAAGAAAAAAACTTTGAGTCACATTACAATGAGATCTTGGAAACACTTGCTCAAAAATACGAAGAAAAAATACAAGCTCTAGGGGAGAAAAAGGAAGAGAAGCTGGAAGCCTTGTATGGACAGCTGGTCAGCTGTGGAGAAAATCTTGAAACCTGCAAAGAACTGATGGAAACAATAGAGGAGATGTGTCATGAAGAGAAAGTTGATTTCATTAAGGTCAGTAATGAAGTGAAATGAAATAATGAACTGAAATGACAATTATGATTAGAGTAGGTTAGATTGTCCCCTCTCTGCCTGGAGATGTTGGAACCAACTTTCACGGTCAGCATCCATTTGATTCCACTGGATGTAACACCATGATGATACATCCTTCGTCTCTCTGTACAGCTTTGCCATGAGTGGCTGAGCAGGCTCATACACAGCTGACCCTTCCCTCCACCATTGCTCAGCTAACACCAGAGTCTTTGTTCCTCTGTCCTGGTTACCCAGAGATCTGTGCCCTCATCGTGAAGTGGGGCAAAAACAGTGCTCTGAGGGGACTTCCCCGGCGGTCCAGTGGTTAAGACTCTGCCTTCCAATGCAGGGGGCATGGGTTCGATCCCTGGTTGGGGAACTAAGATCCCACATGCCGGAGCCAAAAATTAAAACAAACAAAAACAAAAAACAAAACAAACAAGAAACAGTGCTCTGAGACTTTTCTGGCCATCTCAGACAGCCTCCTGGAGGTCTCGGGAGAAAGATCTCCAGGCTAAAAAGGCACCTCCTGTTTCCCAGTTACAAGTGCAGCCATTACATCTCACTTCATAAGTTCAGACATGCAAAAAAAAAAAAAATCCATCTCTTGATACCCTTGAAATCCACTTCAATTTGACCCCAAGTCCCCATGTAGCCAGACTGTGGGAATTTCAAGCTCAGAGCTGGGGTCTCCTTTCTTTACAAGGTCCCACAGGAATATGGGGCAGCAGTGGGGTCCAGGATGTGAGGGAGGGGCCCTCAGCCTCCAGAGCTTCCTAGTTACCAAATACAGCCTTTACGTTGGCCATGCCACAGTGGTCCTTCCAAGCCCAACAGAGCTTCCTTCCTGCCGTGCTTGGGGTGGCCAGGGAGCCGTGACCCAAGATGGACAGCAGGTGGGCAGGCACCATCAGAGCCCTCAGTACTACTCAGACCTTTTGAACCAATGGTTCCTCAATATCACTGTAGCCCAGTGACATAATCCAGAATGTGGAGAAAGTGATACATATGAAGATGTCTTCTCTGTTATTTATGATGGTGAGAAATTGGAAACAACCAAAATGTCCAACAGTAGAGTGAACGACGGAGCTCCTATTCAATGAACTGTTACACAGTCTTTCAAACTGATGATCCAGAAGACCATTTGTAACCTGGAAAGTGCTCACATAATGTTAATGGGAAGAAACTATACAGGTGCTATAAGAGTCATTTTTGTTAGGGCATGGGACATGGCTGATTTTTCTCTTTTACTCATTTCCAAGTTTTAACATATGTTTATATTATTATAGAGTTTGAAAAAGAAATTTATTTCCAAATTCAATTCAATATGTTTTCTATTTCTCCTCCTTTTTAGGATGCTGTGGCTATGGCTGACAGGTAATACTTTTGTTCTGACATGTATTTTCTTTTTCTGTTCCTTTTACCTCTAGATATCCAACTAGATATCAGTTCTGTCTGATACAGCATAGATATCAGTTCTGTCTGTCTAGCATATCTGGGTTATATGCTCCCAGTTTCAGCTTTGGTGTCTGCCCCTACGTGTAAATAGCACTGGCTTTGGAAGGACAGTATGGGATCACAAGGACCCTCTAGTACCAAATATTAGAATCTCAGAGCTGGAAGGGAGCATATGATGAGGCCTAGCCTGCAAGCCCAGGGTCAAATTTCCTCTCTGAGCCCCTCCTTTCACGAGGAGGAACAGAGATCATCCCCGGCATCCCCCAGCTGGGCCAGGGCCCAGACCGTGTGCTGCGGAAAGCATGCACGTTATAGAGTCAGACTGGAGTTTAAATCCTGCTACCCCCATGACCTTGGGCGAGTCCAACCAGTCTAGGACCCACCTTCCTTACCTACAAACAGGGATAGCTTTATGCGAATAAAATCAGACAATGTCTGTAAAGCAACACGAACACTGAAGCTTAATAACATAAGGGTTAAGAGCATGAATTTTGGCAAAAGACAGACAGGGTTACAAACTGTGCCTCTGCTACTTACAAACCCTGTGATGGCCAGGAGCAGGCGCATTAGACCCAGAGCCCCGGTCCGTGGTCATCAGCTCGAGGGCACTTGACCATGTGGAGAGGGAGCCCCAGACAGGCTGTATGTCTTTGGGGCCTGGGGTGATGTTGTGTGGGAACTCCCAGGTCAGCATCAGAGGATCTTCCAGAAGGTGTGGATCTGGGGCTCATGGGTGGACATCCTCCCGCCCCCTACCCTCTGACATGACCCCACCCCTTCTACTCTCCTCAAAGGTGTAAACCAACCTGCCCATCCCTGTGGGTGACCTCGTAGGTCAGTCACTGAAGCAAATGCCAGAAGGCAGCCCACAGCACGTTAAAATAAGGAAATAAAAGTTCAGCCAAGAGGCCCTCATTGCTTATCACTAGTGACCCCCGAGGAGAATGCCCCTCCATTCTCGTTAGTGTGTCTTTTTATACTCACAGACTTGGAAAATTCCTGAAAACAAAAACAGATGTGGAAATCTCGGCGCAACCTGAATTTGAAGACCAGACCTTGGACTTCTCTGAGGTAGAGGAGCTTATGGGCTCTATTAACACCATCCCAGGTGCGTATCTCACTTGTGTGCATACTTCACACTGGTTTCCCTGAGCTCTGAGTTAGAAACTTTGATGGCTAAAAAAAAATCATAAAGATTTAGAAACAGGCATTTCCCCCCCACCAGCTGCATGAGCTTCATGTTTTTATCTTTATGGCTTGTAAGGATGAAAACAGAGGCTGACCTTCCTGGGGTAAATACCCGCCCTCACTCTCCAGGGTGCCAACATCTGGCCCCAGAAAGCCTAATTTACTCCAAGCAAGTATCCCAAATTTTATTTCGACTGTTGTATTTATGTTTCTGCCAGGTGGCTGTTTTTAGCATAGGGTTAAGAGATGGGCTTTGGAATCCTATGGAGCTGGTGAGAATCCCAGCCCTGCTACTTCCTAGCTGTGTGTCCCTGGACAACTTAGCTAACCTCTCTGAGCCTTAGTTTCCTTGTCTGTAAAATGGACATAATTATGACTCATGGGGACATGGTGGGAAATAAATAAGGTAATGTATGTACAGCACGTCACATGGTGCCAGGTAGCTCTTAAAAATCTTATTGTGATAACTTATGTTTAAGAATGATACGACAATTTAGCTTTTATTGATTGCTCACCTTCCCTTTCTCAACAGCAACACCCAGCAACATTCTGAACAATGTTTTGTATATCATTTTGGGTTTTTCCTTTATACAGATTTTTAAAAAATAAAAATGGAATTATTCTGTTTTGTAATCTGCTTTTTTTTTTAGCAAAACAGTTGTGATGAATATTTTCTTGCACTGATAAATTCTTTTACAATATCACTTTGATGGCTATATACCTTAATCTGTTTCCTTAATCCTCAACTGTTGGATGCCAAGACATTTCTAGGTTTTTCACCATTATAAACCATACTGCAATGAATGTCCTTAATTATAAATCTTGGAGGCCATTCTTAGACTCACTGGGTCAAGGGGAGATTTCGCTGAGCTATGAAGTCCTTTGGGTGGTCTAGGGACAGTGTTGCCCAAGTAATCAGGCCCAGTCTTTTGGAAGGAAAGGCACTATCGCCCAAGTCAGCGCTTGAGAAACATGGAGATTTTTCCTCACCCTCCTATGTCCAGGTCCCATGCAGACCATCACCCTCCTGCTTCCATCTGGAGCCATCCCTCTTCTTACTGCATCCCATGATGGGGCTCTTCTCTGCAGGGTATAGAAGGGCATCGTCTGTGCATCCTGAACTCCATCACGTAGGGATACATGTTCTTTCTCTTCTCATCTTTGTCACGTTAGGGTCTTCCAGCCCTTAACCAGCAAGGAAAGGCCGAGTTCATTCCTTTAAGTCTTACCGGGACTGAACAATTTCAGAATTTGAAAATAAGGATGTTCTTGAAAGCTTGGGATGGAGGGAGGTGCTGCCACTGGAGAATAATTATGGAAGAAAAACAAGGAGTGTTTCTTGGTTGTGGGTGAGCCTGTGTGGGGCTGGGGGAGGCAGAAATAATAACCTACAGAGAAGAAAAGAATTAACTCAGTAGATGGACTCTAAAGTTGGTTCTGAAAAGCACAATTTGGCCAAACCCAATCTTCTCTCATCAAAATGAAGGAGACGGTTATTGGATGGGCCCCCAGAAAAAGCAAGGCATCCGTGTTGAAGGCTTCTTTCACTCCTTTGTTCACTCCAAGGCTGAGGGCAGCAGTGCTGTGGTCCTGGCTGTCCTGCCTCTTTGGATGGCGTGGAAGAGTCAGAGGACCCATCCCTAGGTCAGGACTTACAAACCATAACCCAGCCTGAATCGCTGTCACCAACTCCACCTCCTCTAGCTTGCGTGGACTGGTCAAAGCAGGAATGGACATACCGGTTGCTTCAGGCTCACAGTTGGGGGGTTTGGCCTTCCCATCCCTGTCCACTCTGGGCTGCCTCTTCCATCTCCAAAGCCCAAGGATGCATTGAGGGATCGGTTGTCCTGTAAAAGGGGCCATTCCCAATCCATACCTCTACTTAAGGCTCCTCCTTTGTTTTTGTTTTTCTCTGTTTTCCTCTTCTAGCTCCTTCTGCTCCAGTGATAAACCCACAGGCCCCCAACTCAGCCACAGGTTCCTCAGTCCGAGTGTGCTGGAGCTTATACTCCGATGACACCGTGGAGAGCTATCAGCTATCCTACTGGCCAGTGCAGGAAAGCTCGTCTGGGAAGGACCGAGCAGGTGAGGCTCTGCCAGGAACAGAACCACGCTCCAGAACAGCTAAGGCCCCTCAGAGGCCAGGGCCCTGCCTTCCTGGAGGTTGGGAAGGTAGAGATGGGATGAACCTGTACACCTGGCTCCTTGGAGCTGTCATGATCTGGGAATTACACAGAGGATGGGATGCAGGCAGGTGAGCATGGCAGAAAGGAATAGGAAGGCAAGTTGGGGCCTGACTGGGGAGGATCACAAGGCCAGGCTAAGGTATATGGACTGTATCTACCGCTGTCGGGTCAGAGTTGTCCTTGGGATAAGTCTCTGGCTGCACTGTGTGCAAGAAGGGTGGGGACACCCCTCCTTGAAGAGGCCCAGCTGGACTGGCTGGGTTCTAGCAGGTCCTGGCATGTGAACGCGGGCTGGCTCTCCTCAGAGCAACCCTGTGTTGGGAGAATCTGGAGGGTTAGTCTGCAGACCCCAGTGGGGGCTGCAGCCCGGGAGGGCTGATCCTGATCTGCTCCACATTCCCAGATGGAGCCAGCTGCTGGGAATGGCCCCCAACCTCCACTGTGGACAGCTCTTGGCCCATTCTATTCCCAGGGAAATGGAGATGGCAGGCCTGGGGTTAGGGCTGAGATACCTGCCTACCCCCCATAATAGATAAGCCAGTCTCCTATTGAGAAGGGAGCGTCAAGAGAGCAGAGGAGGGGACTTCCCTGGCGGTCCAGTGGTTAAGACTCCATGCTCCCAATGCAGGGCGGCATGGGTTCGATCCCTGGTCGGGGAACTAAGATCCCACAGGCCGCATGGTGCAGCCAAAAAAAAAAAAGAGAGAGAGCAGAGGAGCCCCAGTTGAGCATCTGAAGGAATCAGGGATTAGGGCCAGCCTGGCAGGGCCTGTTCTGTGTGCATGGGGTCAGAGTGAGATTGCTGGAAAGGGATTTAGAGATCTCCATTTTATGGATGAGGAATCTGGGACCTAGAGAGAAATGAGCTGTCTGTGGGAACACCGTGAGTTACGGCAGAACCAGGATGAGAATCAAGTCCGCAGGCTCCCTGCCCAGAGCTTTTCTCCTTGTACCGGGTCATGCAGGTGGAGGGTTCTATGTGCCGAAGGTGAGGATGGTTTACCTGCCCAGGGATTTGGGAGGAAGGGGAATCCTTGAGAAAAGTAAGTTTAAGCAATAATGAGGGAGAGTGAGGCTGGTCAGAATAAGGACTAAAGAGGGCATTTTTGGGGGGAGGGGGAGAAGGGGAGATTTGAAAAGGGAGATTGAGGACCAGAGAGTCAGATCTGATCGATCAGTCAGTTTTTTTTGTGGTTTTTTTTTTTTTTTGCGGTATGCGGGCCTCTCACTGTTGTGGCCTCTCCCGTTGCGGAGCACAGGCTCCAGACGCGCAGGCCTAGCGGCCATGGCTCACGGGCTTAGTTGCTCCGCGGCATGTGGGATCTTCCCGGACCAGGGCACGAACCCGTGTCTCCTGCATCGGCAGGCAGATTCTCAACCACTGCGCCACCAGGGAAGCCCGATCAGTCAGTTTTTGCCACAAATCAACCCTGTTGGCACCCTCTGCAGAAGACACCATTGTGTTGGGGCTTTGTCCTGGGGATCAATAAAGACCTTTAATGGATCACTTTGTTATAAAGGAACTGATATCAGAGGGTGGATTAATGACTTATTACTGCCTTTCAAGAGTCTGGGGATGTTTGGACATGTATCAGTTAGCTTTTGCTGTGTAATACCCCCAAACACACACATGTACATAACATATTGGCTAAAAATGACAAATATTTATATTCATTAATTTGTTGGGAGGAGCAGAACAGTGGTAGGAAATTCAGAGGTACAAACTACTATGTATAAAATAAATAAGCTACAAGGTTATATTGTACAGCACAGGGAATATATCCAATATTTTATAGTAACTTTAACTGGAGTATGATCTATAGAAGTATTGAATCATTATGTTGTACACCTGAAACTAATATTGTAAATCAAAGGTACTTCAATTTTTAAAATGACATTTATCCAAGAGTTTGCATGCCACAGCTAAGAAGCCCATGTGCCACAACGAAGAGCCTGTGTGCTGCAGCTAAGACCCGGTGCAGCCAAAATAAATAAATAAATAAATAAAATTTAAAAATAAAATAAAATGGCATTTATGATTTATTATAATTCTATGAATTGGCTGGACAGTTCTTCTGGTCTGGGTCAGCTTGGTAGGGCTGGATGGGCTAGGATGGCCTTGCCTATATGTCTAAGGCCTCAGCTGCGATGGCTGAGGCCTCTATCCATGTGATCTCATCCTCCAGGAGGCTGGCTGAAGGTTGTTCCCGTGGAAGTGGAAACATTCCTGGCAGGAAAAGGACAAGGCCCCTGTGCACCAGCACCTCCCAAATCTCTGTTTGTACCATGTTTGCTATAGTCCTATTGGCCAAAGCAAGTCACATGGTTAAGCCCAGCTTCAAGGCATAGTGGGAAAGACCAGACCTCTCAATGGAAGGATTAGCTGAGTCACGCTGCCTAGGGGCATGCATACACAGATGGGAGGAATTGCTGGCCAGTTCTGTATCCATTACAGGGGAAATAGATTACAGCGCAATGAACTTGGAGCCAGTTGGCCTATTTTAGGGTTGAATTCTTGTCTATATTTTTTCCCCAGAGTTTACGATGACGGTTAAAGAAACATATTGCTCAGTGACAAACCTTGTGCCAAATACCCAGTATGAATTTTTGGTCACAGCTCAGAACAGGGCTGGCCTCAGCCCCGCCAGTGAGTGTGCAGTGTACATGACAGGTAAGGGGGCCATTTGTTTCTGTAGCAGGACCTTCACTGAAGGGGATACAAGAGTCACGGCTTTCTTGACATGGAAGGGCTCTTGATTTCACTTGGAAGGGCAGGAATAGCTTTGCATTTTTTTCTTTCATTTAGTACACCAAATCTATATGCCTGATATGGCAGGGACATTTTCTCACAGTTGGTCTCAAAATATCAAAAAGTACCGCTCTTGCACACAGTACCATTTGAATCTTGCAACCATCCTCCATTCCAGGAACATCTGAAAGGGATTCCCTGGTGTCTCAGTCCATTTGGGCTGTTATAACAGAATACTACAGATTGGGTGGCTCATAAACAACAGAAATTTATTTCTCATGGTTCTGGAGGCTGGGAAGTCCAAGATCAAGGTGCCAGCAGATTCAGTGTCTGGTGAGGACCCTTCCTGGTTCAGAGTCAACTGTCTTTTTTGCTGTGTCCTCACATGGCAGAAAGGGGCAAGGGAGCTCACTGGGTTTTCTTGTATAATAAACCCCTTTGACTCTCATGACCTAATCACTTCTCAAAGACTCTAGATACCATCACATTGGGGAATAGGTTTCAACATATGAATTTGGATGGGGACACAAATGTTCAGTCTATAGCTTTCTATTGCACTGAATCTCTTGTAGGAAGAGAGTGCTTGCGATGTCTGCCCATGCTCTGGACCACAGGGCTGGATGTGAACAGGTTTGTTCATCTCTCCCTTTCCCCTGCATTTAGCACCTTGTCCCCCCATTATGAAAAGCAAAGAGATAAGGAGCTGTGAAGAGGCTGCGCTGATCAGCTGGGAGTCTGGGAACCTGAACCCTGTGGACTCATACACGGTGGAGCTGACTCAGGCAGAAACGCCGGGAGCCTCGGGCGTAACTGAGTGAGTCATGAGGGGCGTTGGCTGGGCACTAGAGGCCTTGACACAGTGCCACAGCTTAGGAAATGTGTGGAGTCTGGAGAGAAGGTCAGAATTTGTGACACACAGAAACCTTAATTTTAGGTTGCTTAGTTTTGTGAGAAATAGCTGGAATGCTACCATTGAAGGTGAATGATGGATGAGTGAATAAATGGTAAACCTCAGGTTTGCTTTCTTAGCCCAACCAAGGTTTATCATCATTCATTCAACAAGTATTGAGCGCATAGGTGGTGCCTGGGCGTTGGTGAAGCAGACAGACAAATTCTCCACCCTTACAGAGCTGACAGTCGAGTGGGGGGAAATAAACCAAAACCAAGAAAATAAATGCTTAAAATACACAATGCTATGAAGGGAAAAGAAACTCAATGAAATAGGGAATGCGGTGGAGGTGGGGGCTTACTTTGGATAGAGTAGACGTCTGAACTGAGACCTGATGCATGGGAAGGGCTGAGGCCTGAGACAGTGGATGGAGGCAGCACCTGGCCCCTGTGCAGGCGTGAGCTTCCTGTACTGGAGGAACCAGGAGACCCGCCTGGCTGGAATTTAAGAAGTAGAGAGAACTGTGAGAGGCAGAAATGAAAGAGATTAGATTTCAATGTACAAAGAACATTGTGTCCATGGTAGAAGGCTGTCTGGAGGCTCACCTTGCCCTTTGGTTGGCAGAGATCTGGAGGGGTTCACAGATAAAAGAGGGCTGGACTCAGTGAACACAAGGGCCTGCAGATCCTACGAATCTACAGCTGTGTACAGTGGAAGAAACATGGATGTACCTCTGGGTTACAACCAGGCAGTGCAGAAGCTTGTGGAAGGGGAATGAACCAGGCAGCCCGGTACCAACCACCAAGTCCCAGGGGCCGCCCTGCTGTGTACCTACCCAGCTCTGGAGAAATGGAAGAGAGGGGTTTGGTGTCAACAGATTCTTCCACGCTAAATTCAGGGTTTGGGCCGTGGCCATCTATCCCACCCACCCATTTGCCCCAGGTAGAATCCATATGTCCACAAGCACATCAGGGCTGCTGACCTTGGTTGCTGACCTTGGCTGCTGATCTACTTCTGGGGATCCTCAGAAGCAAGGCAGTGAGTCCAGTGGTCTGGCCACCTGAATGGTTTGGATTTCCTTTGCAAGTTGTGCTGATACTTTAAGGGCGCCTGATACCTGGGACCAGCCCATTATGATTGGGGTCATCAGAAGGCTGGTCAGTGACCTAGGTGATCTGGGATGGTGCTGACTCTCCTAGTATGAACCTAATCATGGCATCCTGTTGCTCTGGCGAAAAGACAAAATTCCTTCACAGGCTCTGGCCCCTTCCTCCTCTCCAGGTTAACCACACCAGCTCTCCCTCCCTCTCCGGCCCCAACCACATTGGTCATATTTTAGTTCCTCCTACTTTCCATGCTTCTTCCTGCCACAGGGCCTTTGCACATGCTTCTTTTATGTAAGACATTCTTCTATTCTCTTTTTATCCAATTACCTCCTCGTCATTCTTCGGAGTCCAGCTCAAAAGTCACCTCTTCCCTACTATACCTTCTATAGTACACTGTCAACTTGTCATGGTTATCATCTTATGTTTCTTCCAGTGATAGCTTGAGAAATGCCTCTCTTCTAGACTGTAAGCTCTGTGAGGGCAGGGACTACATTAATTTTCCCTAGGGCCTCCCTATACAGTCTCTGGAACCTAAAGTGTTTAGTTAATACTTATTGAATGAAGGGACTTCCCTGGTGGTGCAGTGGTTAAAACTCTGCACTCCCAATGCAGGGGCCAGGGGTCGACCCCTGGTCAGGGAACTAGATCCCACTTGCATGCCGCAATTCAGTTTGCATGCCACAACTAAGGAGCCCTTGAGCTGCAACTAAGGAGCTAGCAAGGTAAAACTAAGAAGCCCACCTGCCACAACTAAGACCCAGCGTGACCAAACAAATAAATAAAATAAAAAATACTTATGGAATGAATATGTAAAAGTGCCCCTCTGGCCAAAGCTGTAGTCTCAGAGTGACCTGGACATCCCGGCCTCGCCAGGTGTGGGTGTTGTATCTGTAAATGGGCATCACCCTGAAGGCTTCTCTTTCCCACTGAACTGAAATGGGGTTGGCAGCTGCAGGAGTACAGACAGTGGCAACCATGGGCTTGTAATCCTGTATTGTACCACTTACATAAATTGGATTATTCCCAGTAGGTAGCTGCCCTCAAAGAGGTTAATAACAGTGGGCTTCTGTGGGCCTTTCAGCTCTAGCCAGATCATTTGTTCATAAACGCAGACTGAGAGCCTGCTAGGGGCCCAGCGCTATGCTTACATAAGTGGTACTTGACCCCTGCCCTCAGAGAGGTTGTGGCCCTACCAGACAGACTGAGACACACTGGATTCAACTGCATGCATGCCCCCGCCATGTAGCGTTAGACAAGGTGCCTGGGACACGGGGTGGGGAGCTTGGAGGGGAGAGAGCCACAGACAGAAGGGATACAAAGAAATGAGAAAAGTGGACCTGAGTGGGAGGGAGCACTGAGGCGGTCAACACTCCTGCCTGCAGCGCTGCTGGAGGTCAGAGGACAGGGGTGGCGGCGGGGGGAGTTAAAAATCCCTGCTTTGAAAGGGAGGCCTGGTGCTTGGGCCTGGCTGCCCCGGCCCCAGGGTGACTTCAGCTGCCTCCTTGCCCAGGTCTGTTGTGGGTATCCCCACCTGCGAGTGCCTGGTGCAGCTACAGCCCTGGCAGAGCTACACCATCTACGTGCGAGCCCTCAACGTGGGGGGCCCCAGCGCAAGGAGCGAGCCTGCTACAGTCCACACCACAGGTCTGTGTCCCCCGCTACATACTCTCTGGGCCCAAAGTGACCCCCTTGTGGCAGACCCAGGGCTGCTATGACTTCATTGTTAAATCGATAAATGTTCACTGATACGAACACATGGCAAATCAGGCTGGGAAGGGGCTCAGGGGTGATCAAAGCCCTGGGGTCCCGTTTTACAGAAGGGGAGACCGAAGGCCCAAGTCATACAGCAATGGGGTGGCTGAGCAAGCATTAGAACTCAGGGTTTTTCTCCATGACCTTCAGGTGGGCTAGAGGCTTGTCACATTGGACCTGGGTGGCCCAGAAACCTCGTTTCACACAGGCTGAACACCACCCCTGGGACGTGGTCTTTATGAAATTCCCAGGAAGAGCCATGGGCCATGGATTATCTCCCTGCTATCGGCCCAAACATCTCCTTACCCACAGGACCAACGTAGCTCCGGATGCCTTAATGGGTGCCCACATCCACGTCCAGCTCCCCCCACCCCGCACTTGCCATCAGCACGTCATAGAATTGTCACATCTCATGTTCAAGTCCTGAGTCAGCAGAGATATCACTAGAAACATTCCATGCATCTCCTGCTATCCCAGCACTGCCACGGCTCTGGGTTCTGAGCTTTGCTAAGGTGCGCTAAAGCCAGGCGGTTCTTCCCACACCTCACAGAGCAAGCCCAGCTCAGGCCAGCTGCAGACTGGGTGACAGGCAGGTAGGAAGCAGAAGGAGGGAGCCTGGGCCCAGGGCTCAGGGGACATCGTTCCTTTGGCTGGGTTCTTTCACTGAGGGATGTAGGGTCATTTTGTCCTCATTTCCAATACCAGGAGGAAAGGTATGCGGTTAGTCCCCACTTATGTTCCTTCCACAGAGATTTGAAAAACAAGTTACGTGGCTGCCAAAGGTGGTAGGAGTTAGGGCTGGGATTAGGACTCAGGTTTTTCTTTTATATTGTGATGGAACTTTCCTTTGGTTGACTGGCATTTCTAATTTCTTGTGCTGACTTGGTGTTTTGAAACGTCAAATTCTGGCTGTTTTGATAAAAGAGAACAGAGCAAAAGGTACAGCCAGCGCTTGGTTATTTTTGTCTCTGAATTCCTTTGTTCAAATAATTTGTTAAGAGTGTATTTACAAAAAACTTAAATAAACATGAATCAGCAAAAGACATATCTATCTGTTCAAAAAACGATCCTTGTTTGGGCCTAGAGAGCAGGCAGTAAGGGCCATCCATACCTGTCAGCTGCAAGGTGGGAACCTGCCTCCCCCTGGTCCGTCTGCTCAGATAGCAAATGAAATTTCCAGCAGCATCGAAATGTGGAAATAAATGTGGACAGCTTGGGGCTTCCCTGGTGGTGCAGTGGTTAAGAATCTGCCCGCCAATGCAGGGGACACGGGTTCAATCCCTGATCCAGGAAGATCTCACATGCCACGGAGCAACTAAGCCCGTGCACCACAACTACTGAGCCTGCGCTCTAAAGCCCGCGAGCCACAACTCCTGAAGCCCACGTGCCTAGAGACCGTGCTCTGCAACAAGAGAAGCTACCGCAATGAGAAGCCCACACACCGCAACGAAGAGTAGCCCCCGCTCGTTGCAACTAGAGAAAGCCCGTGCACAGCAACTAAGACCCAACGCAGCCAAAAAAGAAGAAAAAAAATGTGGATAGCTTGATGGCGAGCCCTGAAGTAGAATTTGAAGCAATGAACATAACAGAATGAGAACTGAGGAGCTTGACTAAGAGACAATGATGGAGAATGAGTTACTATGTCCCTAAACAAAGGATTTTTTAAAAAACTAATTTCTTATTAAACCCATTCGGTACCTTTTTTTTGGATGTACTTTAACCATGATTTGGAGAGGGTTACAATCTCCTTCCTTCTCCCCAGCTGCCCTAATTGAAAGCTGAATGTGGAATTTTGCTAACCTTCCTCAAATTGATCGTTAAGAATTCCCTCAATTGCTATTCCCCTTGGCAAGTAGGTTAGAAATTCCTGTTCACCAGCAGGTATTTACAGCCTCCCACTTAAGGGCGCGGCCACTGGAATCAGAGGGACTTGGGGTTTGAATTTGAGTTCTGTCATCTGCCAGCTGACTTCTCAACCGCCCTGCACCTCAGTTTTCTTCTCCACAAGATGGAAATACTAACCCCTGGGTACTCGTAAGGAGTGAATGAGGTGAGAGTTACCGCTTAGCTCAGGACTAGACGCACATTAACCCCCAACACATGCTAACCACCACCATTATTAGCATGAGGGTCACTACCATGCAAAGTCCAGGCTCACATGTATTGTGCAGGAAGCTAAGCCGGGCACGCGTGGTGAAGCCTCGGCCCACGTGGAGCGCAATGTGGAGAAAGCAGATGAGTGACTGGCTGTTGGGGGGGGGGGGTGTCTGTGTGCTTTCTCCCCTCGCAGGCAGCTACTTTCGCCTGAACGAGCACACCTGCCATCCCTGGCTGACCGTTTCTGAAGATGGGCTTACAGTGGTACGCAGTGAGGGGAAAGCCCCCGCCAGGGAGCCGCTCCCCATCGACAACCGCTTTACCAGGTACTGTATCAGCCCCTCACCCACCTGAACGGTCTGTGAGCCAGCCTAATACACGCTGTTATTCGGGTAAAGTTGGATTATGACAGATGCAGCCTTGAAGGGGGCTTCAGGCTCTCACTCCTAGACATGAGTGAGGGGGAGGGGAGGCTGGGGAGAGGGGAGTAGGGGTCTGGCTGGTGCCAGCTGAGGAGACATGTTGTGGCCTCTGAGGTGGAGTCCTGGGCTCCCAGGGCTGGAGGGTCACACCGTCAGGCCGTGGGAGAGCAGTAAGGACCTAGGTCCCCCAGTGCTCGGCCCAGAGCTCTCTCTCCCACACTGTGATACTATCTAACAAAAGCCCTGGTGAAAAACCAGCCCAAAGTTGGTGGAGGGAATGGTGGTCGCGGTAGTGCACGACCTGAGAAAGGGCCGTCCATCAAAGATGGGCCTTGTCTGTCTGGATCTGCGCTATCTCCAGAGCTTAGTACTCAAAGTCAAAATGATGTATTTGTAACTCATTTCTTTCCAAATGCTTAAAGAAGACTTAAAATAGGGGGCAAGGGACTTCCCTGGTGGTCCAGTGGTTAAGACTTCACCTTACAATGCAGGGGGTGCATGTTTGATCCCTGATTGGGGAGCTAAGATCCCACATGCCTCGTGACAAAAAAATAAATAAATAAATAAAGAAAACAGAAAAAATATTGTAACAAATTCAATAAAGACTTTAAAAATGGTCCACATCAAAAAAAAATCTAAAAAAAAAAAAACAAAAAACGGGGCAAATATACCCTACTGAAATAGAAAAATCACAGCGATAGATGAAGAAAAAAGAACACAGCTTAACTTCAAGGGCTAATTTCTGTTTCCAAGATTAAACATTAAACACAGTTCTTAGCTTCCTGGTAATCAGGATGAAAAGAATTCTCGGTGGGTTGGTCTTAGAGTCAGGAGGATCTTATAAGGAAGAAAAGGACTCTCTTAGGGGGGCCAGAGGGGCCACCAATGGAAAACTGCATCCAGCCTCCCTGCCTGGGTCCTGGACTGTCCTGCAGCCGACACTTCCTCTGACACTGGCTCCCTGCTGGCCTTCTTACTGCATGTGTGTTACATACCTACTACATGTAAGTGTTAGCGTGTGACAGCAGAACAGCACAGAGTACAGTGGAACACAACTTTATCCTTTCCTGCCTCTGCCCACTCAAGCCAGGGTTGGGGGGCACAGAGAGGATTAAGAAGCAACAAAGTCCTTACTGCATTAAAAAGCAGAATGCAACTGATCAAATCTTAAAGATCTTACCGGCTTTTTTTCAATAATTCATGAGTTGGGCAGCCTCTAATCTACACCATTTCTATGGTGGGTCTCCTTCATATGTGGTCCTCTGAAAACGCACACCTTTGTCCAGGCCACTGCTACTTCACTCTTTGTGTGGATTATAAGACAGCTCTCTGGGTAGACACAGCCTCAAGCATCTTCAGCTTCAACCCTTTGGTGTTGCAATAAAAGTTGCAAAACCAATTTTTGGCCATGTCTTTTGCAAGTCCTGTGTAGGTGGTCCAGCATCTCATATTGTAATATGGGAGTACTTACCACCTACTGTTCTGGTCTTGGCTTTTGGGGTTCCAGCCAAGCTGAGTTAGAGTCCCATTTTACCAGTACAGCTGTTGACCCATGAAACAATGTGCTGTGTGCTGGGGGTAAAGAGACAAAGATAGTCCCTGGGCTTCCCTACTGGTGCAGTGATTAGGAATCCGCCTGCTAATGCAGGGGACATGGGTTTGAGCCCTGGTCCGGGAAGATCCCACATGCCGCAGAGCAACTAAGCCCGTGCGCCACAACTACTGAGCCTGTGTTCTAGACCCTGCAAGCCACAACTACTAAGCCCACGTGCCACAATTACTGAAGCCTGCACACCTAGCGCCCGCGTACCACAAGGAAGAGCAGCCCCTGCTCACCGCAACTAGAGAAAGCCTGCGCACAGCAACGAAGACCCAATGCAGCCAAAAATAAATAAAAACAAAAAACCCAGAAAGATATAGTCCCTGCCCATCTGAGACTCAGACAGGCAAGTGGGGGAGACACATATGTAAAAACACACATATAAAAGATAAGATAGGGCTTCCCTGGTGGCGCAGTGGTTGAGAATCCACCTGCTGATGCAGGGGACACAGGTTCGTGCCCTGATCCAGGAAGATCCCACATGCCGCGGAGCGGCTGGGCCTGTGAGCCATGGCCGCTGGGCCTGTGCGTCCGGAGCCTGTGCTCCGCTACGGGAGAGGCCACAGCAGTGAGAGGCCCGCGTACCACAAAAAAAAAAAAAAAAAAAAAGATAAGATAGGGCTTCCCCGGTGGCGCAGTGGTTAAGAATCTGCATGCCAATGTAGGGAACATGAGTTCGAGCCCTAGACTGGGAAGATCCCACATGCCGCGGAGCAATGAAGCCCGTGTGCCACAACTACTGAGCCTGCGCTCTAGAGCCCAGGAGCCACAACTACTGAGCTCATGTGCCACAACTGCTGAAGCCCACGCGCCTAGAGCCTGTGCTCCACAAGAGAAGCCACCACAATGAGTAGCCCGTGCACCACAACGAAGAGTAGCCCCCACTTGCTGCAACTAGAGAAAGCCCACACAGAGCAACGAAGATCCAACCCAGCCAAAAAGAAATAAAATAAATAGATTTATTTAAAAAAAAAAAAAGCATAGACAAGACATTGTAGGAGCCCCAAGGAGGGCTTCTGGGAGGGGCAAGGTCTTGAAGTATAAAGAGTTCTCCAGAAAAACAAGGCAAAAAGTGTACCTGTACCAATAATGGAAGCCAGAAAGATCATGTGTGGAGAACTACAGGCAGTTTAGTGTGTCTGCAATATGGGGTCCCTAATGGGAAGAGGTCAAAGATGAGGCAAGAAACATGGATATGGTCCAGTGCAAAAGAAAGTTTAGATTTTACCCTTTAGGTGGTAGAAATTATCGGTAGAAAGATATGATCAGATTTATATTACAAAAAGAAGTGTGAATTGGGGAGGGAGGGGGAGAGGCAGATAGGGAACAAGGAGACCAGAAGCAAGTGCTGGCCAGCTCATGAACCTCAAGCATATGGTTCCATCGACTGTGCTGTTGTTAGATTTCAGTCTCTCTCTCTTTTTTTTTTTTTTTGGCCAAACCTTGTGGCATGTGGAATCTTAGTTCCCCAATCAGGGATCGAACCCACACCCCCTGCAGAGGAAGCGCGGAGCCTTAACCTCTGGACCACCAGGGAAGTCCTCAATCCCTTTTTCTTCATGAACAAGTGAACCAAACCTTTTTGTTACTATAAAAGCCCAATCTGAAAAAAGCAAACAGAGCCTTTTCTATTGGCTTGTCTCCTCCTCACCTATGACCAGCAGTGTAATAATCCTCTTCTAATCTTCAGCATCAGTCAAGTGAGCTTTGAGAGTTAGGGCTGTGCTGCTTTACAAGTGGGTGTTCAAACACCTGCCTCCACACTTCTAGACCACCTACTGACTGACCCCAGCAGTTGGTGTCACTCACCTGCACAGCCGGGCTTGGGTCACCCCAAATCACAGATGCTTCCACTTTCTAAAACCAGGTGTGTTGCTGTGATGGGAAACCTAATTCCAGTCCGAGGGCGCCATTACTGGGAGGTGGAGGTGGACGAGTGTTTGGATTACACGGTGGGTGTGGCCTTTGAAGATGTCCCTAAACAGGAAGACCTGGGAGCAAACCGCCTCTCCTGGTGCATGAGGCACACATTTGCATCATCAAGGTAAGGTGAAATCTGGATACCCAAGATTAAAAGGTGCTTTGATAAGAACAGAGTGAGAGGTTTACACTAGGAGTAACTAAGGCCCACGTTATGTTTTCTAAAATATGCTGAGATATTTCAGGACTCATTTCCAGCCCCCTTCCCTAAAGTCCAGATGGAAAGAGAAAGCAGCTCTGGGTATTTCCAATAAAACAGCTAAAATTCATGAAGTACTTATTCTGCGTTAAGCACTGTTCCACACTTTTACACATACTATCTCGTTTACTTCCCACAACTGTATTATCCCATTTTAAAGATAAGAAAGCTATGCCCCACAGCAGTTCAATAATCCACCCAACATGGATTCAGAGCTTGGATTCAAACCCAGGCTATCTGGCTCCAAAGACAGCATTCTTCACCACTAAGTGATTGGTTTGGCATTTATGTTCAACTTCAGTGTTACTAAATTAATAGTTTGATTTGAAGCCCCAATTCCATCTTTTTTAGTAGACGTGGGCAGAGGCTTAATGGTTATGGTTAATTCCAGTTTGCTTCTGTCGCTAAGCATTCTGTCCTCTGCTGGAGTAGTTCCATAAAGCTGGGAAAATCCATGAAGCCCAGGCCAGTAGACATTTCAGACTTAGAAGGCCATGGGTGCAACCACTCTCCATCTCAAAAATTGCAAAAATTTTTACCACACCAGTTTCCCAGTACCGTGGGTACTATGGGGCCTCTGATCCTCGACATGCTGAATCCTATTAATGTTTCATCCAATGTTTTGTGCCCAGGAGCCTCCGTTGTGGTTAGCTAAATGTTGTCATGCCTAAGCAAAGGTGAGAAGAGCAACTTTCCTCCTGTAAGATATTAAGACTAAAATCAGCTCTGCTAAACCTCAGACCCAGTTTGAGGAATGAAAGAAATCCCGTTCACTGAGTCACATACTGTTTTTGGATATTCTGCCTGAAGTAAGACTAAAAAAAATCAGTGTCCTCTCCTAGTTGGTTAAGAACAAGGGGCAGGGAAAAACTGAAGGAGCATAAAGGATGAAGAGGAGTCTGTGTGGAGTGGGAGAGGTGAGGTTAAAAGACAGAAGAAGGGTGGGAACACAAGACAGAGTGAAAAAGGAAGGGCAAAAAGCCGAGTGCTAGAGCAGAAGTTTGTAGTACCACCTTGGAAAGATGTCCGGGGAAGGCGGGTGGTGGTGGTTATGTGTGCGTGTCTCTTAACAGTGGAGGACTCGTATTTTTTGGTTCATAGTCTTAGACTTTATTGGTGGTGAGAGGGAAAGTAGAGGGAAGGGCTCATTCAGTTTCTGCTGGCTGCTCAGTTAAGAAAAAAACAAGGTGAACTGGGATGGAAAAATGCTGCTTTGTTCTGACACATCTGGATCATATTCTAAGCGTTCACCCCAGCCATGTGGACAAGCAGCTGGCACACAGAACTTCAAACATCCATAGGGGGCAGAGCTAGGAAATTCCTGTGGCCGGCTTTGGTTTCAGCCATTTTCAAAGCACAAAGGAGAAGCACCCTCCCTTCATGAGAGGGTGCTGGTGCTATACAATACTGAGTGGTGACAGGCCCCCAGGTACCCCGCTTAGTTTGAAAGTTTAGGAAAGGGATGCCTCAGAGTACTTGTGCACAGATTATACCAAAAGGCCCAATTTATTACATGAAAGATCATGAGGTTTCCTGTTTCAAATGTCTTTATTACAAGGGATTTACACATCTGAACCTTGAAATCCACATTTTTAAACGTATTTCTATACAAATTTTGATGCAATATGAGTTTATGATACTGTATGTTAAGTTTCTGCGGTTAAGTGGCTGCTCAAAAACAGCCACTTAAACTCTGAGATATAAGTTTCTTAGGACACGTTTTAGAAAAGAGATATATAGTTTGAGAAATGGCCTGTTACTTTGATAGTCATTTAATAAAAGAAAATGATATAATCATAGGAGTACTTGAAGATTGAAATGTTCTGTAAATAGCCCATCTACAGAATTTCTGAAGCTTTGTTATATCAACGTTTAATCTTTAGGCATAAGTACGAATTTCTACACAACAAGACGACTCCAGATATAAGGATAACGGTTTCCCCAAGGAAGATTGGCATTCTATTAGACTATGAAAATTCAAAATTGTCATTTTTCAACGTGGACATTTCTCAGCATCTGTACACGTTCAGTTGTCAGCTTCACCAATTTGTGCATCCCTGTTTTTCTTTGGAAAAGCCTGGATGTCTAAAGATACACAATGGCATTTCAATGCCAAAGTGCGTCACTTTCTATTAGACCATTCTGATGCCCAGCTTCCTGTCTCTCTTCTGTACCTACCCCTCTCCCAGCCACTCACACCTCAGCTGCCTGAACTTGGCATTCAAGCACCATGCACCCAGCTCATCATTTATGGTTCATGTTATCTGCCAGACTGGTGTGTCGGCATTCATTTCACCTGACTTGGATCCTGTGTGCTGCCACCTGTGTGATGCTAGGTTAGTCAGTTCTGGTTGTAAAATGAAGGCTCAGACTAAATGAACTCAAAGGTCTTTCAGGTTGTCAAACTGTATTGGTCTATCTGTGTATATGCAAAGTATCTGAGTCCCCAAGTCCTACAGAGCTTGGGGGAGAAGGAGGGAAGAGATACATAAGTGTTAGTGGCTCCAGCCGCCCCAGCACTTGTGACACTTCATTAGTCAGCCAAGAACAGGCGTAAGAAGGCAGGAGGCCACCCACAAAGAGAACTAGGGAAGCCACGTGCCATGCTCAGCAGCCTTCTCCTCTCCTGTTTTCCTAGTAGTCAGTGGCACTCCGGTGAGGTTTCTCCCACCGAACACTGCTTCTAAAAACCTGCTCTTCTCCTTCATGGTACTTACCCTCTTTAATTTTGAAATGACCTTTGTAACACCTAATTCCATGAAGGCAGGACAGTATCTGTCTTGTTCATCAGTCAATCCCCAAGGGCTAAAATGTGCACACCAAATATTTGTTTCATCCAGCCACTGCTCTTTGGCCTCTCACTGCTCTCCATGTGAGGGCTGGCAGGGCTTGTTCAAACTATAGCAGAAGACCTATGGCAGGAGAGGGACAAACCTGAGGGGAGGCAGTATGAAGGAAGAGAAGGGCAACTGTGGCTAGATGGCAAGACTGGTAAAAATGCAACATTACCTACTACTACATGATTCCTGGTGTCACAAAGCAGCCTACACATAAATAATAATAAATGTGTTGCTTTCACTATGTGCACGTTTGGGGTAGGGGGGCTAAGGTCTGGTAAAAAATAGACAACATTAGTTGCAACTGATTCTAGGAACTGTCCTATAATGTAAAGAGAACCAGATTTGAAATCAGAAGACCTGAGTTTGATTGCTATTTTGTAGCAACTTTGCCTTACAACTACTGAAAAGTCACAGTATCTCCCTGAGCTTCTATTTCTCTTTAAACAAAGAGAAAAATAATACTTGTCTTATAGGATGGGAGATTTAATGACAAACATGAGAATGCATAACAGTGTATGACATATAGCAAATGCACAACAATCTTTTAAGAGAAAATATCAGTCCACCAAGTGCAAAGCTGAGCCCTGGTAGGAGAGGTGGTCTCCAGCCAGCAACTTTGGGCATCCTGCCTCACTGCTCTCATGCCATTTTGTGACCTCGATGCCCAGCTCCCTGGGCTGCATTTCTGGTTCTCCAGTTCAAGTTTCCAGTTGCCACTTAAAGCTCTGCACACACAGCATTTTCATGCTTACCAGTTAAGATGCAGAGTAAATGACTCCACCTGTAAAGCAATTCTCAGGGACAATTTAGTATCGTGCCCTGTGGATGCTTCTCTAAACATATATGCCCCTGATCTCATCATTTAAAGTTTTATGTTAACTGAAAAATCTTTCACTTTAAAGATTTTCACTTTCATGTTTCCAAGTACACTCAAAGTCTGACACAAGAGCACCTCTTGTCTCCTCTCAAAACTCTGCCTATTGGCATAAACAGAAGTTCAGATTCTTGAATTCACAACTCAACTTGAAAATCTTAAAGCTCGTTACACACACATACACACACCCCCTCTGCCCTGCCAACCTGGATCACTACCCTTATATGAGGAAGATACAACCAAAGCAAGCACAGAGATGGTTCAAGTTACAAACAATTAAAATATATATGTGTGTATTATCAAAAATGTTATCAGCTACTAAAAAAGAAACTAGTGAGTAGGAAGTAGGACATCACAGATAAAGTAAATTTGAATTCAGGATTCTAATAGGCTTTATTTCACATGTAATATAACATGGATAAAAACTAGGCACCTGGGCTTCCCTGGTGGCGCAGTGGTTGAGAGTCCGCCTGCCGATGCAGGGAACACGGGCTCGTGCCCCAGTCCGGGAAGATCCCACATGCGGCGGAGCGGCTGGGCCCGTGAGCCATGGCTGCTGAGCCTGCGCGTCCGGAGCCTGTGCTCCGCAACGGGAGAGGCCACAACAGTGAAAGGCCTGCGTACCGCAAAAAAACAAAAACAAAACCAAAAACACACACACACAAAACTAGGCACCTATAAGGTTCTAATAAAATTTTATTTGATCAAGAAAAAAATGGTGTAGAAATAGCTTTGATTTTTAAAATCCACTGAATCTAAATAAGGCAGATGACCAACTTCAAGCATCACAATTATTCAGCATAAAGAACCTTTCTTTAAACATGTTTCTCACCTTCCACAAGAAAAAAAAAGTCTAGAGAAAAACCAAAACAAAACTTTTGTTTTTTGTAAAATATTCTAATTCCCTAAAATGCCAAGAACAATCTGCTGGAACTAAATTTCAATAAGGGGCAGGATTTACCTCAAGGCCATGTTCACCTGCAACCTGCTGATAAATCTGTTAAAAAACAAAACAGAAAAAGAACTTTTAAAAAAATCAGACCATTGTAGCCACAATCCCTCATACTGGGCAAAAGATACCTAAATCTGTTCTTTTCTTAGCTTTACCTATATCACTTTATAACTCTTGAGCAAGTTATTAACATAATCTTTGGCTTCCCCACCTTAACAAAGGGGAAAGAGAATATGTAAAACCACCACAGAATTCTGGTGTAAACTAACACGGGTTTAATAATTCAAAATACTCAGAATTTAAGGCATCTTTATTAGATGAGATTGTAAAGCTGGTTAGAGAATTGGGATACAAAACGACACTGGTTTCTGGTAAAATTAAGCTGCCTTTTATTTGGAAAAGTGTATGTTTAATAATTGACTTCCTGCTGGTTCAAACAACAATATGCAATCACTTGTACACATGAAATAAAGTAATTTCTGAAGCATATGCTTGGTCATCAATTTGCTCTTCTCATCCTCCAAAATGTGTTAAAATCTTACGTGGCTCACACAGTGGCAACTGCCCCCAGCACAATTCACCATGATGTGGCACTCTGTAAATGAGACTAGGTTGGTCTCTATCCAAGGTTTAGCTACCAGAAGACTTCCTGGGGCTTCCCTGGTGGCACCGTGGTTAAGAATCCGCCTGCCAATGCAGGGGACACGGGTTCGAGCCCTGGTCTGGGAAGATCCCACATACCGCGGAGCGACTGGGCCCGTGCACAACTACTGAGCCCACGTGCCACAATTACTGAAGCTTGTGCACCTAGAGCCTGTGCTCCTCAACAAGAGAACCCACCGCAATGAGAAGCCCATGCACCACAGCAAAGAGTAGCCCCCGCTCGCCGCAACTAGAGAAAGCCTGCACGCAGCAATGAAGACACAATGCAGCCAAAAATTAATTAATTTAAAAAAAAAAAGACTTCCTGGACCCTACAAAGACTGTACTACAGGAAAGGTCCTCTCCTCCACTTTCCTAACCAACTTCTCCAACTTCTAGTCACCTTCTTATCAATTAGAGTAAGATTCTCATGGGTTTACTATGTCTTTCTTCACCCTGACTCATCTATAAATTCACTACTCCTATTTTCTATAGTAAGACAATGGAAAGTGTATAATTGCTGTTGGTAGATAAGTAGGTCTTGAATTCATTTTGCAAACAAGACCTGTTCTATCTACCTTTTCATTTAGGAGGCTAAAAGCAGAGTCAGCTTGACTTCAAGGACTCTATTTTCTTAGTCTCCAGAAGAACATGACAAATCCAGCTTTTAAAACACTGTCCTCTAGCATGTCAAGATATTGAGGGAATGGTAATCTATTACTTTTATAACTTCAAGCTTTAAGAGGTTTGAACTCATATATGCTTGCTTCACGGTAACCAACGCTTAATGAATCTAAATATAAGGTAACAGTTTGTGGGCTTCCCTGGTGGCACAGTGGTTGAGAATCCGCCTGCCAATGAAAGGACATGGGTTCGAGCCCTGGTCCAGCAAAATCCCACATGCCAAGGAGCAACTAAGCCCGTGTGCCACAACTACTGAGCCTGCACCCTAGAGCCTGTGAGCCACAACTACTAACACTGCATGCCTAGAGCCCATGCTCCGCAACAAGAGAAGCCACTACAATGAGAAGCCCGTGCACCGCAACAAAGAGTAGCCCCTGCTCGCCACAGCTGGAGAAAGCCCACGTGCAGCGAAAACCCAACACAGCCAAAAAATAAAAGAAAAAAAAAAGATAACAGTTTGCTATTTGGAAAGACTGCACCCAGCCAGCATCTTTTCTGTCAGTCAGGAAGTCTCCCAGAAGGAGGGTAACCATGAGTTGGGCATAGCTATGCCCCAAGTTAGTAAAATGTCCCAAATATTTTAGAAATGCTACTGAACAGGGGCTAGTTCATGTCTTTCTACTTCAGGGCTTGATTTCTGCTATTCCCCAATCCCAGAAAAAAATTAAGCCCCACTAATTAATTGCTTTTTCTTCATTTTTCCCACACTTTGACAGATTCAGGTTTTTCTGGTCTATTTCCACCTCACTCAAATCCTGGTAGAATTAAACTATCATTTATTTGAGTTATGCAAATTCAACTAAACAGTTTGCAGCTGATTAAAACAACATGCAGTCATTCAGACATAACCGATACAAATGTTTTTATAGAATGAACTTGGATTCTAACCTTGCTGTCTCCCCTGTGCTCATTCCTAAGCCTAAATGTGGGTCTCTTCTTTGAAAGCAGCTTATGAGATGTCCTTACATTCAAATAGACTGGACTGGAGACAAGAATATAATTCATTCACTGGGAAAGAATCCAACCAACAAAACTGAGATTTCCCAGCTATGCATTTAAACAAAGCAGCAACTTACTTTTTACAAATGGATTTACTGAGTACATACATCACTTCTTGGTAAAGCCATCATATTATTCGGCCACACAGAAAGATTTCTACCCTCTGACTTCCTTTCACATCCCAAATACCCATCCAATTAAGGGGGAGGCAGCAGAGAGAGAGAAGGAAAACAAGAGAAGCACAATCCAAAAATAAGGATAGAGCTCTGAAAAAGACACTTCATAGTGTCTTTTGTACAATTTATAATTTATAAACCAGCCACAGATTCCTGGGAACCTGGAATGGACGACCCCCGCCCCCCGCCCCGGCTCCTTGCCCACCCAAGTAATGCCTGTATAAAAGTTACTTCTTAGAAGCATTGCCCAATTCCTCCCTCTCCCAGGCTAAGTTCCACATACTCACCTCCTTCAGAATACTTAAGTGGCTATACTGCCACGATGACCTGTGTCTACTCCGCTTGACTGTAAGCAAATCAAAGGCAGGAACTGTGCCTTCATAATCTCTGAATGGTCAGAACATGGAAACAACAGTGTTCTGCTTTCAAAGAGCTCATATATCTGAAAAGAAAAGGAGACATCTAATTGTCTTCCAAATTAAAAGAAAAGCCTCTTTATTAGAAAGTAGCTTTCAGATTTGTGTGTACTGGTAGGAGCAGGGGGAGTAATTATCAACCTTTATTCTGTTCCAATACACCTGAGGGATCTAATACATAATCCCATTAGTTAGCAGTGTTCCCTGGTGACTTCTAATATGGGCAGAGTGGGAGGGGCTTAGAAGAATCTAGGGGGTGGGGAAGATGTGTGTAGCCTAGAAAGCTCCTCCCCATCACTGCAAGAGATCTTTGACGCATTTAATATTATAGTTTTGATTACTCTTAATTAAGAGAGCCCAAAGGTCTACAGTATGTTTACTTAAAATGCTCTGAAACATAAATTTGGTTCATATCCTCTGGAGGATGATGAGTGGAAGTTACCCCCTTGGCCCTGAGCTTGACAGACGTTCTGATATCACAGCACAACAGGACTCTGGCTCTCCGCTGGTCCTAGAATCTAAGACTTTGATGGAGGAAGTTATATGCCGTTGAGGTAATGAAAAATTTAGGGACTTACAACGATCACGGGCGATTCCTTCTGAAATGTTGAGTCTTTTTTTTTTTTAATACTTTTTTTTTTGGCTATGCAGCACGGCCTGTGAGATCTTAGTTCCTCAACCAGGGATCAAACCCGTGCCCCCTACAGTGGAAGCGTGGAACCCTAACCACTGGACAGCCAGGGAATTCCTTCAAGTGTCTTTAAAAAACCATTTTATGGGAAAGATGTCCTCACAAGTGATACAAAGTAACAATGACAGTAGCTCAATGCCAAACAACAGCTCCACTCCCCGAGGCAACCTTGGCCAAATTTATGTAATACCCGCAGGGTGAAAAATCAGAAGGAGGCACTCCTCATTACTGAAATCTCATCCTTTCCTAAAAAGTTGATGGCTGGCTAGAATTTTCAGAGAGTGGGATCCTATGTTTCACTACTTTAAAGCAGAAAAATATGTTCCCAGCCCTTCAAAGAACTTCAAGCCAATTTCCCCAAAATAACCACATATAGGGCTTCCCTGGTGGCGCAGTGGTTGAGAGTCCGCCTGCTGATGCAGGGGACACGGGTTCGTGCCCCAGTCTGGGAGGATCCCACGTGCCGCGGTGCGGCTGGGCCCGTGAGCCATGGCTGCTGAGTCTGCGCGTCCGGAGCCTGTGCTCCGCAACGGGAGAGGCCACAGCAGTGAAAGGTCCGCGTACCGCAAAAAAAAACCCCAAAACAAAAAAACACATATAACTGTCAAAGATTTCTGCAAAAGAGAAGGCGTTTTAAACACCAATTACCTACTTATGTAATAACTATGAACTCAGTACAATTCCAGTAGAAATTATAGAAATATGACTGTCCCTGTTATTCCTTTTTTTTTTTTTTTTTTTTTTTGCGGTACGCAGGCCTCTCACTGTTGTGGCCTCTCCCGTTGCGGTGCACAGGCTCCGGACGCACAGGCTCATGGGCCCTGTTATTCCATTTTTAAGGTAATACTTCTGCCCATGTCACAATCACTTGCTACAGCAATCATCTGTCTACATCATCTAAAATTGTTTTGAAACATTTTTATAGAGCAGTTATTCTTAAACGTCTGGTCCCTGTGAGGGCCCCTGAGATCCTTTCACTCTAACAACAGAATGTGTGCTTGTATATTCTTGTGTTTAAAGACACCTCTCAGTTTTAATTTCTAATACCATAAATATTGATATATATAACACACATAAATGAGAGCTCTTTGGAATCCTCAATAATTTGTAAGGGAGTCCTGAGAGCAAAAAGTTTGAAAATAATTTATATAGAGTAACAGTGGGTCCCTCACAAGGAACATCTAGTTGAATGAGTTCCTCAGTGGAAAGACTTCCCCTGTGTGATGCTAACAGTTTTCAATATTTGCTAATGTTCAGGTTGTTTTCTAGACCTCTTAGGCTTGCCCACGTTCCTACAAGACATTTCCACCTAATAATATGGGAAAGATGGGAGAGATAATGCACAATACTTTTAAACAGCACAAGCACTAAGTGCACTATTACTTACGCAGACAGCTGAGGTGTGACTGCAATGCCCTCTACAGCATCTGCCCTGGACTTGCGGGCAACTTACGAGATCTTTATAGCTAGTTTCTGATTCAGACAGTGTTTTGAGTAAACATTTCCACAGATTGTTACAGTAAATATTGATAGTGAGAACTCAAATAATAAATAGTGATAAGTCTCCAAGGTGAGCATATATCTATGAACACCAGGCCTTTCTGTGTAAAGGTATGTAAGAGGTATGCAAAGTTTCACCTTCACGTTTTGTTACTACACATATGTTCCTGAATAGGAAATGATAGATGCATCTACATCTATAGAGTATCTAAAATGTAAATAAATGACAGTTCTAACTCCTGAGACATAGTGACTTTGCCTTTGATGGATTCATACTGCACCTAAATGTACACCACCCTCTTCCCTCCTGCTCACTTCCACTCCAAAAAGACTTCTTCAGCAATCCAAAGAGATGGTATGGTGTGGAGGAAAGAATTCTGGGTTGGAAATGAAGAAATCTCACTTCTAGTCCCATCTCTATCACTAACAACCTGTGTTACTTTCAGCCTGTCTCCTCTCAAAGACTGTGCTTCAATTTAAGATGAAAGGAGGGGGGACTTCCCTGGTGTTGCAGTGGTTGGGAATCAGCCTGTCTGTGCGGGGGACGAGGGTTCGAGCCCTGGTCCGGGAAGACCCCCCATGCCACGGGGCAGCTGGGCCCGTGCGCCACAGCTACTGAGCCTGCTCTCTGGAGCCTGTGAGCCACAGCTACTGAAGCCCGCGGGCCTGGAGCCGATGCTCCGCAGCAAGAGAGGCCGCCGCACTGAGTAGACCACGCACCGCAGGGAGGAGTGGCCCCCGCTCGCGCAACTAGAGAGCCCGTGCACAGCAGGAAGGACCTAATGCAGCCAAAAACAAAAAAATAAATAAATTTTTAAAAAAGATGAAAGGAGGGGTATGACCTAGACGGTTATGTTCCATCTCTAATACCAAATGACTCTGCTGGCCGACTTAGGAAGCTTAAAAATTACCACCTGTGAGTGTACTTTTTCAAATTAATGCAACAGGCACTGCTGTCTCAAGCAGGAATCATCGATTATGAAAGTCTGGGTTTGTATAGACCTTCACGTTGCATACCTTACGCAACACAGGATAGCGCCCATGGGAAATTTCACATACTTAATTTTTTTCTTAAACTGCATTCTGAGTGTGGATTTCTCCCTTCCACATCTATCCCCACGACAGCTCCGTGAGCTACCAAGCTCGTTTTTCAGACGAGGTTCAGAAAGCGGAGGACAATGAGTTAGTAATGAGACCTAGGTCACCGGTGGCGCTGACACAGCGACAGATACACCGATCCCTCACCTCTACTCCGGTTCCCCTCCGCGTCTCCTGAAGCCCGACACTCCAGCCAGCCTGCCTACAAGGACGCTGTTGTCATCCGCCTCGCCGGGTGACCGGAGATCGGCCTTACTTTACGCGACATTAGAAGCTCTCTCTCCGGTGTCCGATCTCGGTGGCAACTCCTTTCTCCTTCCGGCGGAAAAGAGCTCTTTCCGCTTTCCGGGGCGCCGGGAGGAAGTCCCGCCCCACGCAGTAGCGTGATGTGGCGGGTAGCATCGAGGCGCCGCGCGCAGGCGCGGAGAGAACTAAGTTGTTGACGCTTTCTGGCGGGGGTGGCTGCCATACGCCCGGTAGGGTGGTCTAGAGGAGCTAGGGACGCGGGTTGGGGGAGGAGTGTGTTTGTTGCTGTGTCCACGGCCGGAGAGGCCTGGGAGTCGTTCAGTGGGGCTTGAGAGA
Organism: Kogia breviceps; assembly: GCF_026419965.1. Taxonomy (NCBI): domain Eukaryota; kingdom Metazoa; phylum Chordata; class Mammalia; order Artiodactyla; family Physeteridae; genus Kogia; species Kogia breviceps. Next base: position 152,312,924 of record NC_081312.1, on the reverse strand, counting down.
GCGGCTTGGAGACTCTATCTATTCAGAAAACAACCCACTTCTCCCACGGGGATCCTCCGGGGAATCGAGGCCCGCTACCCCCCCAGCTGCACGTGTTTCTGGCCTTGCTCCACCTGCCCCTTGCTGTATTTAGTGTCTTTCGTTTATCTGTGTAGCCCCATATCTTGCCGCAATAATGGCTACCATTTGTTAAGCGTTGGCTGTGCATCTCACAGCAGTAGCTCATAAGCGCCTGGTAATTCTTGATTAGTAGGACTGTTGAAGCTCACTCATTCCTTTACCACCGCCGGGATTGAGCGCCTACGTAGTCCTGGGCTGGTCTATGAATATGGCAGTCTTTGGGTTGGGAAGGTAAATTAGAAATTAAAATTGCTGTTGTCTTAGTTTCCTAGGGCTGTCATAACGGAGTGACACACATTGGGTGCCTTAAAACAACAGGTATTTATTTTCTCGCAGTTCAGGAGGCTGGAAGTCCGAAATAAAGGTGTCAGCAGGATCCTCTGAGACTAGGTAAAACCCTTCCTTGCCCCTTCTTAGTTTCTGGTGCTGTCCAGCAATCCTTGGTGTTCTTTGGCTTGTACGTGCCTTCCTCCAGTCTCTTAACTCTGTTCTCATGTGGTGGTCTGTGTCTCACCTCTTAAAAGAACACTAGTCCCATTGGATAAAGGGCCCATCCTACTCCAGTATGACCTGATCTTAACTAAATACATCTGCAATGACACTATTTCCAGATAAAGTCACATTCTAAGGTCCAGGAAGGAGATGAATGGGGTGGGGGGAATGTGACACTGTACAACCCAGTATAGCTGTCAAAGAGCTTGAGAAGTAGGCAAGCCAAACGCTGACAATAAATAGCTGTAGTACAAGTGAATTCAAATATAATTTCATTGGATCTGAGAAGTTTTCATGGACATTTGGGCTATCCCCTTGATAGGTGGGTATGATTTGGATGTGCCAACATAGACTATCATAGACGGCATACTAGGCAAACGGACATCACAGACAAACACAGGTTGGAATGTAAAAAGAAGTTAGGTTAAAGCAGGAGGGATCTTGAATGCAGGCTGGAGTTTGGAGTCTATTCTGTATATAAAATGAATAAATTGAGTGCAGGGGGGTTGTGCTTTGAAGATTAATTAGCAGCTTGGGCCACACTTACTTTGTGTTACTTATTCCAGTTTAAGAAGTCGTAAACCCTATCCTCTGAGCATATCCTGTGCTTTTTCATCCTGGTGTCCCTGATCATGCTGTCCTTTATTCCTGGAATGCTGCTTTCAAGCTGCATGATTTTTACTTGTTGATTTTTTTTTTGTCGTGGAAATTGTGGTGTGAAATGAGGTGGGGGAGGACAGTTCAACTTACTTAAAAATTTTTTTTTAAATTGAAGTATAGTTGATTTACAATGTTCTGTTAGTTTCAGGTGTACAGCAAAGTGATTAGTATATATATTCATGTATTCTTTTTCAGATTCTTTTCCACTGTAGGTTATTACAAGATATTGAATATAGTTCTCTGTGCTATACAGTAGGTCCTTGTTGTTTATCTATTTTATATATAGTAGCAGTGTGTATGTTAATCCCAACCTCCTAATATATCCTTCCCCCCCTTTCTCCTTTGGTAATCATAAATTTGTTTTCTATGTCTGTGTCTATTTCTCTTGTGAATAAGTTCATTTGTATCAGTTTTTTAGATTCCACATATAAGTGATATCATATTTGTCTTTCTCTGTCTGACTGACTTCACTTAGTATGATAATCTCTAAGTCTATCCATGTTGCTGCCACACATGATGTTATTTCATTCTTTTTTATGGCTGAGTAATATTCCATAGGTGTGTGTGTGTGTGTGTGTGTGTGTGTGTGTGTGTGTGTGTGTGTATGCCACATCTTCTTTATCCATTCATCTGTCAGTGGGCATTTAGGTTGCTTCCATGTCTTGGGTATTATAAATAGTGCTGCTGTGAACATTGGGGTGCATGTATATTTTAGAATTGGAGTTTTTTACTTTTCTGGATATATGCCCAGGAGTGCTGGATCATATGGTAACTCTATTTTTAGTTTAGTTTTGGTGGGTTTTTTTTTTGCGGTATGCGGGCCTCTCACTGCTGTGGCCTCTCCTGTTGCTGAGCACAGGCTCCGGACGCACAGGGCCGTGGCTCACGGGCCCAGCCACTCTGCGGCACGTGGGATCCTCCCGGACCAGGGCATGAACCCGTGTCCCCTGCATCCGCAGGCGGACTCTCAATCACTGCGCCACCAGGGAAGCCCGACAAAAATTTTTGAAACAGTGCCTATCAAAACACTGATAGGCTCTTCAAATAACTTTATTTGGTCAAAGTATATTATTCTTTTGGCACACTCCTAAGTGCCATTTATTGATATTTTATTTAGAATATATCTTTTGGGCTCCCCTGGTGGCGCAGTGGTTGAGAGTCCGCCTGCCGATGCAGAGGACACGGGTTCGTGCCCCGGTCTGGGAGGATCCCACATGCCGCGGAGCGGCTGGGCCCGTGAGCCATGGCCGCTGAGCCTGCGCCTCCGGAGCCTGTGCTCCGCAACGGGAGGGGCCACAACAGTGAGAGGCCCAAGTACGCAAAAAAAATAAAATAAATAAAATTTAAAAATAGAATATATCTTTTATTAGTGAGATTGGTATGTAGGGTTTTTTGGTACTATGTTAATTATATGTTGGTATTTAAAGTTATATGAGATCCCTTAAAATAAATTAGGGAGCATTTCACATTTTTCTATGGTCTGAAATAATTTAAGTAACTTTAGAATTATCTGCTCTTTTAAGACTGAATAGAGAACTTGGTTGTGAAACTATGTTACATGAAGCATTATTATATGTGAATTTTAAACAAGGTGTTTACTCTCTTCTATGATAATTGAATTACTCATCTTTTCTCCTTTTTCTGGATCAATTATAATTTATACTTTGCTTGGAAGTCATCCATTTCCAGAAGGTTTTTCAAATTAGTTGTCATTGTGTTAGACATAGAATTATCTTATGATTTAAAAAATCTGTTCTGCACATGTGGTTGTTTACTTTTCTCATTCCTAACCTTACATAATTTTGCTTTCTTTTTTTCTAAGTCAGACTCACGAGGGATTTGTCTGTTTTGTTGAACTTGTCAAAGAACCAGCTTTGGAGTTTGTTTTTCTGCTATTCTATTTTTCAATTTTAGTTTTTGTGATAATTCTTCTTCCTACTCTCTTTTGTTTTGTTGTTCTTTTCTAACTTCCAAATATGGATCTAAGATTCTTTATTTTTTTCTAAGTGCCTTCATTTTTAATCTTTTGTTTTTTGGTTTTGTTGTTGTTGTTTTTTATATGTATTTATTTATTTTGGCTGCTCTGGGTCTTAGTTGCGGCATGCTGACTCTTAGTTGTGTCATGCACGTGGGATCTAGTTCCCTGACCAGGGCTCGAACCCAGGCCCCCTTCATTGGGAGCACAGAGTCTTACCCATTGGACCACCAGGGAAGTCCCTTTAATCTTTTGTTTTTAATGAAGACATCTTAAGGCCATAAGTGTTCCTCTGAATACAGCTTGTGTTGTGTTCTATAGCTTTTAGTTTAAAGTATTCTCTTTTTCATTCCTCTTTACATATGTTGTAATTTTGCTTGTAATTTTCTCTTTGATCCCAGGTTTATCCAGGACTTGGTATCATTAAAAAAAGTTTCAATCATCTTTTTATTTTTTCTAGTTTTATTATGATCAGAGAATTAGGTTCTGTACTTCTTAAATTAAGGTTTTCTTCTTTGTCAAGAACATAGTCAATGTTTACATATTTCATGGACATTTAAAATATGCATATTTTCTGCTTATATTTGGAAAATTCTGTGTTTCTATTACATCAGGTGTATTGGTTTTAGTATTCAAATTTATTGATTGTAGAATTCAATTCTCTGATACATTTCCTAGATCAGTCTAATTCTAAAAGAGGTGTGATTGAAAATTCCAACTTAAATGTATTTTAAACTAGTTTTTCCTGCATTTCCAAACTGTAGGTTTATGTAGTCAATTGCTATGTCTTTGGTTTGTACAGGCCTATGACTGTTCTATCCGTTTTGTAAATTGTGCCTTTTATAAATTAATTTTTATCCTATTTAGTGCTTTCAATTTATATATAACCAATATACCCTTATCTGATGTTAATGTTACTGTTCCTTCTTTCTTCTCTTTATCTCTGTCTGATTTCTCATGGCTTACCTGTTTATTTTCAGTCTTTCATTTTACTTTGTTTCATTTCTAGTAAAAAAAAATTATAGATATAACAAATGAGCAATTTGAATTTTCTTTTTCACCTATAGAGTTAAGCTACCATGCAGAAGGCAGCTATTGTGATGAGCAGATCATCAGATCCATTGTGGCTTAGAGCTGGGATACTTTTCTGTTGCAAAAAAATTTATATCAAGATAAAGACTAGTTTACAGTTTAGCTTGTGATATCACTATTGTAAAGTATCATTAAGTACAAAAAATAGCCTAGAAATACAGCCATCAACATCTTGACAACAGACTTCTCAGGCTGCTCAGTAATAAAAAACAAATGAGCTATTGTTAGGGTTATTTATAATGGAATTATATATGGAATTGACCAAGGACCAAAAGCCTGTCTTCTCCTTAGCTAGAAACAGTGTACCAATGCTCACAACCCCCTCTCCTTTATCTCAATACATTTGGTAGCTTGATGCTATAAAAAAACACCCATCTAACTCCTTTTAGACATGTTTCTGAAAGGAAAAGGGGAGATCAAGAAAAGTCTCAAGTAGAACAGCCAAATCAAACAGAATTGCTAACCAGTCAGGACTTCTTTGTGACTCCAACAGCTGCACATGTGTGTCCTCTAGTGCTAGGTAAATGAGCAGGGCTGCAGGAGCATAGATGCTCCTGATAAAGTGACTGGACATCTTTTTCTTCCTCTTCTTGAGTGGCTGTTGCCCACTATGAACTCCCATAGTAAACTAATCGGCCCCCTGCATTCTATTCCTTTCCAATTGTCCACATAAATGGACACACGTAGACTCACTCACAGATGCCATGACCCCTGAAGACAAAAATCTGGCTTTTAAAAAAAACTCTGTACCCTCCATATAACTTAGCTTTGAAAAGCCATCACCCAGACATTGTTGCCGAATTTGAAGGGACAGAGAGTTATATGAAGAAAACTTGTTGAAAGTCCTGAAAAACAAAAAGGGAGGCTTAAATGATGGAAAGGTGCATCAAGGCCTTGAACATGAGGATTCAATACTATAAAGATGTGATTTCTCCTGAAGATTCTGCAATATTTTTTCTATCAATTATTCTCATTTTTTCAGTTACTTTCATTACACGCATATCAGTTTTCCAGGAGAACATTTCACACTTTCCCCTCTCTCTTCTCCCCACCTCCTCGATTTCTTATTGATAATATAGAAGCAGTGAGGAGATAACTCCACACTCAGTCCTCCCTCTGCCCCCGTTTGCCTACCTTCCCAAATCTGTCCCATATAATCTTTCCCGTTAGTATGGATCAGTCTGGGCTCTTATTTGCACCCAGTCCCTCCATCTGCGAACTAGATTCCATCTCTTCTCAACCACTCAAGGAGACTGTGATCCTGCCATTATTCGTCTCTTCTCTGAATTGTCCACTTTTCCCTCTCTACTGGATGATTCCTGTTAGTTTACAGATAGATTATAATAACTGCTGTCATTTACAAAGATATCCCTCCCTTGACTCAATATCCTATTGCAGCCCCTACTCCATTTCTCTGCTTTCATTTACAGCAATACTCCTTGAAATTATAGTTCATTGTCTTTATTTTCTCATCTTCTGTTGTCTTTAATCCCCTCCCATCTGATTTTCATCCCCGCCATAGAAAACCATTCTTGTTATGCCTCCCATAATCTCTTTTTATTTTTTTAAATTATTTATTTATTTTTGGCTGCATTGGGTCTTCGTTGCTGCGCACGGTCTTTCTCTAGTTGCGGCGAGCGGGGGCTACTCTTTTTTTTTTTTTTTGTGGTACGCGGGCTTCTCACTGTTGTGGCCTCTCCCGTTGCGGAGCACAGGCTCCAGACGCGCAGGCTCAGCGAACATGGCTCACGGGCCTAGCTGCTCCGTGGCATGTGGGATCTTCCCGGACCGGGGCACGAACCCGTGCCCCCTGCATCGGCAGGCGGACTCTCAACCACTGCACCACCGGGGAAGCCCCTGGGGGTTACTCTTCATTGTGGTGCACTGGCTTCTTATTGCGGTGGCTTCTCTTGTTGCGGAGCATGGGCTCTAGGCGCGCGGACTTCAGTAGTTTGTAGCACACGGGCTCAGTAGTTGTGGTGCACGAGCTTAGTTGCTCTGCGGCATATGGGAGCTTCCCAGACCAGGGCTTGAACCCGTGTCCCCTGCACTGACAGGCAGATTCTTAACCACTGTGCCACCAGGGAAGTCCGGCTCCCATAATCTCTTAATCTTGACATTGAAAAATGTCACAGACAATTCGTGGTCTTCATCTTATTCCTCTTCCCAGCAGCATTTGAAACAGCTAATCTCTCTCCCACTTCCTGACATTCTCTTCAGTTGTTCCCAGGGCACCACACTCTCCTCATTTTTCTCCTACCTTGCTGGCTGCCCTTTCTCAGTTTCCTTTGCTTAATTCTCCTCCTCCTTTTCCTCCCTACCCTTAATCTTAGAATACCCCAGGGTACAGTCCTTTTTCCTTTCTACACTGACATTCCAGTTGGTTTCCTCCCATATAATGACTTTAATCGTCTCTATTTTAGTGCACCTCAAATTAACTCTTTAGTCTTGGCAGTTCCCTAGAACTCCACACTCATACATCCAGACATTAACCTCACTTCTCCGATTGATGGGTTTTTAAAAAAATATTTATTTGGTCTTAATTGTGGCTCGTGGGCTCCTTAGTTGCGGCATGTGGTCTCCTTAGTTGCGGCAGGCAGGCTTCTTAGTTGCGGCTCAAGGGCTCCTTAGTTGCAGCACATGGACTCCTTAGTTGTGGCATGCAAACTCTTAGTTGCGGCATGCATGTGGGCTCTAGTTCCCTGACCAGGGATTGAACCTGGGCCCCCTGCATTGGGAGTGTGGAGTCTTAACCACTGCACCATCAGGGAAGTCTCTCTGATTGATGTTTAATACATATCTCAAACTTAACAGGTCTAAAATTAAACTCTTGACTTCCACCACTCTAAAACCTGCTCTTCCCATAGTATTCCTCATCTTATAATACCAGCATTCACCCAGTCACTCAGGCCAGAAACTTTGGAGTCATCTTTGATGCCTCTTTTTCAGACACATTCTACATCAAACCTATCAGCAAATGAGTTCTACTTTAAAATATATATACTGAATATGATCACTTTTTTCCCCCAATATAATTACTAACCTAGTCCTAGCTACCAACATCTTTGCCTGGATTGCTGGCTGAGCATCCTAACTGGACTCTGTTTCTTCCCTCATCTCTCTCTACCACACAGAAGCCAGAATAATCCCATTGAATCGCCAGTTGCTCTCCTGTCCCAAACTGCCCAGTGACTATTCATCACACTTTAAAATAAAATCTTATGTCCCTACCATGGGCTGCAAGGCCCAATGAGATCTCTGCCCCAGTCTGCTTCCCCAACTCATCTCCTACTACTGTCCCCTTTGCTCTCACCACTTCAGCCATTCTAGCTTTCTTATTCCTCAAATATGCCAACTGTGTTCCTACCTCAGTGCCTTTGTACTTGCTATTCTCTCTGCCTGGAACTACCGCCCCCTAAAATGTATGTGTGACTTGCCCCCTCACTTCATTCTGAGGTAGGGTTACCAGATACAATACAGGATGCTCAGTTACATTTGAATTTCAGATAAACAATAATTACTTAGTGTGTATGTTTTGAATATTTGTTATCTGAAGTTCAAATCTCACTGGGTGTCTTGTATTTTTATTTGCTAAATCTGCCTTTTCTGGAGCTTTTATTGTTTTAGTTCATGTAAGGGGCTGCCTGTTCCTGGCTCCTCCCTCAGTCTCAGCTTTCCCACTCGCACAAGCCTGTGCCTCAGGTGTTAAAACACAATCCCTAAGGCATATATTTGTTTCAATTACTTTGTGGATCACAGGGCTTCAGTTCTCATTGTTGTAGCCTCTTTATTTAGGGCACCTGAATGAATATGCTCTCTGAGCAGGACCTTATGGGGCTTTCCCCCATAAGGGGGGGACAGACACCCCCCATGTATTCCAGCTGCTTCTTGTTTATAGAAAAACTTTAGCCTCCTACGCCTTCCCCAAGTTCCAAAAAATAAATTTAATCAGAGAAAGTGAGAAAATGCAGAAACAAAAGAAAACAGTCAAGCAAGACAAAATAACAATAGTTTAGCCATTAAAGTCAAGGACTTTTAGTTCTTCCTCAAGGTCTATAGATAATATTCTGAGCCAAATCCTTTGAGCTGTTTTACAAATACTGAAACCCCCACCAGGTGGAAGAAGTTAACTGTATGCTGAACACAAGCACATAGAATACCCCAGACCAGTTGGAACCAGAAGGTTGATGATGTTGACTCCCAATTACCTCACCATCAACCAATCAGAAGAATGTCCACAATTGATCATCACACACCCCACAACCCCCCTCCCTCACCCTGTCTTTAAAAACCTTTCCCTGAAAGCCATTGGGGAGTTTGGGTCTTTTGAGCATTAGCTACCTGGACACCTTGCTTGGTGCCCTGCAACAAATGCTGCATTTTTCCTTCATCACAATCTGGTGTGATAGATTGGCTTTACTGCGTTCCAGCCAACAGATCCAAGTTTGGTTTGGTAACATATACATTATATATACATACACACATACATATACACACATGTTTTAATATATATTTATATAAAATAGAAGCAGTCGGGATATATATATATATATATATATATATGTATATATTGGAAGCAATCAGGATAGGGAGAGGGAGAGAACCAACTCTATATATTTAAAGCCTTCTGCTTTCAGGCTGAACTATGTGTTTAGTTTTTGGATTTTTTTTTTTTTTACTATATTACTTTTATAAAAAAATTTATTTATTTATTTTTGACTGCACTGGGTCTTTGTTGCTGCACGCGGGCTCTCTCTAGTTGCGGTGAGTGGGGGGCTACTCTTCCTTGCAGTATGCAGGCTTCTCGTTGTGGTGGCTTCTCTTGTTGCAGAGCACAGGCTCTAGGTGCGCAGGCTTCAGTAGTTGTGGCACATGGGCTCAGTAGTTGTGGCATGCGGGGTCTAGAGCACAGGCTCAGTAGTTGTGGCACATGGGCTTAGTTGTTTCGCGGCATGTGGGAATCTTCCAGGACCAGGGCTCGAACCCCGTGTACCCTGAGTTGGCAGGTGGATTCTTAACCACTGTGCCACCAGGGAAGCCCTGTTTGTTTGTTTTTTTAAAATATTTATGTATTTATTTACTTATTTGGCTGCACCAGCTCTTAGTTGCCACATGTGGGATATTTTTAGTTGTGGCACGTGGGATCTTTAGTTGTGGCATGCAAGATCTTTAGTTGCAGCATGTGGTCTCTTAGCTGCGGCATGTGGGATCTAGTGCCCTGACCAGGGATCGAACCCGGGTCCCCTGTATTGAGAGAGTGGAGTCTTAGCCCCTGGACCACCAGGGAAGTCCCTAGTTTTTAAAAAGTATTGTATCTAGCATTTCAGTATGTATGAAAAGGGAGATTTCATTTCCACATGAGTTCATCCTGCCATCTTGTCCCATAGTTGACAATTGATAATACATCTCCCCACTGCCACTCATTCCATCTCTATTTCTACGTCTATTTCTATGTCTATACTTCAAAGTCAATTGAACTTTGATGTGTGTCATCGGTCTCCATCTCTCTTCTACATAACCTTGTTAAGATTACATATACTGATTAATGACACTGAGGTCTAAATGTACAGACAGCCCCTCACATCATTTTTATGATTTCAGAGTTTACTTTGGCAAAAACAGTTTAGCATATAGCTGGAATTGTATTCTAAGGAGTCACAAGGAAATTTGCGTGGAGTCATGGATTTTCCAATGGTAAAGATTATGTTCCTTCTTTATATATTTCAGGTGTCCTGGGAAAGAACTGTAATGATGAAATAAAATCCATATTTTATGGCAAGATGAGAATAATTTAAACATAAAATTTTTCTTTGCCCATTTGGGCATCCTCTCTTCCCTTTAGTGTGTGTTATGTATCTACATTAACCAGACCCCTTTAGGAGATAACATTCTTCCTTAATCTTGTAAGGGGTCACAATGATCCATGACCCACTGCTCACTTTATATGTGTACATCTGGATTGTGTAGACTGTAAACAATACATCATTTGATGTATAACCCCCTTTGTCTCAAAAACTTATATAACTGTGCTTTGACCTCTAACAGGTGGAACAGTCCTCAGAGATTTCTCAAAGACTCTCAGGTTATAACCTTCAAGTTGACTGGAATAAAATTTTCCATTTCTTTCTTAGTTCGACTATTGTTTTTTTTTTTAATTGACAGTAGGTTCCTAAAGCCCAGGTCCACTGTCTCTTTGCTTTCCCTTTTTCCCTGCCAGAGATCACACCCGCCTCTTCACACCCTACCTTTAGGCTGCCCACCTGGTTCTGAGTTATCAGGAGTGGATGGGGTCAGAGGCCTTTCTAGGGCTCTTGCAATGGAGGGGAGAAAGATGTCTCCTTTTACTCGAAATTAGGAAGCCGGAGGGTGAGCACAGTAAGGTTTGAGAACAGGAAGCAAAATATTTCCATCCACCTTAGCTCTGGTCAGTCCCCCCAAGGATAGCCAATTGGAAGACAGGGTTTCCAGGACCGGAAGCGCAAGGGCCAATCAGATCGCGGCCAGGCGGCCCTTGTCCTCTCCGGGGCTTCCCTCAATTTCCCCGCTAAAGAAGGTACAGGTTGGAACGAGCACTGCTTAGCTCGCTCCCTGGGCTTTTCTTTCTCCACATCCCTGCCTCCTTCCCTGATCAAGTGGTAAGTTTTGAGCTGCTCTGATAACACCTCCCTTTCTTCCTCCTCTGTTAACTCAGAATTTCGGAGTCGTGAAAGAAACCTTAGCATCAAGGTCGAAAGTCTTGCTTTACAGATAGCAAAACAGAAAAGCAGAGTGTTGTTATCTCTACTGTCTTACCTGCGTGAGCTTCGTGGAAACTCCCATCATTCGTTATCTGTACATTTTAGTCAGTGTTTGGACTCTGATTCTCTCAATGCTAAGCTGAATCTGAGAGCAAGAGCGACACCTTGACGAGAAGAGGAGATGATAACAGGTTTCCCGTGTGACGAATACAGGGGACAACTCCTGGATGCTTGGTGTGTGAAGGTTTTTAAATCAATTCAAGACACCTGTGTAAACATAAGGGCATTAGGGAGACAATGGAAAGGAGACGCACTTTGACAGCAGGTGCTGCCAGTACATTGGAAGAGCATTCTTGTGTGAATCACTTAAATGCGTGATGTTAAAGAAAGGGATGTGCAATTCTCGGCAAGTGCCTCCTCCTGCCTCACCTGACCTGGACAGTAATAATGCTGCAGTGAACATTGGGGAACATATATTTTTTCTAATTAGTGTTTTCTTTTTCTTCACATAAATACCCCGCTAGATCATATGGTAGTTCATTTTTAGTTTCTTTGAGGAACCTCCATACTGTTCTCCATAGTGGCTGCACTAATTTACATTCCCACCAACAGTGCATGAGGGTTCCCTTTTCTCCACATCCTCGCCAACACTTGTCTCTTGTCTTTTTGATAACAGCCATTCTAGCAGGCATGAGGTGGTATCTCACTGTGGTCTTGATTTGCATTTCCATGGAGATTCACGATGTTGAGCATCTTTTCATGTGTGTGTTGGACATCTGTATGTCTTTGGAAAAATGTCTATTCAGGTCCTCTGCCCATTTTTTAATCAGGTTGTTTGTTTTTTTGATTTGATGTGTATGAGTTCTTTGTATATTTTGGATATTAACCCCTTATCAGATATATCATTTGCAAATATCTTCTCCCATTCTGTTGATTTAATTTCAGCACTAGTTTTAACTTCCAGGAGGTTTTGTCCTCTGTTACTCTTTCATAACATCCTGTTACTGTTTTAAGGGTGCAGTTTTCTCACTTCGTGTGTGTGTATGTACATGTGTGTGTGCATATGCATGCATGTTCTCTCCTGTTCCCTGAATTGTTGTTTTCAGTCTTTACTTTATATTGGAAGCTTCTTCAGCTGTCTGGGGGAATCTTGACTGTGCATATTTAAGAATGAGCTAGTATGAGCTCTCTGTACTTCGGTGAGACGTGTCATTGGGCCAAGATGATGGGACAGGAATGCTGACAATTCTGAATGGAAGAAGGCAGGGTATTTTCTATGGAGCCATCAAATTTATTTAGTGAATAATGTTTCATTAACAAGGGTAAAATCTGAGAGGTAAGATCCAAAATTATATGTTTTTATTTCTTTAGACATCTCTGTATTTTCTGAATTTTTTAACAATTAGTGTGTTTTTAATAACCAGAATATATATAAATCTATTTTTGAAGTAATGACTATCTGTATACATACAATTTTGTGTATGTCTTGACTTCTCTAAGCCAGGTGCCCATATTTAAATTATTTGTTCAGGAGAATACATTATTTGAATGTTTTAAATCCATATTTTCAAATTTCCTCTCCAGAAAGAATGCAAATATATATTTACCAGCAGTATTTGACAGTACTAGTTTCCTAGACCCTATTGGAGCCAAGGAATGATAGGTCATCATTCATTTTTTCCTTGTTAGCCAATTAGATAGGTTATCACTTCTGGTGCTTTCTACAAGGCACACCTCATATGAATAGCACTCAAGGAGTTAAACTTTTCAAACTGGTATTTGTACACTCTCCAAAGTTTTTCTTTGCTTTTAACTCTTTTTATGTCAACTTTTTTTTTTTTTTTGGTCTGTCTGGTCTATTTTCTTATGAGTAGTTATCAAAAGAACCACTTAAATGTTTGGAGCCCTTCTCTACTGAGTCCATAAAAATCTGACAACTAAAACAAATTCCTGAATTCATCAGATTTCAAAATGATTTTTCCTTTGGTTGAGTCAGTATAGGGAGGGAATTAGGAGTTCAGGACTTCAAGTCAGACTGCCTGAGCTCAAATCCTAGCTCTACAACAACATCTGTAACCTTAGTCTAGTTAATAAACTAGACTCATTTCCCTCATCTATGTAATCAGGACTATGTGAAACTATCTATATAAGCATGTGACACAGTGCTGGTACATAAAAAGCTCTTAAGTTATGTTTATTACTATCATTGTGACAATTATAAGAAGGAATACTCCTGGATAGGTATAATGCAATGCTATGGACTGAATTGTGCCCCCCCCCCAAATTTATATATGAAGCCTTAACCCTCAATATGATGGTATTTGGAGGTGGTGTCATTGGGAGATAATTAGGTTTAGATGAGATCATGAAAGTGGGGCCCTCATGATGGGATTAGTGCCCTTATAAGAAGAGAAACCAAAGAGTTCTCCCCCCACCCCCCTAATGTTATGAATAGCAAGAAGACAGTCGTCTAAAAGCCAGGAGGAGAGCCCTCAGCAGGCCTCCACTGTGTTGGCACCCTGATCTCAGACTTCTAGCCTTAAATACTGAAAGAAAAAACTGTCAAGCTAGAATTCTTTACCAATTCTATACCTTCTTTCAAAACAAAAGATATGGGCTTCCCTGGTGGCGCAGTGGTTAAGAGTCCGCCTGCCAGTGCAGGGGACATGGGTTCGTGCCCCAGTCCGGGAAGATAACCACATGCCGCGGAGAGGCTAGGCCCATGAGCCACAGCTACTGAGCTTGCGCGTCTGGAGCCTGTGCTCGGCATCAGGAGAGGCCACAACAGTGAGAGGCCCGCGCACCGCGTTGAAGAGTGGCCCCGCTCGTCGCAACTGGAGAAAGCCCACGCACACAAACGAAGACCCAACGCAGCCAAAAATAAATAAATAAAACAAAAGGTAGACCAATTCTATACCCTCTTTCAAAAGCAAAAGTGAAGTAAAGACTTTCTCAGACCTATTAAAGCTAAAAGAATTCAGCAGCAGCAGACCCTCCCTACAAGAAATATTAAAGGAAGCCATTCAGGCAGGAGGAAAATAGCACCAGATGGAAACCTAGATCTACTCAAAGAAATGAAGCACATCAGCAATGATAATTACATGGATGGGTATATGTTTTCTCAAACAGAACAACCTGTTCCTAGGAAGAGCTATTCTGTTCTTATGACACCACATAACTGAAACAAAGAAAGAGTTAAGATACTATGTTTTTCCAGTTTCTGCTTGGAATTAGATATGGATCATTCCCTCCTGTGGTATAACTCCCTTGACTGAGCAAAAACATCTGGAAAGTCATTTCTGTGACTTTAGCCAACAGTTTGTTAGTCATTATCCATTTTTTTCACTAACCTGGAGTGTACATAGCAGTAGGAGGCAGATTGTTTTCTTAATTTGTTTTCTCTGTTTCACCTCATTTGTTTCTGTGGTTATGAAGTGAACAAATTCTCTCTTCACTCTGAGATACAAAATTTAAAACTTTCGTTCACCAAAAGTTATAAAAACAAAGGTGAATTTGTGAATTTATAAGTATTGGAATTAAAAGCAAAATTTTTCTTCTTAAACTACCACTTAGGAGCAAATAAATTGTGTATGTGTACTATAAGCTCCTTTATTGATCCTAGGTTTGTCTTTTTTGAGATTTTCATAGGCTTCTCCATTTCAGGCTCACGTATGGCTTTATTGCTTACTTTCCAAACTTCAGTTTGGTCGTTTCTCACCTATATGTGTCTTCATTGTATGTTTGAAACATTGAATGTTTCATTTATGGTTATGTACAGATAGAAACTCATTATCTTTTGAAGAAACCAGTTTATGGCAATAATCTGTGATAAAACACTATTTTAGAGGAGAAGTGGTTCTTATTTGTTACAGCCTGTTTGTTGGTTGGGCAACCAACCAATTTAGCATTCCACTGCAGGCAGGAACCAGCTGTGGGGTGGGGAGAGTAACATAATCAAGAGCAAGGGATAAACAGGTCCACTATGCTTTTCCTAGGCTGTGGGAATGGTCAGTTGGTGAAACACCTCCATCTTGTCTGGATACTATCAAAGAAGTCCCACCTGGCCACTGGGGAAGATAGGTGATAGACAAGAAAGACATTGGTGATGATTTTCCTGATGTGAAGACCTCTAAATGTATTCCCTCAGGATGACCCTGAATAAAGATGAGAGAAGGAGCTTTATCTGTAATAAAACAGGAGTGAAACCTTGTAAAGATGTGTTTTGTTCTCTCAATAGCCTATCAGCCAAACAAAGTGCAGTTCCTCTGTATTTTACTCATGGGGTTCAACTGTCAGAACATCAGGGGTCTGGTCTTGATTGTGCCTTTTGAACCTTGAAAAAGACCACTTAAAATCATTCTGTCTATAATGCTTATCTGTACTTGTTTTGAGAGCATCAAATAAATTGTTAGAGCATTTTGAAAGAGTATAAAGTGAACACGAATGAAGAACTAGGATGGAAGAAACCTTAACTCTCAACTACTTCAGTTAGGAAAGGAGATTTGAAAGGATGCCTGGGGACAACCCAATTAAAAGGATTCTCAGGTATCAGTTACCTCAATCTCTTTTTATATCCCCAACTTTTTATTCTGCCTGCTACCACCTTAGTTCACATGCATCTCTTAATTATTCTTGTGCTGTCACCCAGCCACCCCAAAAAACCTGCTTACCCTGTCTCCGTTATCCTTCACACTGACCACTAGTTATTCTCTAAAATTTATCTATTTACAAAATTCCTATGGCTTAGAAACCTTTAGGAGCTCCTCAGGGGACTACAGGATGGATCAAATTCTTTCCACAGTATATGAGGTCTCTTGCAATCTGCTTTTCAGGGTTTTTTTTTGGGGGGGGGGGCTGTGTTGGGTCTTCATTGCTGCTTGCGGCCTTTCCCTAGTTGTGGAGGCAAGTGGGGGCTACTCTTCATTGCGGTATCAGGCTTCTCATTGGCGGTGGCTTCTCTTGTTGCAGAGCACGGGCTCTAGAGCGCAGGCTCAGTGGTTGTGGCGCACGGGCTTAGTTGCCCCGCAGCATATGGGATCTTCCCGGACCAGGGCTCGAGCCCGTGTTCCCTGCATTGGCAGGCGGATTCTTAACCACTGTACCACCAGGGAAGCCCCTTCAGGGTTGTTTTAAACATTAAGTTTATATAATGTCTGACACATAGAATTCAATATATCTGGTATAGTGAAATAATAATAAAAACAGTAGCTGTAGGCTAAAAATTCATTGAAACATTTCCTAGACTAGGACCTTAGGTTTCAATATCTAAAAGAAAATACCTACAGAGAAAGACCATTCTTATAAACCCGAGAAACCACTCTCTTGAAGGCAGCCTTGGTGAATGGAGCAGGAGTCAAGACACATCTTTCACTTTGTTTCCTTCCCCTGTCTCCATGAAGTGCTGATACAGTCCCAGACTGTAACCTCCAAGGGAGGTTGGACCATGCCTTTTATTTGTTTTGCCTTCTAATTCTTTTTCTTCTCCTACTGTACTAGTGAAGGGAACCAGACTATGTCACCTCAAAACATGCCACTTTGGTATCTTGATGATTTTGAATTAAAGGCAAGAAGAAATAGTAGGTGTAAGAAGGACACTCTGACCTTCCTTTTCTTTCTGAAAGCAGGAGCTAAAACTCTCATGTGAAAAGTACTTTCCCTGTACCAGAAGGAAGGAAGACATTTTTGTCACCAGAGATGGGGAGTCTGGGGCTGAGAAATCTATACAAACAAACCTTGTTAAACTAACCCTTATCTTCCTAGTTACTTCTTGAATGGAAAAAACTGCTTGTCCTCTGTGTGATTCACCTTTACTCTCACACTAGTACCACAGTCATGAAACTTCTGACAACAGATTGTGTGGGATTTTGCCCACACCAAGCAATTCTTTGAAATTGGGTATCCTACAATTTAACTCAATTCTGACATTATCTAACTGGAGATAGCTTCAGATCCCCCAGGTTAAGGGCTTAGTCCCACAAGACTGCCCCCATGTTAGATGCCAACCTCAAGTACTAGGTCCCCAGGTTACCTACAACTTCTGTCTGACTTGGCTATAAATTGGAGCTTCCCACGATCTCCCCTGTCTCCACCTTGGATTCATTTAATTTTTAGAATGGCTCATAAAACTCAGGAAAACAGTTTACTTACTACTGTAAAAAATTAATAAACAGAAGGGGGAGCTCTCATGCCCTGTAATGATAGCTGAGCCCAACAGGAAGAAAGCTGGCTCTTCTTTCCTGGCAAGGACTCAGCCAATGAAAAGCCATGGACTCTGTTTACTATAGCCTTCCCTACTTCCTTTTCCTCCCTCCCAATAAAAGCATCCTCCTTCCCCTGCCTTTTGAGAACGTGCATGTGGCTCTCCCAGGATTGCAGACCTTGAATTGAAGTTCTCTGCGGATCCTAAATAAACCCATCTTTGCCTGAGAAATATCTGTCAGTCTATTTGTTTCAAGTCAACACCGTTTGTTATAAAAGGTACAGATGAACATCCAGATGAAAAAGATGCATAGGGCAAGGTATATGGGAAGGGGTTCGGAGCTTCCATGCCATCCCTGGGCATGCCACTCTCTCAACACCTCCACGTGTTCACCAACCTGTAAGCTCTCTGAACTGTATACTTGGACGAGTTTTAGGGAGGCTTCATCGTGTAGGTATGATGTAGCATTAACTCCATTTCCAGCCCCTCTTCCCCCTCTGGAGAATGGGAAGTGAGGCTGAAAATTTCAAGCTTCTAATCATGGCTTGATCTTTCTGGTAACTACCCTCCATCCAGGAGCCCACCCAGCGTCACCTCAGAACAAAAGATACTGCCAGCACCCAAGAAATCCCAAGACATTTAGGAACTGGAGCCAAAGACCAAATATTAGAACAAAAGATGCTCCTAGTGCTCTTATCACATAGGAAATTACAAGAGTTTTAGGAGTTCTGTGCCAGGAACCAGGGGCAGAGATCAATTTATGTATTTACTATTTTATCAGACTTCTTCACCATTTACTATCCTGAGCTCAAACCCCTTTGTCTTATCAATTTTTCACAAATTTATTGTTTCTTTGTCTAAAAGGTATAAAAGCTTCCTGCTCTGGTCACTTCTTTGGGTTTTCATTCTCTTGTGAAGGCTCCCATGTACATGTGAAGATTTAATAAAATGTGCACACTTTTCTCCTGTTAATCTGTCCTATGTCTGTTTAATTCTTAGGCCCAGCCAGGGACCCTAAAAGGGTAGAGAATTTTTTCGTCCCCTATACTAGCTAATACCTTCAGTACAATGTTGAATAGAAACAGTAATAGCTGACGTCTTGGTCTTGTTCTAATTTTGAAAGCCAGCTGTATTAATTTCTGAAGGCTGCTATAACAAAGTACCACAAACTGGGTGGCTTAAACAATAGAAATTTATTGCCACACAGTTTTGGAGGCTGGAAGTCTGAGATCAAGGTATCATCAGGGTTGGTTCCTTCTGAGACTGTGAGGGGAAATCTGTCCCATGCCCCTTCCCTAGCTTCTGGTGGTTTACTGACAATCTTGGTGTTCCTAGCATTGTAGACACATCACCTTAGTCTCTGCCTTCATGTTCAGAGAGGGTTCTTTCTGTGTCTGTATCTGCCTCTGTGTCCAAATTTCCTCTTTTTATAAGGACACCAGTTATATTGGATTAGGACTCACCCTGATGACCTATTATTATTTTTTAAATTTATTTTAATTTTTTTTAAAATACAGAACGCTTCACGAATTTGCATGTCATCCTTGTGCAGGGGCCATGCTAATCTTCTCTGTATCATTCCAATTTTAGTATATGTGCTGCCAAAGCAAGCACTGATGACCTATTATTAATTTTAACTAACTACATCTGCAATGACCCTCTTTAAATAAGGTCACATTCTGAAATACTGGTTAGGACTTCATCATATTAATTTTTGTGGGACACAATTCAACCTATAACAGAAGCTCTAACATTTTACCATTAAATATATTTGCCATGATAACCTTTATTAAGTAAGTTCTCTTCCATTCCCAATTTGCTAAAGTTTTTTATTGTAAGCAGATGTTAAACTTTGTTCAATGTTTTTACATAATTAACAAGGTTTAATATATGGCTTTTATTCTTTAATCTAGTAATGCAATGATTTATACTGATAGATTTCCTAATATTAACCCATGCCTGAATTTTGAGAATATACCCAACTTGGTCATAATTTTTAATACATTTCTTGATTCAATTTGCTAATGTTTTAGAAGATAACTTTTCACATCTATGTTCATAGGAAAGATTTGAAAATATGAATTGAGAATGAAAATATGTTCAACATATTAAGGAAATGCAAATTAAAACTGTTGTGACTATAGAAGCCCAAGGAGATATGATATATATGTAATATGTAATTGGTAATATGTAATTTGGTATTTAGGATGGATGTATGTAATATGGCATCTAGCACGGAATCCTGGAACAGAAAGAGGACCTCAGCAAAAAAAAGTAAGGAAATCTGAGTAAAGGATGGACTTTGGTTAATAATAATGTATCGATATTGGTTCATTAATTGTTCCATGTGGATCATACTAATATAAGATGTTAAAAAGGGTTCGTTTTTTGGGATGGTATAACTGTTCTATGTTGATTGTGATGAATCTACTAGTGTGTTAAAATTCATATAAATGTACAACAAAAATAGCCAATTCTTTTTTTTTAAATTTTTTAAATTTTTGGCTGCATTGGGTCTTTGTTGCTGTTTGCGGTCTTTCTCTAGTTGCAGAGAGCGGAGGCTACTCTTCGTTGTGGTATGCAGGCTTCTCATTGTGGTGGCTTTTCTTGTTGTGGAGCATGGGCTCTAGTTGTGTGGGCTCCAGTAGTTGTGGCCCATGGGCTTAGTTGCTCCGCGGCATATGGCATCTTCCCGGACCAGGGATTGAACCTGTGTCCCCTGCATTGGCAGGCGGATTCTTAACCACTGCACCACCAGTGAAGCCCACCAATTCTACTAAATGTTACTTTTTAAAAAAATAAATTTATCTATTTATTTTTGGCTGCATTGGGTTTCATTGGTGCACATGGGCTTTCTCTAGTTGTGGCGAGCGGGGCTACTCTTTGTGGCGGTGTGCAGGCTTCTCACTGCGGTGGCTTCTTTTGTTGCGCAGCATGGGCTCTAGGTGCACGGGCTTCAGTAGTTGTGGCACGTGGGCTCAGTAGTTGTTGCTCCTGGGCTCAGTAGTTGTGGCTCATGGGCTCTAGAGTGCAGACTCAGTAGTTGTGGCACATGGGCTTGGTTGCTCTGTGGCATGTGGGATCTTCCCGGACCAGGGATCAAACCCATGTCCCCTGCATTGGCAGGCAGATTCTTAACCACTGCGCCACCAGGGAAGTCCCTAAATGTTAATTTAAAAGATAAAATTAAAAATTATCTGGAGCAATCAAGAGCCAACAGAACCTGGAGATTTGACCCTGGAGTGAAGAGAACCACATTGGATGAGGTCTGTCTTTCCAAAGCTTTCCCCTTAGGGCCCTCCCTCATCTGTACAGTGTGGTGTGGCTAAACCTCATGCAGAAAGCCACAGAACTTCTTGGCTTAAGACATCAGTGGATAAATTTCAGGGTGGAGCAGCTGGAAACTGAGGGGGGAATACCCCAGAAAGGAGGTATCTACAGAGAGGGGATCCCCTAAGTCTGCACATAAAATTCCCACAAGGGACTTCCCCGGTGGCACAGTGGTTAAGAATCCGCCTGCCAATGCAGGGGACACGGGTTTGATCCCTGATCCGGGAAGATCCCACATGCCACGGAGCAACTGAGCCTGTGTGCCACAACTACTGAGCCCTCATGCCACAAGTACTGAAGCCTGTGCGCCTAGAGCCCATGTTCTGCAACAAGAGAAGCCATTGCAATGAGAAGCATGTGCAACACAACGAAGAGTAGCCCCTGCTCATCACAACTAGAGAAAGCCTGCACACAGCAACAAAGACCCAACACAGTGAAAAATAAATAAATAAAATAAATAAATTTATTTTTTAAAAAATCCCACAAATCCTTGGATAACTCCTTACTGCACATCCACTGGGTGAGACTCCAAGGAGCCTAGTGGAAAACAACAGCTGAAAGGGAGATATTTCTGCTGCTGTGTACTGCAAGGGAGACAGAATTTGTAGTTTGATTTCCACAAATTTAAAGGGGCTTGGTAAATGCCTTTAGACTGTCCCTGAAATTCCATAGGGGCTATGCCTTAGAAGACTATGGGGCAGGATTAAGGAATTCACCCTAATAATAATGGTGAAACTTAAACAGACTCACCATAACAAAGGGTTGAACCAGAACTCCACAAGCTTCAGGTCAAGTTCAAGCTATTAATTTGACTGCTTGCTAATACAAAAATCAATGTTCTTCAGGAGAAGATAAAAGAATCCATAATCTGTACAATGTATCATCTCCAATGTCCATTATACAAATTTTAAAAATCCTTGACATGCAAAAAATGAAAATGTAGCTCAACATTATTAGAAATGTCAGACAATGACAGTAGATACCTACACCACCCAAATGTTGGGGGGAGAAAAAACCTTTAGGCATTTATTATAAATATCTACAAAAAACTTCATGCAAAAGATAGTCATAACAAATAAAAAATGGAGAATCTTAAGAAAGAAAAGAAAATTATATTTAAAAATAGAAATTCTAAAACTGAAAACAAGTAAACAAATAAATGACTGATTTTGGGACTTCCCTGGTGGTGCAGTGGTTAAGAATCCACCTGCCAATGCAGGGGACACGGGTTCGAGCCCTGGTCCGGGAAGATCCCACATGCCGCAGAGCAACTGAGCCCATGTGCCACAACTAAGCCTGTGCTCTAGAGCCCATGAGCCACAACTACTGAGCCCGCGTGCCACAACTACTGAAGCCCGCATGCCTAGAGCCCGTGCTTGGCAACAAGAGAAGCCACCACAATGAGAAGCCCACACACCACAACGAAGAGTAGCCCCTGCTCGCTGCAACTAGAGAGACCCTGCACACAGCAACAAAGACCCAACGCAGCCAAAAATAAATAAATAAATAAATAAATTTAAAAAATTAAAATGACTGATTTTAACAGCAAGTTGAAGTTGTCAGAAGAAAGTGTCAGTGAAAGTAAAGAAATACCAGGAGACATCTCAGTCAAAAGACTGAGAATAAAGACTGAAAAAAAAAAAAGATATATCAAACAATATTAAGGTGATGGTATTAACTGGAGTTAGAGAATGAGAGGAGAGAAAAACCAAGGCAGAAAAATGTGAAGAAATAATGGCAAAAATCCCCGAATTTGGTAAAGACAAAAATGTATATGTTCAGAATTCTCAGGGCACCGCAATGAAATATACATGAAGACAACCGCTCCTAGGTATGTCATAGTCAAACTGCTGAAAACAAATATAAAATCTGAATAGTGAAGATAAACAATACATGACATACTGGAGAACAATAATTTGAGTTATCTTTGATTTTTCACCTGGAACTATGAAGGTCAGATGACAGTGGAGGAAAATCTTTAAACTGCTGAGAGAAAAAGATTGTTAATACAGAATTCTACATCCAATAGGATGAATGAAGTTGAAATAAAGTTATTTTCAGATAAAAGAATTCATCTAAGAGAATTCATCCACCAGCAGATCTGCACCACAAGAAATGCTGAAAGAAATTCTTCAGGCTAAAGGGGAATGATATCAGGGAAAATCTTAGACCTTCATGAATGAATGAAGGGATCAGAAATGGTAAATATCTGGGTAAATATGAAAGACTCTTTTCTTCCTACTTTATTTAAAATGCAGGACAGTTTAAAGCAAAAATTATGACATCTTGTGGAGTTTCTAATGTGTGTAGTTATGATACATATAACAAAGCATAAAGGATGGGGCAAGGATTGTAGTAAATGGACCTATTTGGTTACGAGACTTACATTTTATGTGACATCGTACAATATCATCACTAAGTAGATTGTGAAAACTTAAGTACATAGTTACATTGCATTACTAGAGAAACTACTAAAATATATACAAAGAGGTACAGCTAACTCTCAATATGTAAAATGAAATTCTTTTTTTTTAATTGGGTGAGATTCTTAAAAAAAAAAATTGAATATGCCCAAAGAAGGCAGGAAAGGAGAAGGAACAAAAGTCAAAAGGGAAAAAAACAAATAGTAGCTCAAAATCCAACCATGTCAATTATTACACTAAATATCTATGGAACAACAAATGGTTCAATTTAAAGGCAGATATTGCCAAAATGAATAAAAAAGCAAGACTCAACTGATGCACTTTAAATATAAAGACACAGATAGATCAAAGGTAAATGAATGGTAAAAGATATAGCTACAAATAGTGAACATAATAACAGATAAAATAGACTTCAAAGCAAAAATTATTAGCAGAGATGGAGGAGTGACATCCATAACCATAAAGGTTCAATTCATCAGAAAGATATAACAATAATCAAATGTTTATGTATCTAATAGAATTTCAAAATCCACAAGGCAAAATTTGACAGAATTGAAGGGAGAAATGAACTATTAATCCCTCTATTAATTCATTGAAAAACTACACAATAAATCAGTAAAGACATAGATGATCTGAGCAACATTATCAACCACCTTGACCTAACTAATATTTATAGAATACTGCACCCTAAATGTGCAAAATGAACATTTTCAAGTGCACATAGTATATTCACTAATATAGACCATAGGTTAGTCAATAAAATAAGTCTCAACAAATTAAAAGGAACTGAAATCATATGAAGTTTGCTCTCTGACCACAATAAGGTGAAGATGGGGCATCTGTGTACCCTGGAGGCCAGTAAGGGGAGAAAGGTAGTTTCAGATTGCAGGCACAAGTGGCACTGCAGGCACAAGCGGGTATGGGGTAGGGGCTGAACACCAGGAGGAGGGGGAGAGCTGAGTGAGGGCACCAGTTACCCACCCCAGGCCCCAGCCTTACGGTCTCTGGCTGCCACCTGTCCCCAGAGCTGCCAGGAGGAGGGAGTGCTGCAATCAGAATGGCCCAGGTGGTGATGCTCGGAACAGGGCCCCTGGGCTTCCTGCTTGGCTCCTTTGTCTGCCTCAGGGGCGGACAGCTAGTCTTCCCTGCTCTGGCCACAGAATGAGAGCACCTAGCAAGGTACGGAGGTGACGACTGCAAGGTGAGCTGCTTGGGCTCGGGGCTAGGATTCAGGTGGGATCACTGGGCCAAGTGGGGGGTGGGGACCGAAGGTTTTGTAAGGGAAGGAAGGGCCAGCCCAGGGTGTGCTGGGGGCTCAAAGGAAGGGTCTGCTCTGCCCCAGTGGGGAGCCCCAACCCTTGTTCTGGCTGGAGATGGCCGGCTGAGAGCAGTGACCCCAAAACCTTGCTTCCCACAGAGGAACCCTTTGTCCAGGGCTAGACTGAAGGGGGACAGGAGGGGCTAGTCCACAGCCACACCACCAAGGGCCACCACAATGACCCCACAATCCATGTGCTCAGTGGTAGGACCCGACTGGGTGAGGTCCTTCAGGGATCTCTGGGGGAAGGGCAGGGCCCAGGACCCCAAGGAGGCTACCTGTCACCCCACACCCATTTGCAGGGCCACCCTCACCTCTGTTCCTCTAAAATTCTCCATCAGAGTGAAAGGAGAAAGAGATCAGGTCCCCAGTGAGGACCCCCAATGGGATGGGCAGCATTTCAGGCCAGGTGCCCAGAGAATGGGATGCTCTGTCCCCTGGGCCCTTGCTCACAGCTCCAGGACCTGGCTCCTTCTCCTTTTTTACAAAGAAAATGGCAGCTTGGCTCAATGAAAGCCAAGGGGAAGGTCAGGAAGAACACAGGGGGTCAGTAATTCCTGGTGGTGGGGTCTGGGGAAGGGGGTGCTCGTGTGCCAGCAGCATGAGGGAGGCAGTACTATACAGTGGTTAAGGTCATGGGCACTGGAGCCAGACCGCCTGGGCTTGAATCCTGGTTCCCCCACTTACTACTTTGTAACCTTGGCAACCTCTCCAAGCCTGTTTCCCTTTCTGTTAAATTGGCAGGATAACAACAGTATCTATTTCATGACATTACTGTTAGGGCTAAGTGGGGTTTTAGCACAGTTTCTGGCAATAAATATTATCGTTATAGATGGAGCCCCACGTGTAGGCCTAGATCCCCTATCTGAAGGGTCACCTTCTCATCCAGACCCTGACTCAAAGTCCAGGGGCCCAGCTGATGGTGGCCAAAGTATTCACCACCGGGGAACTTTTCAGAGGGAGAGTCAGGGGTGGGGCCCTGTTCTCCAGAGCCTTTCCAGCTGCGTGATTTCCTAAGAGCTGTGGGGCAGGGCTCACAAGGAGGCAGCCAATTTCTGAGGGCCCATTGTTTTTCTCCTCTGAGATGAGAAAGACACTTTCTCCCCACCCCTCCTCCCTTGACACCCAGCTCTGCATGCTCAGGTGCAGGCCAAAGATAAAACAAACGCTACCGGTCTCTCCTTGTCTTGCTCACAAAGAGCTCTCAGTGCCTCCCAATGGTCCTGTGATGCCCAGCCTTCCAAGCTTATTATCCCCAATTCACAGATGAGGAAGTTGAGGCCTAGAGGGATGAAGTGGCTTATTTGATGTCCCATATAGAGAAGTGGCACAGCCTGGACTTAGTTTCCCAGTCCTGTATCCAGTATTGCAACAGACTCATGGGCACGCCAAATGCATAGCCACACATTGACACACAGACAGACAGTCCCACATGCACCGTGCACAGCCTGAGTGGGGAGAGGCCAGAGGGGCAGTGGTTTGGACCCTCACTCCTCAGGAGCCAGGTGGTGACAGCTGTTTGTTTGGGTTTTTTCCCCTCCCTAGATAAGCTTCACATCTCAGGTAACTGGAGCAGAAATCCTCAGCTTATCTTTTCTCCAGGTGGGGTTCCTGCTGCCCCAGTAGGGGCCAGGACTGTCCACTCTCTTCCGCAGCTGTGACCTCTGCTTGGCCCAGTGGGTATGGGGGGAGTGGGAAGCAAGAGATGCTGCTGGTGGATTTCAGGAGAGTGTGACCAAAGTCCAAAGGGCTGTTCACATGACTGGGTCCTCCCTGTGGTCTCTTGAGGTCAAGAGATATGGGAGAGGGGAGACCTGAGCCTAAGGTGACCAACTATCCGTTTTCCTGGGTTCTTGGGATGTAGGTTTTTTAAATTTTAAAACCTGGAAAGCCCCAGGCAAACTGGGATGAGTTGGTCCCCTGAGTCTTCCACAGCTCCCAGTTTGGGAAAATTGAGATTCACTCCAGAATATGTAGAGGATACTATGGACTGGGGCCAGGAGGGGAGGGAAGGGAAGGGTCAGGGACAGGGGAGGCAGGCCCTACTTTCACCCCCTTTCCCAGGCTCTCTCTGAGACCAAAGCTCAGGCACAACCATGCAGGCCCAAATGCAGGCTGCATTTGTTATCTGGCTCTGGAGGTGACATGGGGTCCTGCGTGGGTAGCTGGGCCGTGCGCACTGAACTAATGGGACTCTGGGCTATTTGTAGGGGGTCCAGGTTGGGCTCTAGGCTGAGCAGTGCAGTGCAGAGTGCATGCAGTTGCTGTGTGTGGGGTGACAGGGAGGTGGGTCAGCGTCCAAGGCTTTGCGTATGTGGTGCTCCAGCCGCCCTGTCTATGCAGCACCCTCCAAAGCGAGTGGGAGCGCAGCAGCAGTCACTGCCGTTGTTTGGACACAACGCCTTCGCAGGAGCCAAGAAACTTGAGCAGCCTGCCGCCACCAGGTCCCCAAAGCCCTTTGTTCCCAGTAAAGATAGGAGAAACCTGAACTAAATGTATTTCTCACTTCCTTATAAAGGAAAAGGAGGTCAGAGAGGTGACTGATGTTTAGGTCAAAGGGCACACGAAAGAGTCATGCAGACATACATTAAGCTGTGTGCACTCCAGCAACGTGTAACTTTTGGAAACCTATTTCTTTATCTTGAAAATGCAGATATGTACCCATCTTGTGGGATTGCATTAAGCATCAATGAGCAGCAGCTTAATAGATGTTGGTGGCTGCGATTGTGGGAGGGTCTTTCTCCTCTCAGACTTGGCAGGAGATGCCTGTCTTGGGTCTAGATCTCACCCAGGTTTCTGTTTCTTTCTTTCTTTTTTTTAAAAAATATTTATTTTATTTAATTTATTTTTTGGCTGCATCGGGTCTTAGTTGCAGCATGTGGGATCTTTCATTGTGGCAAGGGCTCTTCATTGTGGCACACGTTGTGGTACACAGGCTTCTCTCTAGCTGTGGCATGTGGGTTTTTCTCTCTCTAGTTGTGGCACACAGGCTCCAGGGTGCGTGGGCTCTGTAGTTGAGGCACGCGAGCTCAGTAGTTGTGGCGTGCAAGCTTAGCTGCCCCATGGCATGTGGGATCTTAGTTCCCCAACCAGGGATCGAAACCCGTGTCCCCTGCATTGGAAGGCAGATTGTTTACCACTGGACCACCAGGGAAGTCCCCCAGGTTTCTTTTTCTTCAGGACTTCTGCTCATCTCAGGTTCACATGCCCCTGGTGTTGCCTCCAGGGAATGGCAAGATGGGAGATGACTGGGAAAGGGGGTCCTAAAGGAGGAGGAGGGGAGGGGAATGGCGAGGCTGGAATTTGAGATGAGAAGAAAACATTGGATAAGGAGGAGGTCTCAACTGCTGGAAAGTGAAGGGTGGCTCAGGGCAGAATTTATCCATGATATCCAGGCCTCTGAAGTTCTTCAGAACAGGGAGGCATGTGTGGGGTAGCGAAGACATTCATCTCAGGCTTAGCCCCAAGCCAAGTCTCCCTGAGCCCTGGGTGGCTCATCTGACCCAATGATCAGTGGCTTCTCCCTCATCCCAGCCTGCAAACACCTGGTGGTCTGGTCCATTTCTCCTCCCAGGCCCTGATTGGGGCAGTCAGCACCATTAAGTTCTTCCTGTCTGAGGCTTTCCTGGGTCAACACTTAGAGGCCGTGGAGCACCTGAGCCAGGAGACCTCTTCCTGGTCAGGTTGATGTCACTCACTGGATGCTGGTGCGGGGCCCACGTGGGCGTGTACTGCAGCCACAGAGAGATCATCCACTTTGAGGGTGAGTATCTCATCTGGAACACAGGCCTTAGTCTTCGAACAGAGGCTGCCCATCAAGCCCAGCTCCACCAGTGGGTGGGCCTCACGGGGATGAAGACTGCAGGTCCCGAGCTCATGGTGTGATTCTCTGAAGACAGGCACTTGGGCACCCAGGGTATAGGGCTCAGGGCCGCAGGATCCTGGGAGATAGGGGTGCAGGCTGGATCTTGGGGCTGGAGTCATAGGACCTGACCTGGCTCTGATCTGCACTTGTCTGGTGATCCTTGCATGCAAGAATCCTGGTGGCTGTGGGCCGCTCATGTTTCTCGGCTCCTGCGAAGGCGTTGTGTCCAAACAACGGCAGCGACTGCTGCTGTGCTCCCGCTCGCTTTGGAGGGTGCTGCATAGACAGGGCGGCTGGAGCACCACATACGCAAAGCCTTGGATGCTGACCCACCTCCCTATCACCCCACGCACAGCAACTGCGTGCACTCTGCACTGCACTGCTCGGCCTAGAGCCCAACCTGGACCCCCTACAAATAGCCCAGAGTCCCATTAGTTCAGTGCGCACGGCCCAGCTACCCATGCAGGACCCCATGTCACCTCCAGAGCCAGTTAACAAATGCAGCTAACCAATGCGTTCCTGGAAAATTCAGGCCCTCCCTCCCCACCCAGGCCACGTTCTTCAAACTCAAGATCCACTTTCCTCTGGCAGACCCAAAGCCCCCAGAAGCAAACTAGGCCTGCTAACTCATCAAGGTTCTACTCCTCTGAAACCCTTTTGGGCCCACTCCAGGAAGATCCCAACTCACAGATACTGGGCACATCTATTTACTTCAGCCTACGTCAGCCAGGTGCTGCCATGGTCCTGGTCAGTCCCTATTCCCATTTTCCAATGGAACCCACCTACGGATCCAAATTCCACCTTTCCGGCCCCACCCATTTCCACCCAGGTCCACCAATTCTGGTTCTGGAGACACCTGTATCCTAGTCTATAGATCAAGACTCAGCCCTATGGACCCTGCCACACTCCGTATCCAGGCCTTCTCACCTTCTCCTTGAAGTCCAGCCAAAAGACCCCAGCTATTCAACCTGATGCCCCAGAGTCAACTAGAACCCACCCCTTCCCCCAACCCAGTCACCACTTTCCCTCTGGATCCAGGCTGTCTTTCCTTGGGGTACCTTGGGCCTTGGGGGAGGAGCTGAAGGCCTCACATGATCCAAGAGTCTTGGCAGTCACACCAGACCCTAACCCACCCTCTTCCCTTCCCCTTCTTTCCTAGGTTTCAGTGGATGTGGAATTGACCGTGGACTAGCCATGACCTCAGGCACTCCTGGCTGGGCATGAGGGCTTCAGAAATGGTCATTAAAGTATTTTCCAAAGCTGAATTCAGGCTTCACATTCCCCTCTGTTCTGTACCCATCTCTCTACATCTGTATCTACATCTACAGCAGCATGCTGTAGGCTCCTTTGTGCTCTTGGACCAACCTTCCTTAAATTCCAGCATCTCCAGGAAACCCTTGTGCACAGATTTCTCTTACCCCTCCCCCACCCCCGCCCTTTCCTTCCACAGCGTGGGTGAGCACCCGCGCTAGTATCTGGGATGAGTGGAGCCCCTGGAGGCCGTTCCACCGAGACCCCGTGGTCGGTGGTAGGTAAAGACGTTCTGCATCCCCAGAAGGCTGTCCCATAATCAGTCCAGCAACCTCCACCCACCCCAAGACCTGGAGCTGCATCAGTCCCTTTAAAGGGCAGGAACCTTCCTTACTAGGGGGTGGAGGGATTTCCGAGGGATTGGGGCGGGGCCAGACCCTGCTACACCTCCCCTCCTGCTCTCTCCGCGGACGCGCCCTTCGCTCCGCAGGCGCCGGTACCTTTAAGAATCTTCACGCGAGCATCCCTGATTGATAAATCCGCGCTCTGCCTCCGCCACTGCAGGTTGCGGCCTCTGCGGAGCCCAGGCCGCGCAGCCGACCTCGCCTGTCTGGCCTGCGTTCCCTTCCTCGTTCCCTGCCGCATCCCGGAGGCGCTGCGACCTCCCCTGCCGCCCCATGTCGGCCGCCCCAGCCTACAGCGAAGACAAGGGCGGCTCTGCTGGCCCCGGGGAGCCCGAGTACGGCCACGACCCGGCGAGCGGCGGCATTTTCTCCTCCGACTACAAGCGGTGAGGGAGCCCGCCGAGAGGGTGGCTGTGCCCGGGCCGGCCTGGAAACAAGCGCTCCGGTACCATGGACAGCGCCCAGGCCAGTCGGCAGCGCCCAGGCCCGGCCCCGGCAGCGCGCACCGGAAGCCTGCCCAGCCCCCTCCCGCCGCGGTCACGGGCCCTCGCGACGCCCGTCCCCCACGTCAGCATCCCTCCGTGAGGGGCCGGCCTGGGACCTGGGAAGGGGGTTGGAGGCTGGTGGGGGATGGGCCAGCCGTCTCTCTTTCTGGAGGACCAATCCTCCCGCCCCAGGTGTTTCTCCTGTTAATAGGTTTGGATTCCAGGTTCTCCGCCTTTTTTCGCGTGTGACGAATTGACACCAAAATAACGTGGGGGAGGGGTCAGAACCGGCGAGCTTGAGCCTGGGGCCTGTCCGGGAAGGCCCGTCCTGGAATAGACTCAGAACCTCCTAGACCTGGCTCCTCCTACAAATCCATTTTCCCTCATTCTGGTCCCCGTGTTCTCATCCCCATCTCCCATCTGGCGCCCACACTCCTGCTCCCCACATTGGCCCTATAGTTCAGCCCTACCTTAACTTCCCACTCTTCCCTTCCGCCTTTGGCTCATTCGTTTATTCGTAAATTCTGAAACAAGCCTTTTTAAGGGCCTACTGTATCGAGTCTCGTCCTCGTCACTGTGAATGCAGCCATGAACATGAGACAGTCCTTGTCCTTAAGTTGCTCTAGAGGGGGTTCCAGGGAAGAAACCATCAGTGACAGCTCAGTGTAGCAGGGGCTGTCAGAGTGGTGAGAGGAGCTCTTCCCTGTGCCCGGAGAGAAGGGACAGGGGAGAGCCAGGGATGTTTCAGGCAGAGGAAAGAGCTTTTAGCAAGGTGTGGACGTGAAAGAGAGCCAGATCACAGGTTTTGTAGGTGCTAATATGGTGAGGGCAGAATCTCTGTGGAAGCCACCGGAATGACCAGAAATGAAGGTGGGGGGATGCCAAGGTCGGGGGTGGGGGGCACTGAAGGGTTCTAAGCAGACAATAGCAGATTTGCATTTTAGAATGATCCCAGGCTGGATTGTGGAGAAGAGATTGGAGGGGTGCTGATTCAGCAGTAGACAAGTGAAGGGGGTTGAAGTTGGCGCGGGGTGGGGGGGAGGACATGATGGTGGCCTAGACTATGGGCAAGGCACAGGACTTGAGGGCTATTTTATGTGGTAGAAGCCACAGACCTGATGATTAACTTGGGAGAAAGGTAAGAGGAAGGGGCTGGGAGAAGATAAGGATAATCTCAGGTTACTAGTTCTTGTAACTGGATAGATGGTGGTGCCATACAGGGTAATTGGAAATAAAGACATTACAAACAAATTTGTGGAAAATAATGGCTTTTGACATGCTGAGATTGTAAACTCTGAGGTATAATACATTCAAGTCTAGTAGGTAGCTGGATGTTAGGATTTGCAGTCCAGGAGATTATTATATATATCCATCAAAGCCACAAAAGGAAGCCAAGAGAACCTAGGGAGCATGTAATATAAAATGAGTTCAGACAGGGCACAGGTAGGAACCCTGAAGACATGGAATTAAGAGTGACCAGAGAGCAGGGGGAAAGTGCTTCAAAGTAACTGAGAAAAAGTAAGCCAAGGGAAGGAGGAAAAATAAAAGTAGTTTCAAGAAGGAAGCAATCAGCAGTGTCAAGGCCCACTGAGGTCAACTCAAACAATGAAAGCAATCATGACCATTGGTTTGACAAAAAACAGGTCAACCCCTTCCTGCTTTACTCCCCACCTTCTGCCCTGGGAGAATAGTTCTGGCAAAGTCAGAAGAGGAGGGGCTAGATTATTTTTCCCCAACATTCTATGATGAACAATTTTAAACATACAGAAAAGTTGAGTGAATAATACAATGAATGTGTGCCCTCCTCCTAGATTCAACCATTGATGACATTCTGCCATATTTGCCTTATCTAACCATCTGTCTATCTTTTTGGGTGAAACATATAATTTGTAGACATCATGGAGCCTCAGCCCTAAATTCTAATCAGCATGGGAAGCCAGATTAAAGTGAATAGAGGAGTGAAGAAGAGGTAAATAAATAAAACATAGTGGATGGGAATTTTGCTTTCAAGAAGTGTGACTGGGGGCTTCCCTGGTGGCACAGTGGTTGGGAGTCTGCCTGCCGATGCAGGGGACGCGGGTTCGTGCCCTGGTCCAGGAGGATCCTACATGCCGCGGAGCGGCTGGGCCCATGAGCCATGGCCACTGGGCCTGCGCGTCTGGAGCCTGTGCTCCGCAGCGGGAGAGGCCACAGCGGGGAGGGGCCCGCGTACCACAAAAAAAAAAAAAAAAGAAGTGTGACTGTAAGGGGGAGAGAGGGAAAGAGTTGCCAGAGGAGAACATCAGTTCGAGAAGGTTTGTTTATTTTATTTTTGTTTGTTTATTATTAGGATGGGAGAGCCCAGAGCAAGTTTAACTGCTGATGGGAAGGAGCCAGCCGTGTGGGAGAGGCTGAAAGGAATTGAAGGAGAGAGGGGAGGGGAGGCTTACAGAGCTGGGTGGGAGGATTGGCCTGGCCTCAAGGAGGACCAGCTCTGCCCAGAGGGAGGAGGACAGGAGAGCAGAGAGTAGATGCAGATGCTTGGGAGCTGTGGGGGATTTGATCTAAAGTCTTTATTTTCTGTGAGAAGCCAGTAGTGAAGCTGCAAAGGCAAGGCTGTGGGTGGGAATTTGAGGAGCATCAAGGGGGTTTGAAATACAGCAAATAAACTAACCACTCCTGGCAGGGTAGGGGCCAAGGGAACAAGAGGGCCAAGGATGTGAGGAAGGAGCAGATTGGAGGGGTGGACCTGGGGGACCTAGGCCAAGTATGGAGGAAGTAGAGATAAGAGAGTGCTGATAGGAAGGAAAAAATTAAGGAAATGGCCCTGGAAAGACAGGTGAGGATCAAGATGGTTAGGGTCAGAGTGAGAAGGGTGTACAAGATTTCTGAGGAAGAGCTGTTCTGAGGAGGCAGAGGTCCAGTTGTGGCATGAGAGTGGAGGAGAGGGATGCCCCACCTCTGTCTGGATAAGCTCTCCTGCCCCCTAGTCCCCTGCCTGGAGATTGGGGGTTGGCCCTGTCCCCAGTCCCTGCCCTCCTCCCCCTCGTGAGTCCTTGTCTCTGAGCAGTGAAGAGGAAACCAGAGCCTCCCTCCCTGCCAGTGTCCAGTTTCTGAGTTTCGGGGCGGGCCGTCTGGTGACAGTGACAGGCATCCCCAGCTCCCTGGTAAGCTCAGTCCCATTTTGGAGCAGGACCTGGTGCCCAATGCAGCGATTCCTGCAACTCCCAGGGGCCGCGGTGAGGCCAGGGAGCAGAGGGACTTGTGGAGCTGATCAGGAGGCTGCCAGCCCTGTGCTGGCCCCTGAGGGCGGGCCCCCACCCTGGTACCAGGCCCTGCAGCCAGAGGAGCTTCGGTGGCTGCAGGCGCCAGAGGAAGACACGACCCCAGAAGTGTCCCTGGAAGGACCTTGCCTAGAGCCTGGCCAAGGCCACAGCCAGAGGCAGCCACTACGGTACAGAGGGGCCCCCAGAGACCCTCACCCAGCCAGCCAGGAAGGCAAGGGGTGGGAAGCTGACAGTCTCAGCCAGGACCCATTTAAGTCCCACCTCCTCAGCAGGAGGACTGGGCTGGCATTTAGGGTCTAGGTGGGAAGGGGGGGCATCAGGGGTACTGTATGGGGGACTGAGAGTTTGAGTTTGGGGAGATAAGCTTAACTCTCTGGAAGCTCTGAGGGGAAGAGGATAGGAAACTATTTGAGGGTGGAGTAAAATATTTGACCTTTTTCTCCCCCCAGGTCCTAGCTAAAGTGGGTTCTGGGTGAGGTTTGGAGACAGGATAAAGTGTTTGGCCACCCTCTCCTGCCTAGTGGGTTGGAAGCTGGGTTGTGAGGGGAGGGAGGAAAGTGGATATCAGGTGAGATGAGTATGTCTGGCCTCAAATGCCATGTTTTACCCCACCAGCTGGCTCCAGTGCCCCTTGCCCCAGAGAGTCCCTCAGTCCAGGCCAGGGGTCAGGTCACAGTGAGAGCAGTATAAGGGGATCAGACTACAGGAGATTAATGTTTCATGGCCTTAGAGTGTTGCTGTGTATCTCTCCCTTCTTCTCCCTCTTAGGAACATAAGCTGGTGGGAGTGAAGATGAGGGACCCAGGGTGGTTACCCCCTAGGAGGGAGCTGCTGTCTGTCAGGGGGCAGCTGACAATCTTACCTGTGCTATGTCCGCTATGTCCCCCCAGTCCCTCCGCTCCCTCGATTCCCCTCACCTAGGGCCCTAGAGCCTTCAGGAGCCTGGAAGGTGTGCGCTAGGCTGGGTGGGTGGGAGAAGTGTGGGTGCCACAGCACATGCCCTGGGTGTGTGCATTGGACACGGGCCTGTGGCATCTGTCGGGGTGGTGAGGACACCCAGGTGCGAGGGAGCCTGCTTTAGAGAACTCCCAGAGTTAAAGGGGCTGGGCAAACTCTGACAAGTCCCAGTGAAGTCACCCCAGGCTGACCAGTGAGGATGCCCACTAGACCCCTCAGAAGGAGATCAGAGGATCTGTGAGGCTGGAGTATTTGATCTTAAAAGCCTGTATTTATCATCAAGAATCTCAAATGGGAGCCCACAGGCCATTTTGGCCAATGAGACTGGAGTAACTCAGTCTTGTCAAAAAGGTGTATGTGTATGTGGTGTGTGGTGTGTGTGTGTGTGTGTGTCTGTGGAGGGACGTGTGTGGGGTATGTGCATGTCTGGATCAGGGGGTGGGGGGAGTCGTGGTGGATATGTGTCTGTGGGCGTCTGTAGGGATTTGTAGGTGAGGTGTGTGTGTCCATAGGTGTGTGGGTTTATGTGTTGAGAGTGTGTTTTTGTGGGAAGTGTCTGTATGTGTGGTATATGTGTCTGTGACTGTGTGTATTTCTGTGGGGATTGTGGGTGTGTGTCTGCAGGGGTTTTAGTGGTTGTGTGTGGGTTTATGTATAGATTGTATGTGTCTGGGGGTTGTAGGTGTGTCTTTGGGGGTCTGGGTATGTGTATGGGGTACAGGTATGTCTGCGGGGAGATGTGGGAGGGTATCTCTGGTACCAGTGTTTGGTGGGGATGTTTGGGTGTGTAGGTGTCTGTGAGGGTGAGTTGGCTGTGCGGGGGTATGTATGGAGCTTCCTGGGGGTGCAGTGGTGTGCGTATATTGGGGAAGGTGGCATCAGCTCTGTCGTTCTTCCCACACCCTCAGTGCTGCCCAGGCCCAAGTGAATGGTCTGTCTGTATCTTTGTCTACAGCCATGTGTCCTGAGTTCAACACACCTAGGAATTGACCACCTGGTTTGTGTTTAAGAGGGTGACAAGGTGGTTGTCTTCTGACCCTGGCTTCGCCATAGGGAGTAGAAAATGTCCTCTGGTGTGGGGGGACATCTTCCTGAATGGAGGAGTTTTGATCTTTGTTTTTTAAATTGAGGTATAGTTGATTTACAATGTTGTGTTAGTTTCTGATGTA
This sequence comes from Kogia breviceps, assembly GCF_026419965.1. Classification (NCBI taxonomy): domain Eukaryota; kingdom Metazoa; phylum Chordata; class Mammalia; order Artiodactyla; family Physeteridae; genus Kogia; species Kogia breviceps. The sequence goes on along the minus strand of NC_081312.1, from coordinate 152,277,181 downwards.
CAGCAAAGTGATTCAGATATATATAGATATATATACATATATAATTTTCATATTCTTTTCCATTATGGTTTATGATGGGTTATTGAATCTAGTTCCCTATACAGTAGGACCTTGTTGTCTACCTATTTTATATATAGTAGTTTATATCTGCTAATCCCATACACCTAATTTATTCCTCCTCCACACCCTTTCCCCTTTGGTAACCATAAATTTGTTTTCTATGTCTGTGAGTCTGTTTCTGATTTGTAAATAAGTTCATTTGTGTCATATTTTAGATTCCACATATCAGTGATATCATATGGTATTTGTCTTTCTCTGTCTGACTGACTTCACTTAGTATGATAATCTGTAGGTTCATCCATGTTGCTGCAAATGGCATTATTTCATTCTTTTTTATGGCTGAGTAGTATTCCTGAATGGAGGAGTTTTAGATCAACCTGATTGGGGTTGGACATCTTCTCCTGCCCTCATCTGACAGCTAGAAAGTCCTCTGTGTTCTGTTAAGCACTCACACATTTCTGCAAAATGCAGCCCTATGACTAGGTGCATGTTATGTCAGGTTATTTTCTTCCTTTCAGCATTTATCACTTACTCATTTCTCAGCATCAGCACCAGTCACACTTGCCTCTTTATGACTATTATCATGCTCTTCCCCCTCCTAATATTGCTACCTCCAATTTCTGATTTTCTGTTGCTTCTAAATGTTTCACTTCTGTGACTAACTTTGCGCACACTGCTTTTTAATTCCTACCATTGGTGATACCTTTCCCCGCTAGGTTCTCATGCCTGGGTCAAAGCTATGGATCATCTGAATATCATCTGGGAGATTAGAGAATGTACAGCTCTCCATACACAACTGCTCATCACATTTTGGAATTGCCTGGACAATAGATGGGTGCATCAGTGGTCCCACTGCTCTGTCAGCTGTGTGCAGACACATTTTTCCATGGGGTTATTCACACTTCTCTGTTCACTTCTTTGACCACCAGCCCCTGGACCTCTGAGTATGGTTGGGCAGGTTGTTCACTGCTCAAGGGCATATGGCCAAGGAATACCAGACAATGCTGCACTCACTGAATGGGGAGCAGCAGCACAGGGCTGCGTCTACCTGGCGGGGCAAGCGGATGGCAGAAGGGCTTGCAGCAGCCCTGACAGTGAATACTGAATATAGACCCTAAATTTATATCAGTACTTTATCTATTTTGAATATTAAGCTTTTATTCACCATATCCCAAATATTTCCCTTTCTGTTGCTATTATGGGCTGAATGGTGTCCCCCTCAAATTCATATGTTGAAGTCCTAACTCCCAATACCTCAGAATGTGACTGTGTTTGTAGATACGGCCTTTAAAGAGATAGTTAAGTTAGAATGAGATCATTAGGGTGGGCCCTAATCGAATATAATTCACCTGTTATAAGAAGAGGAAAATGTGGATACAGAGACCCACAGAGGGAAGACCATGTAAAGATATAGGAAGACAGCCACCTACAAGCCAAGAAAAGAGGTCTCAGAAGAAACCAACCCACTGACACCTTTATCTCAGACTTCTAGCCTCCAGAATTGCAAGCAAATAAGTTTAGGTTGTTAAGCCACCCAGTCTGTGTTACTGTTATGGCAGCCCTAGCAAACAAATACAGTTGCCTTGGTTTTTTTTTTTTTCTTAAATTTAGTTTACATACAAAAGTTAAAAAAAAACCTAGTAATAATAATAATAAATTATTATTACTGATAATTTTTTGACCTTGAAAATTAAAATTTCCCCCTCTTCCATATATTGAAATAATTTAACTATTAAACAAATGTGGAATTAATTTTGGTGTGAAATATATGTACAAGTTAAATTCTTTGCTACATAGCAGTTGACCTGACAGCATTTATTTCAGGGGAGGAAAATTTCTTTCTCCCATTGGTGAGTTATTTGTTCCTAATGTATCAACTTAGATTCATTTGTGAAATTTCCCCCCTATGACTCTTGACTTAATACTTTTAACCTGGTACCATAGGGCTTTTTATCATATTTTGTCATATTGTTTTGTGTTTTGAATTCTGGTAGGGGGAGTTGTCTGTCATTGTTCCATTGTTCTCTTGTTCTCCCCCCCAAATTCTCTGGCATTCTTACCAATTGATTTTTGTTTCTGGATGAATTCTGCAGTCACTTCAGGAAGTTTGACAAAAGGCCTCCATTGAAGTTTCAATGGCCATTGTATGAAATTTGTATATTGGCTTGGAGACTACCTTTATTCCCCTCCGTCATGTGCAAGGGGTTATTTATTTAAATCATCATTTACCTCTCCCATTAGGGTTTTATAACTTTCTTGAATGACTGTTGAATGTGACAGGTCTGGCCTTTGCGGTAAGACCACTTCAATGGACTCTGGAGAATCTGGGACCCGTCCAGTCCTTGGAATCAGCTCAGTCTGTGGGGTCAGGGCCTGGGACCACACTCGGGGTGGGACAAGGGCATCTTGCTCTTGTTTTGACACCCACCTCCTTTCCACTGGCTCCAGGTCCTTCTCATCTATCCAACTGGCCATTTCCTGGGAAGGGTCCCTACCTTTCCCACCCCAAATCCATCCTATCACCTCCTGGCTGTATTAGTTTCCCAGGGCTGCTGTGACCACAAACTGGGTGACTTAATAGAAATTAATTATCTCACAGTTCTGGAAGCTAGAAGTCCAAAATCAAGGTGTCAGCAGGGCCATGCTCCATCTGAAACCTGTAGGGGAATCCTTCCTTGCCCCTTTCTAGCTTCTGAGAGTTTGGCAATCGTTGATGTTCACTGACTGGTAGATGGATCACTCCAATCCTCTGTCTTCACAAGGCGGCATTCTCCCTGCATCTCTCTCTTCACAAGGCCATCTTTTTTTTTTTTGTGGTACGCGGGCCTCTCACTGTTGTGGCCTCTCCCGTTGCGGAGCACAGGCTCCGGACGCACAGGCTCAGTGGCCATGGCTCACGGGCCCAGCCACTCCGCGGCATGTGGGATCCTCCCGGACCGGGGCACGAACCCATGTCCCCTGCATCGGCAGGCAGATTCTCAACCACTGCGCCACCAGAGAAGCCCAACAAGGCCATCTTCTTAAAGAACACCAGGCATATTGAATTAGGGACCAACCCTACTCCAGTATTACCCCATCCTAATTACAGCTGAAACAATTCTATTTCCAGATAAGGTCACATTCTGGGTACTTGGGGTTAGGACTTCAACATATCTTTTATGAGGGGGACACAACTCAGCCCATAACACTGGCTGGCCCACATGCTCCTCCTGACCCTAAGTCCCCTGATGTGTATTTTACCACCTTCCCTTCTGGTCGAGTCCTGCTTTCCCTGCCCAGGTCCCTTCTTTCTGCCTGGATCCTACTGATTGATAGCCCCACCCCCACTGCTGTGCCCTCAGCTGACCTCTTGTGTCTCCCACCAGGCATGATGACCTGAAGGAAATGCTGGACACCAACAAGGATTCCCTCAAGCTGGAGGCCATGAAGAGGATTGTGGCGGTGAGGGGGGAAGGAGGGTCCTCCCTTGAGTGAGGGGCCTGGGGATCAAAGAGCAGCTCTCCTTGGCTCCTTGTGTACCTTCCCCTAATGAGAGCCGGCATCCTTCTTCTCCCCCTGCCTTGACCCCACCACCCAGATGATCGCCCGGGGAAAGAATGCCTCAGACCTGTTTCCTGCTGTGGTGAAGAATGTGGCCTGTAAGAACATAGAGGTGAGTGCTACCCGGTGAGGGGTCTCTCATGCCCACCTCCACCAGGAATAAACTGGAGCTAGGTGGGGGTGAGGAAGGGAACAATCCAGTCCTTGGGGGGGGGCAATCTGCTCAGAATGTTCCTGGTCCAGGAAAAGACACCATCTAGATGTCCCTGAACTAGATGTGGATCAGAGCAAAGGTACCAGGGTACACCCAGGATGCTTTCCCCATGGACCACAGCCAGCTGGGGTGATGACATCTCATGGGGGGGGGTGGGCACCAGTCCCTGCTGAGAAGCCCACTCCCCCCCAGGTGAAGAAGCTTGTCTATGTGTACCTGGTGCGCTATGCCGAGGAGCAGCAAGACCTAGCCCTGCTGTCTATCTCCACCTTCCAACGCGGCCTAAAGGTCAGAGGTCTCCGTTTGCCTCCCTGGGGTCTGGGCCTTGTGGGTGCTGTATTGGAGGAGTGAACCCAGGGAGAGGTCTGAGCATGGGGGGACAGGCTCTGGAGGCCTTTTCCTACCTGCCTAAAGTTGGGAGAGTCAGAGGAGGCTGTGATGATGGCTGCCTCAAACGTGAACCACTTGAGCCTCTGACATTGGCCTTCACCCCTACTGATGTAAAGGGATTGAGGCCCACAGCCAGGCAGAAGTCTGCCTTCTTAGGACAGGGTTGTGTGCGGGGAACTGCTGACCTGGATTCCTCACCTCTGGGTGTCGGAGCCTTGGCACTGGCAGGTTCACCTGGTCTGGGTATCTATCTGTGGAGAACAATGGCTTTGGAACCTTTTCACCTGGAACTGGGTAAGGAGGACAAAAGGATTTATTGAAAACAAGTGAGCTCCATGGAGAGGAAAACCACAAAGTTCACCAAGCAGGAGAGCAGCCTCAGATGTGGAGACTGGGTTCCACGGTCAGCACAGAGAACATAAAGATAAGACCATTCCATTTTCAATAAGTTCAATACAGCCAATGATTCCTTGAGCGTTGGAACAAATTGATTATTCTGTTTAGCACCAGAAGAAGTAGTTGACTTGTCTCAGATGCCTCAGTGTATGTAAAATATCCACCGTTAAAGAACTGGATCACATTTGTTGTGGTGAAATGCTCTTTGAGGCAGGCAGAAATTGAAATCACCCAAGGGAAGGGACAGTGGGAAGATTCAAGTCCCTTAGAATTCAGTGGAGGGACTTCCCTGGTGGTGCAGTGTTTAAGAATCCACCTGACAGTACAGGGGACACGGGTTTGATCCTCAGTCCAGGAGGATCCCACATGCCGCAGAGCAACTAAGCCTGTGCACCACAACTACTGAGCCCACGTGCCACAACTACTGAAGCCGGCATGCCTAGAGCCCGTGCTCCGCAACAAGAGAAGCCACTGCAATGAGAAGCCCACACACCGCAAGGAAGAGTAGCCTCCGCTCGCCGCAACTAAAGAAAGCCCGTGCGCGGCAGGGAAGACCCAATGCAGCCATTAATTAAATAATGAAAAAAATAATGGGGCTTCCCTGGTGGCACAGTGGTTGGGAGTCCGCCTGCCGATGCAGGGTTTATGGGTTCGTGCCCGGGTCTGGGCGGATCCCACATGCCACGGAGCTGCTGGGCCCGTGAGCCATGGCCGCTGAGCCTGCGCGTCCAGAGCCTGTGCTCCGCAGCGGGAGGGGCCACAGCGGTGAGAGGCCCGCGTACTGCAAAAAAAAAAAAAAAAAAATTGCAGTGGAGGCTGGATCCCCCCACACTATTTAAACTGAATATTCTCACCTTTTGTTTTGTATATTAAATGCAGGCATGATAGTCTCCACTGGGTGGTTTTCTGGTTAGGATAAGATTTCTTCTGGGTAAAGAAGGCAACATCACTGCTGTTCTATTCTCTCTCCAATCAGACTCTTCAGCTCTGATTACAGCCATTAACTCCTCTAGTCTTTCCACACGTTTAGTTCAAATTCCTGTGAGAGGGACTCTGAAAGGTCCAGCTCATCTTTTCACGTTCAGCTGATGCTGTAGGCTGTTGAGCAGACTGAGAGTTGACTGCCAAAACCTGGGGCACGCGCGCCTCTGGTTCAATCTGCTCTGGCCAGCAGGAGGGAATGACAGTCTGCTTCTCTGAGGTGGGGCAGAAAGCATGGGCACTTGCACGTACCATTCTTTCATTCAGCAAACACTTGGGTATTTCTGTGCCAAACACTGTGCTAGGTTATTTTTAAAAGTCAAAACCAGGACTTCCCTGGCGGTCCAGTGGTTAAGACTTCGCCGTGCTCCCAGTGTAGGGGGCACAGGTTCGATCCCTGGTTGGGGAAGATCCCACGTGCCACGGGGCATGGCCAAAAAGAAGTCAAAACCATACAATCTGTCTCTCAGAGTGGCTTGACTCGGGATTAAATCATTTTATAAGAAACATTCTGGAAATTTTGCACAGATTTTTACATTGACCTGAGTTTCTACAGTCTGCCCCTTTTCCCTTTTTGGAAAACCAGAGCTCATTTAGTCCATCTCAATGCAATGATTTCTCTAGAACAGTGGTCAGCAAACTTTTCTGTATACTGCCAGGTGATAGTAGTTTAGGCTGTGCAAGCCGTCCAGTCTCAACCATGCAGCTGCTCGACTTTGCCCTTGTAGTATGAAAACAGCCATAAATGAGTGGGCATGGCTGGGTTTGCATACATATTTATTTATAAAAAGGGCAGAAGACGGATTTGGCCTGGGGACTGTAGTGTGCCAACCTTTGCTCTAGAACCTCTGACAGGTCATCTCCAGTGATACAGACCTCACTCCTTCATAAGGCAACTTGCTGTGTCTTAAGACAACTACAACTGTTTTTTGTTTTTATTGAAGTATAGTTGATTTACAATGTTATATTAGTTTCAGGTGTACAACATATTAGATATTTTTGTGGATTATACTCCATTTAAAGTTATTATAAAATATTAGCTATATTCCCTGGGCTGTACAATATATCCTTTTAGCTTATTTAGTTTATACATAGTAGTTTGTACCTCTTAATCCCCTACCCCCTCTTGATTCTCTCCTCCCCCTCCCCCTGGTAATGACTAGCTCTCTGTATCTATGAGCTGTTTCTGTTCTGTCATACTCATTCGTTTTATGTTTTAGATTCCACATGTAAATGAAAGCATACGCAGGATATATACCCAGGAGTGGCATTGCTGGATCATATGAAAATTATATTTAAAAATTTTTGAGGAACCCGCATACTGTTCTCCATAGTGGTTGTACCAATGTACATTCCCACCAACAGTGCACGAGGGCTCCGTTTTTTCCACACCCTCTCCAGCATTTGTTATTTGTTGTCTTTTTTTTTTTTTTTTTTTTGTGGCACACGGGCCTCTCACCGCTGTGGCCTCTGCCGTTGCGGAGCACAGGCTCCAGACGCGCAGGCTCAGCGGCCATGGCTCACGGGCCCAGCCGCTCTGTGCCGTGCGGGATCCTCCCGGACCGGGGCACGAACCCGTGTCCCCTGCATCGGCAGGCGGACTCTCAACCACTGCGGCACCAGGGAAGCCCTATTTGTTGTCTTTTTGATGATGGGCATTCTGACAGGTGTAGAGTGATTACAACTTTTTTTAAGCCATTATACTGTGTTGAAACCTCCATCGCCATAATTTTTAAAAATTTATTTCAGGCTCACAGAAGGCATAAAGAATAATATAATGAATATATACCCAGCATAAGAAATGAAAGATTTACCAAACAGCCAAAGTCCCCTATGTATCTTCTCCTGCTTATTATTCATGTACATGTATTTATTCTTTTATTACTTATTTATGCATTCCTAAATAATGTATAATATTGTTTTGTAAGCAGTATCTTATATGTGTTCCTCTAAAACTCACTTTCTTTTTGTTATTACTACTGTTGGGGGGGCTTTCCTGCACATTAGAACCAGCCTTTTCTGTCAGCCCAGGCTGAGGCTGTGTTTGCTTTGCAGCCCACTAATGTTGGCTCAATTCAGACAAACCTCCAGTTGGCAGGAAGATAATCTAGGTCTCCCTATATCCTGTCTTTATGCAATTGGTTCCTTGAATCTCCTATGAAACCCTACTGTATTTCATTTTATAATTTAGCACAGGATCCAGCCAGGGTGATTCTGAATCTTAATTTTGTCCTCCTGATTTTGTGTCTTCCTCCAAGATGCTGATAAGCTATTCAGACCAGGGCAACAGACTATGAGTCCCATATATCATGCTTCCAGGATGACATTCATCTGTTAGTAAATCTTCCCCAAGTACCGCATTTTACCAAATTGTGGATCCACCTAACTGCAATCAGTTGGAATATTCCCAGCTTGTTAGGAAGGATTTTAACAGCAAGGAAATTTCTTAACACCTTTCATGTGCAAAGGGCTGTGGTTATCCAGAGATAAAACAGACATGAATTCTGCTCTTAAAATGCTTGCGTATTAAATGAAACAAAAGGCCTACATCAAAAATGGCAATCCAGGAAATGCCATGAGAGACTCCCACAAATACTTTGCTGAAATCAAGATACATACTGTTAATAGCTACCAGCCTAGTTACCCTAGCAAAAAGGAAAAGGGATTTTGGGGGATAACTTCCTGTGAATCCATAATCATTTCCAAATAAAATGTTAAATAAAAAAGGAAAATAGGTTTTAGCAGTGAATGTGATGATTTGACTCACAGACTCCTGCTTTCAAAATAAGTGCTTTGAAACCATCTGTTTAAAAATTAATTCCAGAATTTTAACAGGGATTACCATAATTTTCACCTGTAATTTTGTGGCTCTTCTCTTTCTCCATTTTAGAAAATCAGGGTAGCATCTACCCTTTAGTGTCCTAGCACCTCTCCCACTGTCCACGTCCTCCAAGATTAACGGTAATTTACAGCTGCTGCTGCTCTTGTAATCTGATTACAACACACTGTCTCTAAGGCTCTTCTGATGCAATAAGAGCAAAGAGGAGGGGCTTGCACACCTATTCTCTTTTTTTTTAAAAGCAATTAACAATGGTGTAATGCCATTTTTGTTTCTTATTTATTTTTGGCTGCGTTGGGTTTTCGTTGCTGTGTGCGGGCTTTCTCTAGTTGAGACAAGCAGGGGCTACTCTTTCGTCGCAGTGCGTGGGCTTCTCTTGCGGTGGCTTCTCTTGTTGCGGAGCACGGGCTCTAGGCGCTTGGGCTTCAGTAGTTGTGGCTCACGGGCTCTAGAGCACAGGCTCAGTAGTTGTGGCGCACAAGCTTAGTTGCTCCGCGGCATGTGGGATCTTTCCGGACAGGGCTTGAACCCGTGTTCCCTGAAATGGCAGGTGGATTCTTAACCATAGCGCCACCAAGGAAGCCCCACACCTATTCTCTTTTAAACACTGTGGAGGAAGAGGAAGAAGAGCAGGGTTGAGGGGTTGCTGGGAGACAGAGGACTGTAACGATGAGCTCTGGGAAAGGGAGAGCAGTTTGCATTTGCTGGCAGTCCCCTCCAGCATAAACACAAAGACACCCTCCCCCTCCACACATTCCCCTAAGGAACAAGAACTTTAGGTGTTCTGAAAGTTTGCCACTCTTCCTGAGAGTGAAGCAGCCAATGCCACATACGTTCAGGTGTCAGATTTCTGCAGCAAGGCCAAGAGTGCCTTCAGGCAGCTCCCCCGCTCAGGTACCCAGCACTAGCACATCATCCAGGCTCAAGAGAGGAGGCAGGGAAGCAAGAGCTGTTGGTGACTAGGGACAGTGAGTTCCACAGGTGTGGCCTCTGCCCTCAGGCCACCTGCTGCCGTCTTATGGCTCTGCCTCCACCTCTGACCTTAGGACCCCAACCAGCTGATTCGTGCCAGCGCTCTCCGCGTCCTGTCTAGCATCCGTGTGCCCATCATCGTGCCCATCATGATGCTAGCCATCAAGGAAGCTGCCTCGGATATGTCGCCCTATGTGCGGAAGACGGCTGCCCACGCCATCCCCAAGCTCTACAGGTATGCCTCAAGCCCCCGCCCACCCCTGGCCTCTCCCAAGTCTTGCAGGCTGCTTTTGGTTTTGCTTCTGTTTTGTTTTGTTTTGTTTTGTTTTTCTCTTCAGATGGTTTAAGGCAGTTTGGGGAACTGACAGAGATGGAGGACATTGAAGGCAGTGGCTCACACCTCTTTATGAATAGGGTTGGGGTGAGGGAGGTGAGCACAGCTTGGGCGGATATTGGGAAGGCTGGAGACGGGGGAGGGGCAATCCCTCTCAACAGTTTCTCTCTCAGTTTGGATTCTGACCAGAAGGACCAGCTGATAGAGGTCATTGAGAAGCTTCTGGCGGACAAGACCACGGTGCGTATGTGGACACACAGGGCCGGGTGGTGAAAAGGAGCCAGGCAGAGGCCCCTCTGGCCTTCCTGTTCATGTGCTCTTGCCTCTGTCGGTTCCCCAGCTGGTGGCGGGCAGCGTGGTGATGGCCTTCGAGGAGGTGTGCCCAGAGCGTATCGACCTGATCCACAAGAACTACCGGAAACTCTGTAACCTGCTCATCGATGTGGAGGAGTGGGGCCAGGTGGTCATCATCAGCATGCTCACCCGCTACGCCCGCACGCAGTTCCTGAGCCCCACCCAGAACGTGAGTGGCCCAGACCCCCCAGGCGGGACCCCAACCCTCGCCCTAGCAGAGTGGGTAGGCGGGTCTCCGGGAGGAGGTACCCACTGTCCCGCCTGTCTCACCCTCCAGGAGTCTCTGCTGGAGGAGAACACCGAGAAAGCCTTCTACGGCTCCGAGGAGGACGAGGCCAAGGGCCCGGGGTCGGAGGCGGCAGCCTCCTCGGCGCTGCCGGCCCGAAAGCCCTACGTCATGGACCCCGACCACCGGCTGCTGCTACGCAACACAAAGCCGCTCCTGCAGAGCCGCAGCGCCGCCGTGGTCATGGCGGTGGCGCAGCTCTATTTCCACCTGGCACCCAAGGCGGAGGTGGGCGTCATCGCCAAGGCCCTCGTGCGCCTGCTGCGCAGCCACAGGTGCGCGCCCGCCCCGCCCACGCCCACGCCCGGTGGCCGGCTATCCCCGCTTACCGCCCCCGACCCAGAGCGCCTGACACGCTCCGCCCCAGCCCACCTGCTCCCCGCCCAGACCCCAGTCCTGCCCTCCTCCCGCTGGTGCCCTCCCCACACTGGTCCTCTCCTCCCTCCTATTCTCCCCGCCTCCCTTCTCCCGACCTGCTGCCCCAGACGAGGGGCCCAGGTACCTCTGACCCCTCCTCTCCACAGCGAGGTGCAGTACGTGGTGCTCCAGAACGTGGCCACCATGTCCATCAAGCGCCGGGTGAGCACGTGAACAAGGCCTGCCCTCGCAGGCCGAGGAGTGGCGCCCGCGGGGCTAGGGGTACTGGGGAAAGGCAGGATGGGGGGAATGCCCTGGCTGTGCAGACTGTGGGAAGGAGAGACCTCAAATGCAGGTGGAGAAGCAGGGCCTGGATCCCGAGGGCCGCTGAGGGAGGAAAGCCTGATGAAGAAAGACCGGGTTAGATCTGAGGAGGAGGGAAGAATCGAGGATTAGAGGACAGTGAGGGGCAGGAAGGATGCTGGGTCCTGGGTCAGGAAAGGAGGAGGGGTGCTCTGGAGGAGAAGCAGGTCTCAGGGTGAGGTGGAGCTCCCTGGGGCTGCCTCTCTCGTGCCAGGGTATGTTTGAGCCGTACCTGAAGAGCTTCTACATCAGGTCCACCGACCCCACCCAGATCAAGATCCTGAAGGTGAGTGATGGACAGATGTGCCTGTGGACTTTCTGTCTCCCACCCCCATGACCCACTTGAATATCCACAGTGACCACCTTGGTGCCTGCCTGTTTCAGGGGCTGAGCCCACCGTTGCTCCAGCCAGAAGTGTTTGCTCAGGAAGCCAGGCTAATGAGAGTCGGGGGACAGGGTAAAGGGAGCTGCCCTTTACCCAGTACCTGTTATACACCTGCCACTTTTCACATATGAAGTAATTCGATTTTCATAATCACCTCAGGAAGTGTACATTATCTCTATTTTATGAAAATGTAGACTTAGGGAGGTGAGGTAACTACTGAAGGTCAGGTCTGCTGACTCACAATTCATACTTTGCCTTGGGACTTCCTTGGCGGTCCAGTGGTTAAGACTCCATGCTTCCAATGCAGGGGGTTAGGGTTCAATCTCTGGTCCGGGGACTAAGATCCCACATGCTGCGTGGTGCAGGCAAAAAAAAAAAAAACAACAAACATACTTTCCCCGCTGCAGTCTCTGTCTTCTACCCACAGTGTAATTACCCTCACACACCTACGCCCTCAGGCTGTCATGCAGACATACCCCCACAGAAAAGGCAGCAAGCAGGAGCCCATACCCACGTTCCATCCCTGCTCTGCCCCATTATTATTATTATTATTATTTTATTTTTTATTTTGCGGTACGCGGGCCTCTCACTGTTGTGGCCTCTCCCGTTGCGGAGCACAGGCTCCGGACGCGCAGGCCCAGCGGCCATGGCTCACGGGCCCAGCCGCTCCGCGGCATGTGGGATCCTCCCGGACCGGGGCACGAACCCGTGTCCCCTGCATCGGCAGGCGGACTCTCAACCACTGCGCCACCAGGGAAGCCCCTCTGCCTCATTATTGAGTAACTTCCTTCAGCAAGGGTTAATCCTCCTAACCCTTCTGAACACCTATTGTGTATCTCACGGCTAGATCTAGGGGCATCTAGGGGTACAAAGAGAACAAACCAATCAGGCACCCTGCCCTTGTGGAGCTTACAATCTCGCTGGGGTGAGGAGGAGACATTGGGCAGCTAATCACACAGCACAGGTAAAAATCCATTTGCAAAATAGATGTAAAAGGAAAGTGCAGAGAGCTGTACGAGCATAAATAGGTGGACCTGATCTAGTCTGTTGTCAGGGAAGTTTTCCTTCAGGAGGGGAGACTTGAGCTGAGGACTGAGACATGAACATGAATTCTCTAAGTAAATGCTGGGACAAGAATGAGAAGAGGTGCTGCACACAGTGGAAACAGCATATGCAAAGGCCAACAGGAGGGTTGTGACTAAAGGCCTGTGTGACTGGGGCGTAGAGGGTAAGGGGGAGAATGGTGGGAGATCAAGGACTTATAGACTATGGAAAGGATGTTGGTCTTTAACCTAAAAGCAACTGGAGGCTTTAACTTTTCCTTGAAGGTAGAGAGGTGACATGATCGTACTACAAGCATACTCTGTCAGGGAGTCCATTTAAGAAGCAAACTGGTCCTCCTGCATTTTGGATAAGTTTCATGATCTGTCAGTTCTCTCATCAATCCAAGGATGATGCAGGGCTGTCCTGCCTGAGGAATGTTTTCTGGTTGGTGAAGTGTGTGTTTGGAGCAAAGGTTTATGAAAGCACAGAAAGCCCACTGGCCACCCTGCCCGTTTTCTGACTCCCTGCAGCTGGAAGTGTTGACTAACCTCGCCAATGAGACCAACATCCCTACTGTCCTACGGGAATTCCAGGTACGGGCCAGGGGCCAGCTTATAGTCAGAAAGGCCCACGAGAGTTGTCCTGCAGCTCCTTGTGCTTAGTGAGAATCGGTCTGGTGGGGCAAAGCTTCTCTTAAAAGCCCAAAGTGGAGAAACGGTTATTTTACATTCCTCCCAATGCCTTCTACTGGCTTTGGATTAGGGAATCACTGGGTGACTGGTGAGGCTGTCATTCCTTTTCCCAGAGTTTAGTCTCTGACATGATGAGTCATTGAATGAGGGGTAACAGCTTTCTGGAAGGTCACCCTCAAGCCTGCAGAGTCACTGCCGAGTCAAGTCTGAGGGATCACTGCCTTCCGGGGGTCACTCTGTTGTGTCCACAGACCTACATTCGCAGCATGGACAAGGACTTTGTGGCAGCCACGATCCAGGCCATTGGGCGCTGTGCAACTAACATAGGCCGAGTCCGTGACACTTGCCTCAACGGCCTGGTGCAGCTGCTGTCCAATCGTGATGGTCAGTGTTTGTCTGTCTGCATGTCCAACTTTGATGACTAGTGGGTGCTGCCTGCATGTCTGACTCTGATGGCCAGTGGGTATCCACCTGTCTGTCCAGGAACAATGTGTGTTCGTCTGTCTGTCTGCCTCAATTAGTATCCAAGTGCTCCCACGTCTCTGAGGGCCACTGGAGAAGTTCAGGGGGTTGAGGAACAGAGCCAAGGGGCTGGGGGCATTGCAGGTGTGCCTGTTCATTGTGTGTGGTCATCTGACTGTCCGGGCTCATTTCTTGTCCCACAGAGCTCGTGGTCGCAGAGTCAGTGGTCGTCATTAAGAAGCTGCTGCAGATGCAGCCAGCACAGCACGGAGAGATCATCAAACACTTGGCAAAGCTCACAGACAACATCCAGGTCAGGGAGTGACCCCGTTTCCTTTCCCAACCCAATGTCCTCCCCATGATTTTAAGACCCTATAATTAAACACTAGCCTTAATAAAAATTCAACTTCCAAACCTTGCCTACTGGCTCGAAAGGTGGGAGGAAAGGTGGGAGGAGGGGAAAGATGAGACCATGTGACCCTGGTTCACCTTCCCTTTGGGGATCCCTTGCTGAGCTCCAGCCTGTACCACCACTCAGGTTTTCTCTAAAGTTCTGACCGAGGGCGGCCAATTGACTAGTCCTGTGTTTTTGTGTCACACTGCCAAGTTGAAACATTCAAGCAAAGGCATTCCTGAAGATTCAGGGAGAATAACAAGGCAGTAAAGCTTTGAGGGTACAATGGATCCAGAAAATCAGTCTTTTATACTAAACTGTGACTGAATTTGGGGCTTGAAGGCTCTGCCCATGCTAATGAAACCCTAGGGAAGAGGGGAGATGCTGCCTGGGAAATACCCAACCTTTAATCTCTCTCCCATCACCTCCCACTCCCATTTCCAGAGAAGCCCACGATACAACAGGCCAGCACAGATGGGAGGAGTGCCGATTCCTTGGCAGACCAGGTGCCCACCCACATTCCCACGTTTACCCCAGACCTGACTCCTCTCCCACACGCACAGGTGCCCATGGCCCGAGCCAGCATCCTGTGGCTCATTGGCGAGTACTGTGAGCACGTCCCCAGGATTGCACCCGACGTCCTGAGAAAAATGGCCAAGTCCTTCACAGCCGAGGAGGACATCGTCAAGCTGCAGGTCATCAACCTGGCAGCCAAGCTCTACCTGACCAACTCTAAGCAGGTACAGATTGAGAGATGCCTCTTAAAACACTCTGGGCCCCAGAAACAGCCCAGGCGGTATTCTGTGGGCCCTCACCAGGTAGGCATGAACTTTAGCACCTCTTTCTTTTTTATGTCACTTTTTTTTTTCTTTTTCATATTTTATTTTATTTCTATAAATTTTTATTGGAGTATAGTTGATTTACAATGTTGTGTTAGTTTCTGCTGTACAGCAAAGTGATTCAGTTATACATGTATCAGCACCTCTTTCTGAAGAGGGAGTTCAGGACAGGTGTCTGGTCTGCCCAGGTGACCAGTATTTCCCCAGTGTCCACAGCTACTCCAGGGCCCCAAGGGCCTAGTAGGGATGGTGACCACTGTTGAAGAGGCTCTTCTTTGGGGCTGTGACTTCCAGTCTGGCAGTGGGTGTGTCCCTACCTGCTGCCTTTGGAACACTGGGGCCAGGGGGAGGGCCCAGCAGTTGATAGGCACTGATGGGAGAATATGTATCCCAGGAGATGTGGTCTCTGCTTCCTCCCAAAGCTTGATGATGCTTCGCCAGTCTATGCCAGGGATGAGAGGGCAAGTCTCTGCTCAGGCGTGGGTGGTATTAGCAGCCATTGTCATTCCTAAGGTGAAAGGTTATGAGGGGCACCATAGCCAAGGACATGGCTCAACTAAGCTGGAATATCAGGATATTAATAACCTCTTGAGTGTCCAACATCCCCTGAGATGGTCCCAGGAGATTCTGCTAAAAACAAAGTGTAATGTGCAGAGCTTCTCAAGGTACTGGGGACACCAAGCACCCTGACAGTTCCCACACTCAGTTAAGTGAGGCAGGGGTTGGCAAACTACCACCCATGGGCCAAGTCTGGCCTGCTGCCTGTTATTGTAGATAAAATTTTATTGGGACGCAGCCACGTTCATTCATTTGTTTATTGTCCGTGGATGTTGTTGCTTCGATAGAGTCCATATGGCCTGCAAAGCCTGAAATAGTTACTCGCGCCCTTTATAGACAGAGCTTGCCAGCCCTTGGAGCAAAGCATCTGGGCCATACCCTGTAGACTGTGACAGCCCTGCTGGCCTGAAGGTGGCCTCTTTGCCATCCCATGGAGTCTTTGGATGGTGGCACTTGCACGTCTTCTGTGACTCCTTTGATCCTCGGTGGCTAGAGTGGGCCCCAGGGACGCAAGCTGGGGAGGCAGGGCCATCACATGCTGGGAGTCTTGTCAGGAGCTGGAAAGGACGGCAGTTGTGTAGAAGCAATGAGGGGCTGGATCTGTGGGTGTCAGTATTGTGGGAGAAGTAGATTGGAGACAGAGAAGTTAGAGGGAACACCACTGGAAGCCTTCAAACAAATATTTGTGTGCCTCCTTTATTCAAGTGGGAGGAAGGAGCAGGAGGGAGGAACGTTTGAATAGATGAAGCAGCCTGGTGGGTAGCCCCCCGGGTAGAGGGGGCATCTGAAAGGCTCAGGACTGAGCCAGAGTGGTGCTGTTGCAATGTTTTCATTAGCCTGGGTGTGCTCATGTGGCATTTCCCCAAATTGTCACTATTAGCTACATGCACATTTATTCATGAATTTATTTAACATGCATTTCCCGAGTACCCACTATGCCTGGCACTGAGCTATGTCCTGGGGTGATGACAGTGAGCGAGACATGTTTACTGGCCTGCAAGTGCTCATAGCCAAGTAGAGGAGACAGCACAAAACGCAGAGCAATAAGGGCTGTAGTCAGGGTTGGCACAGACAGATGTGGGTATATATATAGCTGAACGCCTCTCCTAGGCAGGACACAGGGGTCCCAGCCCCCATCAAGCCACCCAGAGTAGGCTGTTCAGCCAAATGGAACCTCCAGGCACCCTTTACCCAAAGGCCAGTCCTTCCAGGCATAGGCCCCTTAGAATGGCTCTTTGGCTCAATAACGAGAGCTTTTCTCCTTTCTACCCTCCCTATCTTTCTCTCCTTTCTTCTCAGCCTGTTCTGGGAGTGGTGGAGGAAGGGGAATTCTTGGCACACTAGGCGGGAGGTGGTCTGGATGTGTCCATGTCCGTCCTGGCAAAACAGCAATGATACTTCCCCCATCCTAGTACCAAGGGTGACATTCTGGACCTGCCACAAGGCCACAGCAGTCCCAGCCATCCTTCCCACCTGCTGAGCCATCCATCGCATGCCAGATACTGGCCCAGGCTGAGGCCAAGGAGATGAGGGTCCAGGCCTGGTTGCAGCACTGACTGGCTTCTTAACCTGGGAAAAGTCACTTAATGACTCTGATTCTCCTCTGTTAATGGGGGCAGTAGCACCCACCTCTCAGAAGGGTTATGGAGATTACATGAGGTAGTGAAGCATCTAGCACAGTATTTGACACTAGAAGGCACTCCATAAATGGTGGCTACCACTGTCATTTTGTGACAGGTTAGACTAGGTCAGGATCAGGGCAGAAATTGAGATTTGCAGTCCTGGGATATGGCTACCTTAACTGCAGGCTCTGAACCCCATATGACTTCAGCAAACCCATAGGCAGCTGCAGTTTGCTCTGATCTCATTAGGACCTTCCAGGGAGGATTATGGCCTCTGAGACCCCTGCTCAGAATCTACTATGTGGGTCAATGGGGCGTGAGGGCAGCCCCTGCCAGGGGGATTCCTATGTGTTCCCCCTTTCTCTTTTTGTCACCTAGTTCTCCCCCAGGTGATGGAGCCTAGAAACTGTGAGGTCTAGCAGAATGTTCCAGACCTGCACTCACTCTGGCACCTCAGGGTGGAGAGATTGGCCCAGCCTGGACTAGGTGGGGTAGGAGTGGGCCTAGGGCAGTGGGGACCACAAACCTGAGGAACAATGGCACCCGGGGCCAAGAGGGAGGTTTCCAAAGGGGCAAGCGCTTTTGCTGGCCAAGTCAGTTGTCAGAGTTGGCGTTGGGAGTCAGGGCCAGGGAGGTGGGAGAAAATGCCGGGTCTGGCACAGTGGCAGGTTGGGAGGGAAAGTCAGGTGGAGGCAGTAGTGCTTGGAGCTGTTGGCCAAAAGAATCTGGTTCATGGACTACCCTGGCAGTCCAGTGGGTAAGACTCTGCACTTCCACCACAGGGGACACAGGTTCAATCCCTGGTCGGGGAGCCAAGATCCCACAAGCCACGGGGCATGGCACAAAAAAAAAAAAAAAAAGAATCTGGTTCAGACACCTCCTGTGTCCCCACCCTCTGGGATGGCTGCTGACCCACTTTTTGTCCCCCAGACCAAGCTGCTGACCCAGTATGTGCTGAGTCTGGCCAAGTATGACCAGAATTACGATATCCGAGACCGAGCACGCTTCACCCGGCAGCTCATCGTCCCTTCGGAGCAGGGTGGGGCCCTCAGCCGTCATGCCAAGAAGCTCTTCCTGGCACCCAAACCAGCCCCAGTCTTGGAGTCATCCTTCAAAGGTGGGAGCTGAAATCCAGAGCAACCTTCTTGGGGGAAGGGCAGAATTGGCCAGCAACCCGGTCCCAGCCCTTCCCCCTGAGGTCTCAGTCTCAGCCAGGTACCAGCCTTCAGTGGGCAGGACTTCTGGAGAAACGCCCGTCCTGTGCCCCTGGCCCAGCCCTCTGCCCATCCTGCAGCATCCAGTGCTTGCTCTTTCACCCGCTCACAACCATCACCAGCATCAACTCACCTGAGTCTCTGCCCTCCCAGGCAGGATGGGCTTCTGGTTTCTCTCCTCTTGGGCTCCCCTTTCCATCCTATTCCCTGAGCAGGCACTATATGTATCAAGATTTTACCTACCAAGGGCCCAGGAAGGCAGGAAATAGAACTCCATACAAAGGAGAGCTGTAGGGACTTCCCTGGTGGTCCAGTGGTTAAGACTTTGCCTTCCAATGCAGGGGGTGCAGGTTCGATCCCTGGTTGGGGAGCTAAGGTCCCACATGCCTCGCGGCCAAAAAACCAAAACATAAAACAGAAGCAATGTTGTAACAAATTCAATAAAGACTTTAAAAATGATCCACATCAAAAAACTCTTAAAAAAACAAAAACAAAGGAGAGGTGTATGTTTGTAAGTGTCCTGAGAAAGCGGCTGCCAGCACTCACTGGGCTGTCACTGGAGGTCAGCCCAAACCCCCAGCCCCAGGCCCGCTGCCTTGCCTCTTCTCTCGGTCTGGTCTCCTGTGACAAGGGCTCTGAGAGACGCGGGAAGGGAAGGGTCCCCCAGCTGACTCTCCGGACCCAGGAACCTACTCAGGAGGGGAACTTCCTTCACAAATCTCGGTTCTCCTGCGTATCTTTTTGTTCTGCTTTATCTTTCCCTGGACCACAGGAGCAAGGAGATTCTGAGGGATGGGGCAGATGTGAAAACCTCCCAGGAAGAAGGGGAACGGTCCCTTTCTCCTCCCTAACACCATCCCCACTTACAAGTCTCTGGGTTGCCCTCCTCTGGCTCTGACTCCCTCCTGCTCCCATTTGGACTCACCCCTCCCCACGGAATCCTCAGCCTGACCAGACACACCTCCCTGCCCTTTGACCCAGCCGGGCCAGCCTCTTACTCATAGTTGCTACCCTCGCCCCAAGCAGGCCTCCTTCTGAGCCTGGCTGTGCAGCAGCACCACCCCCGTTGCCCTGGGAGAGAAGCCACACCCGCATCTCTGCTTCCCCAACAGGCACCAGGGCAGACAGGCAGCAGTAGCTCGGGGCCCAGAAGCCCCTCCTGCCCTCTTCTGTGGTCCCAGCTCCCCCCACCCCTCAGCCCCTGCTCTAGTCAGCCATACAATCTTTTTTCCAGCATGTGGGCCTGGAGATTCAGTCAGGGCAGAAGAGCCATTAGGGGACATGTCCACCCCTCTCTTCTGTCTAGCTAGGGAGTTCCCACCGGAATCGCCACCCAGCCCCACCTAGGAAACAACTCCCAGGGCATTTCCTCACTGCCACTACTGACTTGACCTCTCACCCTGTCCCCAGACCGGGACCACTTCCAGCTGGGCTCACTGTCCCATCTGCTCAATGCCAAGGCCACGGGCTACCAGGAGCTCCCAGACTGGCCAGAGGAAGCCCCGGACCCATCTGTGCGCAATGTGGAGGTCAGCAGGGGTGGAGGGTGCAGCTGTGTGTGGGGAAGGACAGACAGCAGGGAGCCCTGGGAGTGCCAGCACGGCACTCCTGACACCCTCCCCACACGCAGGAAGAAGATCTCTCCCTTATTGAGACCCATGTGGGCCTGTTGGGCGAATACACCAAGGTCCCCCCACCCCGTGTGCTGTGTACCCTCTGCTCCGTGTGCAGTGCTCCCTCCCAGCCTGTGCTGCCCCCTCCCCTCCCCCTTGTATGCTGCACCCCTGTGCCTTCCCTACACTCTGTTCCTTCCTGCTGGCAGTGCTGCTCTGTGAGTGCCTCCCCTCCATGGACAGGGTCCCTTCCCTCCCCCCATTATTCCCTCTTGGGGACAGGACCAGGTGGGGCTCCGAGAAGAGCTAGGGTGAAAGATAAAAAGGGCTTGTGCTTTCCTTCCCCCTCCCCATCCATGATTTAATGACTCCCCGCCCTCCACCCGACAATCTCCAGGTACCTGAATGGACCAAGTGCTCAAACAGGGAGAAGAGGAAGGAGAAGGAGAAACCCTTCTACTCAGACTCTGAGGGAGAGTCAGGGCCCACAGAGTCTGCAGACAGCGGTGAGGAGCTGGGCGGAGCGGGGCCCTGTGCTCCTGCCCTTGTGTGTGTGCCTTGTGGCTGACTATCTGGCGCACATGTGTGCTCCTGTATTAGATGGTCACGTGTCCAAGGGGGTGTGCACCTCCTCGTGTGCGCCTGTATGTGTGCTTATGCACTTGAGGATTGCACGTCCCAGATGTGTGTGTGCTCGTGTAGGTCTCTATCCGTACGGGTCCATCTGTGTTCCGGTTGGTCTGGTTGGCGTCTGGGGCTGGGAGCAGGTTGGGGGGTTGGGGGGAGAAGAGGTGAGTTTGCTGCTTCAGTGCAGAGTCTGAAGCTGGGTGCCCAGGGCTCCCCAGGAGGCCTGCACATGAGGGAGGGAAGCCTGAGACAGTCCTTCCGCAGACCCTGAGTCCGAGAGTGAATCGGACAGTAAGAGCAGCAGTGAGAGCGGCTCTGGGGAGTCCAGCAGTGAGTCCGACAACAAAGACCAGGATGAGGACGGGGAGAAAGGGAGGAGCAGTGAGAGGTAAGATGACTGGGCGGCCTCAGGGCTCTCCCTTGGAAACGAAGGGCTGACCCTCAGCCTTAGCCAGTCTCTTAAGAGCCCCTGAGCCTCCTCATGAGCTGGTGGGGCCTACAGATCCCCGGGCTGCTCACGTGATGGCCGCAGGAGATCTCTGCGTGGGGTGCAGCATGAAGAAGCAGTCAGGGAAGGGGCCCGAGCTGGCACAGGCCCGTCTAAAGCTCGCGCTGCGACCCAGGCATAGGAGCTCAGGTGTGGAGTCCACTGGCCCAGGCTCCCCACCCTCACCCCCCATGTTCAGGGCTTTCCCTGCTCTTCTGTGAGGCAAGAAGGGGTCATCCAGGCTGGGCCCAAGCCCTGTTTGCCCCCTTCCCTCCAGTGAACATAGTGAGGAGGAAGGTAAGAAGAGGAAGATGAAGAAGAGGAAGAAGGTGCCAGAGGGACAAGAAGGCGGCTCATCCTCAGATGAGGGCAGTGATTCCAGCAGCAGCTCGTCAGAGTCTGAGATGACATCAGAGACTGAGGAAGAGCAGGTGGAACCTGCCTCCTGGAGAAAAAAAACAGTGAGCGCCTTGGGGCAGAAAGGGGATGGGCGTATGGACTGGGGCCCTCCCCGCGCTCTGGGCCAGGCCCAGGCATCTCCCCGTAACCCAGCCCGGGCCAGGGTACTCCCATTCCACACTCACATCCCACTTTTCTCTTGTAGCCTCCCAGCAGCAAAAGTGCCCCTGCAGCCAAGGAGATCTCCCTGCTTGATCTAGAGGACTGTGAGTTTGGGTGGTAGAAGTCACAGGGGGAAGGAGGCCTGGGGAGTATGACTTAGGAAGGGCCATGGGCGCTCTGGGCTAGGTTCCTCGGGGGTTTGGGGCGGGAGGAGCAGACAGAATACATCTTTGGGCCTGAGAGGGCAGCAGGACAACCTCTCCAGGTGTGGGGTTGGGGTCCAGGATGGATATCTCCGTGGAGCCACCAGGCTGCCACGTGCCTCACTGTCCGTGGTGCTGAGCCGTCTACTCCCTAAGCCTTGGGCTCCTGCTCGATCCAAGCCAATTCCACTTTGCCTCTGCTTCGTCATAATGTTTCTGATATACTCCCGACAGTCACCCCTCCCAGTGTCCAGCCTGTGTCTCCCCCCACGGTTGTGTCCACCAGCCTGGCTGCTGACCTGGAGGGCCTGACGCTCACAGACTCCCCTCTGGTGCCCTCGGTGAGTGGGATGGGGAGGGGCAGGGCTGGGGTAGGGACACATCTCTGTGCTGCATCCTATGGTATGGATTTCTGTGAAGCGGGTGTGATGGAGGGATGACTTTGAGCCTCCGTTGCTGTGACCACAAGTAGGGACAAGGCTGGGACGGGCTCTCGCCTTGTTGTTCATTTCCATACTTCCCCTCCAGCTGCTGAGTCCAGTGTTGGGTGTCGGGAGACAGGAGCTGCTGCACCGCGTAGCTGGCGAGGGGCTGGCTGTGGACTACACCTTCAGCCGCCAACCTTTCTCTGGGGACCCCCACATGGTGTCTGTGCACATCCACTTCTCCAACAGCTCTGATACCCCCATCAAGGGCCTACATGTGGGCGCCCCCAAACTGCCCGCTGGCATCAGCATCCAGGAATTTCCTGAAATCGGTGCGGAAGGGCCTTGGACATGGTGGAGAAGGAGGCTCCTGAGTGGAGTTGGTCTTTCTGTGGTTTCTGAAGCCCCCCTGTGTGCCAGGCCAGGGTCTAGGCTATGGGGGTATGGAGATGGCATCTAACACAGTCCAAGGACAAGACAGACTAGGAAATGAGCAAGTCCATATCAGGGAAAGAGGTGCTTGAGCCTTGGTTGTTTCAGCACTGACTTAAAGGGGGTGAGGGTGAGTGGGGGAAGGGTGTTTACATTTCAGGAGAAACTCAGGAACAGTCTCTCCAGGGGCTCAGAAAGCCAGGATTCCATAGAGGAGTGGTCAGCTCTGCAAGTGGAGGGGAGAAGGGGTCAGGGTTCCAAACCTATCAGGTGATGCTGTCTTTCTCTCCCCCTTTCCCTGCCTCACACTGCTGCAGAGTCCCTGGCACCTGGAGAATCTGCCACTGCTGTCATGGGCATTAATTTCTGTGACTCGACCCAGGCGGCCAACTTCCAGCTGTGGTATGTTTCCAACTCATGGAAGAGTAGGAGGATGGCTAGGGAGAGGTGGGGTCAAAATAAACTGGAGCTGGAGGTGGTGTTAGGTGGGGCTACATTCATGATCTGGTGTGTCTGGAAGGCATCCCAAGACCTCAGGTCTCTTACCTCCCTCTCCTGCTGCCTCCAAGCCCTCCCTTCAGACACAGTGCGAGGTGAGGGGAGAGATGCTGGCCTAATTCCCTCTCCCTCTGTCTCCTTCTACCCTTCCCAGCACCCAAACCCGACAGTTCTACGTCTCCATTCAGCCACCTGTTGGGGAGCTTATGGCCCCTGTGTTCATGAGTGAAAATGAATTCAAGAAGGAACAGGGTGAGTGTTTCCTGGAGGTTGGCAGGGAGGGTGCTCAGGACCATCCACTGGGGCTCATACAGCTCCACCATACAGTCATGCTGAGGGGGCCTCAGCTCCTGCAGATGGAGGGAGGCCTCACAGCTTGTGGCTCCAGCAAAGGCTTCACAGAGCCTGGGACACTTCAGTGAGGCTTTGGAGACAGTCTCAACTCAGCCAGGTAGAAAATTCTAGGCCAGAATTCCAGCTGGTGGAAACATTATGAGTAGGCGTTAGTGAAAATTTACAGGAAGAAAGGAGGGGAGCAGTTTGCTTTAGGGCATAGGAGTCCTTAGCAATGGTGAGTAGTGAAAACAAAGCTGAAAATATGTTCGTTCTAGTTTCTGGAAGCCTTGAACGCGATGCTAAAGGATTTCGGTCCTAAAATTTCAGAGCTGGAAGGGGTCACAGAGGTTATTGGGTCCAGCTCCATCGTTAGAGAGGTAAGGACTGTAGACTTCGTTTTCCTAGCAGTAGAGGAGTCATTGAAGTTTTTTGAGCAAAGACGGGGGCCAGGTTCAGACTTCTGCTTCAGAAGGAGAAATCTGGCAACATTTACGGCTAGGGCTGGAATTGAGAGAATCTGCAACAGGAAAAAGAGGCAGAACAGCATAAGTGGGAGGCAACATGGGGCTTCATGAGTCCTGGCTTTAAGTTCTGAACCTGCCACTTGCTTGGTATGTGACCTTGGACTAAATTCTGTGCCTAGTTATAAGACTATTGCAATAGATCTGATGAGAGATGGTGAGGACCAGGATTAGAACCACAGCAAAAAGAATGAAAGGCTGAGGTGGGGGAGAGGGAAGCCATGGGCATTTGCCCTAAGAAAGCAGAGAGGGAGACATATAAGCTGGCTCTAGAATGTCTGGCTTAGATAGTAGGGAGAATGGCAGTGCCATTCACCTAGACCAGGGGTTGGCCAACTTTTTCTGTAACGGGTCATAAAGCAAATGTTTTAGGCTTTCTGGGTCGTGTGATCTCTGCTGCAATTTGCCGTTGTAACCCAAGAACAGCCACAGATAATACATAAATGAATGAGTGTGGCTGCATTCCAATAAAATTCTATTTATGGACACAAATTTGAATTTCATATAATCTTCATGTGTCATGAAATATCTATCTTTGATTTTTCCCCCAGCACTTAAAAAATATTAAAAAAGAAAAAAACATTGTGGGCCATGCAGGTGGTAGGTTGTATTTGGCCTTCAGGCTGTAATTTGCCAAACCCCTGATCTGGAAGAAAGAAGAATGGATTGGGCAAACGAAAGGGGGGACAATCTTGGACAGTTTTGGAGAGGCTTTTTTTGAAATACATTTGGGAAATTCAGGAAGAGGTGTTTACTATGCAACTGAAAATGTGGGTCTGTGCCCAGGAAACACTTCTAGGCTGGAATCAGGAGCATAGAGGTGATATCTGAAGCTGTGAATTTGAGTGAGACCACCCTGGGAGAGAGATGGGTGGGAAGATAAGAAGGTCAAAGACCTTCTTTGAGGAAAACCTGCCTTCTTCAGGAGAAAAAGGAGGGGAGGGAAAAGAGGAGGAACAGTGAGAGGTGGGAGGAGAACCGCGAGAGATGAGGAGGTTGAAGAGTGCCTTGGATGGTCTGCAGGCCAAGATGACCAAAGACCTTCAGATCCAGCAGATAGGAAGCTGCTGCCAACATCAGAGAGAGCGGGTCATTGCAAAAGGGGGGCAGAGGCCAATTGCAGTGGGTTGAGGGAGACCAGGGCTTGGGGAAATGGAGTCCTCTTTGGAGGACCTTGGCGGTCATTGGGGAGGGAGACATAGCGCTAGCGTGATGACGTATCTTGTTTCTAGAGAGGACTTCTTAGGAATGAGGAGACTTGATATGGAGAGACTAAAGGGTACAGGGACAAGAAAATGTTACTAGTTAGGAATGGAGGGCATGACAGCGACAGGAGAGGGATGTCCGTTCTCAAAAGCAGGAGAAGAATGGCAGAAGTAGCAGAAGGAGGAGAGAGAGGCTGAGGAGAAGGTGGGCAGGAGGGCAGACAGAGGAGCTCTTATGGCTGGGTAGCGCGTGTGAGTGGAGAGGAGAGGTCAGACCTGTAGAGTGAGGGTTTCTTGGGATGCTGTGAGTGCCTGGGGACGTGAGGAGTCCTGGACAGGTTTGGAGCTGTTGCCACATGTGAAATCAGGGGTCCACCTGTGAGGGCTGCATGTGACAGCCGGACTCTGGCCCGTCGGGTCAGCACCAGCAGCAGCCACCAGTGATCTCTTCTGTGAGGACTCAGCCTCCAGGAGCTGGGAGAGAGTTGCATCTGGGTTGGAGGGCCAACCAGGAAAGACTAAAAGGTGGAGGAAACCTCTAAGTACTGACTGGCCACCAAGTCCACTGGCCACTCCCAAGGGGCTGGTGGCCCAGATTCTGACAGTGGGGAAGCACCCAGTCAGTTTTTGCTCAGCAGTATGGATAGAGCCCTGGGTGGGGTGGGAGGCTGACCAAGGCTCCCTGAGGGAGGGCCAGGTCCGAGAGGGAAGTAGCCCCTCCTCGAGACTGGCGAGGGAGATTCAGACCTGCCCCGCCTGAGTAGAACCTGGTGAGGGTGCTCAGTGGGCAGACCCAGTGGTACCCACCGTGGCCTTTGCCCTCATTATAACCTCTGCCCCCAGGAAAGCTGACGGGCATGAATGAGATCACAGAGAAGCTCACGCTGCCAGACACCTGTCGGAGTGACCACGTTGTGGTGCAGAAAGTGACTGCCACTGCCAACCTGGGTCGTGTCCCTTGTGGGACATCTGATGAGTATAGGTACTGATCGCCAGCAGGGGGACGAGATGGGCTCTTGGTCCTGATTTGAAGGAGGGGCCCCATGCCTCAGGGTTGAGCTCATTCCTCTACCCCCACCTCAGGTTTGCAGGGAGGACGCTGACCAGCGGGAGCCTGGTCCTGCTGACCCTGGACACCCAGCCCACTGGAGCTGCCCAGCTGACGGTCAACAGTGAGAAGATGGTGATCGGCACCATGCTGGTGAAGGACGTGGTACAGGCTCTGACCCAGTGATCCTAAGTGCTGTGACCTCTTTGACCGTCACTTGTCCCTCCCTTGTGACATCTAGGCTGTTAGCTTGCCTCTCTCTCTCTCATATCAGACTCCTCATTCCAGATAGCATCCGGGGGTCCTCTCTCTCTCTGGTCATGACCAGGCTCCCTCCCAATTCTCCTCCCCATGGGTTCCTTAGTGACCTGTGCAGAGGGAGATGGCAGGGCTCCATTCAGTCCTCCCAGCTTTGTGTAGCTATTTATGTGGCAAAATCTCAATAAAATGTCTTCTCCCTATAGATGCTGGCTCACCTTTCCTTTCTTCTGGGTTCTGCCTAAGGGGGTTGGCGGGTGGCGGTGGGAGAGCTCCTAAGAGTGACTGTGTTTGACCCTTGTGAATGATCACCACTGACCTTCTAGGGGAGGCTGTGACTGACTCTCAGAGGTGACTCTGGTTGGACCCCCAAGATGACCATCTTCAAGTCTCCAGGCATCTCTGTGTAAGAGACATCTGACCGGGGATGGGGAGGTCAAGCTGGA
Source organism: Kogia breviceps (assembly GCF_026419965.1). Taxonomy (NCBI): domain Eukaryota; kingdom Metazoa; phylum Chordata; class Mammalia; order Artiodactyla; family Physeteridae; genus Kogia; species Kogia breviceps. The sequence goes on along the minus strand of NC_081312.1, from coordinate 152,250,225 downwards.
AGAACTCCCTGGTCCTTTTTTATGAGCCTCTGCAAAGATGCCTCTTTGACATCTGGCAGTCCCTTTTGGTTCCCCTCATGGGCCCTCGGGAAGGAGAACTCATAATGTGGGGAATTCCCAAACGTTAGGTGCAAGGTTCAAAATATGTCAACTACATCTAGATATGGGGCCTAGAGCCCCACCTAGCTGGGGAGATGACCCACCTGGCCATCTTGGAGAAGGAAGAACAGGAGATGTAGACCCAGGCTTCTCAAACTGCCGTTCATCAGATCACCTGGGGGTTTGTTATGCAGATTCAGATGGGTAGGTCTGAGGTGGGGCCCGAGATTCTGCATTTCTAATGAGATGTCAGCAACTGATGCTGTTGCTCCATGGGCACACTTGAGTGGTGAGGATGTAGAGCCTCCACACCTGGGACAAGCCTCCTAGGGGTGGCGGTGAGGGTCAGGGCCCCTCCCTGATACCTTTCCTGGTGAGGAAAGAGGCTGAGCAGCAGTGGTTCCTAAAGGTGTAAAAGGTGTTCCATTAGCATGTGTTGTGCCAAAAGAAAAAAGAAAAGTTTGTAATCATGTAAATTCAGGAACTGTGGATTGGAATACAGGAAGTTTATTTCCCCCAGGCCTTCTCAGAGCCTTTATTATGCTAATGTGCATTGTGACCCCCCCCCACCCTGACCCCACCACTCCTTCTAAGAAGGGCTACAGCTCACAGTGTTACCCCTACTTGGTTTTGACCTTGGGATGCCTTTGTCCCAGGACACCTTGATTGACTGTGTTACAGGATGCACACTCCAGTGATAGTTTGAGGTGCCTCAGCCCTGATCCTCTGTAACCAAGACTCTAGTTCCTTGACCACACCTCCCCACAGCCCTGTCACTGAGCAAGTCTGTTTAGAGAAAGAGAGGGTGAAGCTGGTGTGGCCCTCTTCTCAGTGAAGGAGAACAAAGGCAGTGCCAGGGGACAGCCCTGCCTCTGACTCCAGGGACTTGCTGGACTCTGTGGCACCAGACAGCAGCTGGGGCCACTGCTTCACTGAGAGCCTTGGGGCCCCAAGGTCTCCCTGGGATCACTGTTTTTGTCGCTGCAGATTCTGAGATGGGACTGATCCACCAGTCATGGGTCACTCAAACGGTGGACTTGTTCTCACTTGTGTCTCTGAACCAGCACTGCCTGCAACAGAAGAAGGTGGGAGCGATTTTCTAAGAAATTAGAACAAGGACCATCAGAGAATTCTTTTTTTAAAAAAATTAATTAATTAATGTATTTATTTTTGGCTGTGTTGGGTCTTTGTTGCTGCGCGCGGGCTTTCTCTAGTGGCGGCGAGCAGGGGCTACTCTTCGTTGTGGCACATGGGCTTCTCAGTGGCTTCCCTTGTTGCGGAGCACGGGCTCTAGGCGAGCGAGCTTCAGTAGTTGTGGCGTGCGAGCTAATCAGTAGTGGCTCATGGGCTCTAGAGTGCAGGCTCAGTAGTTGTGGCGCACGGGCTTAGTTGCTCTGCGGCATGTGGGATCTTCCCGGACCAGGGCTCGAACCCGTGTCTCCTGCTTTGGCAGGCAGATTCTTAACCACTGCGCCACGAAGGAAATCCATCATCAGAGAATTCCTTACCAACCTGGACTTTGCAGCAAAGGCCCTAGAGTGGATTCTGTAGGAACCAGAAGTATATATGGCATGAACTCTAACATCCCTCAAGGAGCTTACAGCCCAGTTTCCCAAAACATCTTGGAAAGGGCACCAGGATCTCCAACCCTGAGTGAGAGTCCAGAGCATGGGAACCTTACTCACAGCCCTGTGTTGGTTTCTCTGGAACGTGTCCCAGGCTCTGGGGTTAGCAATAACAACCCTTCTTAAGAAAATGATTCTTGTGTGTGATATTGTCTCAGGGGAGAGGCAGGAGGCAGGAGAGTGAAGTGTAAGCAGGGAGAGTCCGAGTCAGCAGCTGGTGGGGAGAAGAAGCCCAGCTGGGAAGGCTGGAACTGCGGAAGCAGGCAGAAGTAGCAATCTTCAACCCAGGACAGGGAAGGGACCCCATTCTCTTCTAGGGAATGGTCTGTGGGGAGAAAACCTCAGTCAGAGGGGAAGGGAGAGTAGCTGTCCCAGCCTCAGCCCAGCCCAGCCCATATCTTCCTGGACTCTAGGTCCATGGCTGAACCTTCCACAGCCCTGCCATGTCAGCATCCCTGAGTGAGTCTCTGCAGGGATAAGACAGGGCCTGCCCGGGACACACTGGTGGAAACAGATCAGACATACAGGACCTGAGGGGGACCTCACTTCTCTCCAGAACATTCTTCTTTCCAACCCATATCACAGCCTGTATTTTCTCACTGATCCAAGTCTCTGCCACTGTGGTCACAGGCCTCCTGGATCTTAATGTGTCCCATGAGGAGCACTGAGGGGCAACCCTGGAGCTGTGGGGTTCATGTGGGGCCCAGGACCTCAGAGCAGACTAGGAAGGGCTCTTAGGGCTCTGCTGGTACACAGGGAGGGTTCGGGGGAGGGGGCCAGAAATGGACAGAAGCACGGGGACTGGCACTGAGGCAGAATGTGCCCCCGGCAAGGGTCAGGTAGAGCATTAGTGAGGACCCAGGAGGTCCAAGTGTGGTCTGAGCTTGACCACAGGCCTTGACAGGTCAGAGGACAATGAACACAGCGAGGGGCTGAGAACAGGAGCCCAGTCCAGGATGGCTTCAAGGTGGTGCTTCGGCAAATGGCTAAAAGGAATGGCTTCAGTTTTTGGCCAGGTTGCTGTAGCTGGCTAGCTGCAATGACTGGGGAACAGATCCACCTAGGGATACTAAGGAAGCCACTACAAGGACCCTTAGTGGGAGGCATTAGCTGTGCCCATGCCTGAACCCCCCAGCCTGTCAGCCCCAGGGCAAGCCCCTGGGCTAGTTCAGTACCTTCTGCTGGACATCTTGAAGGTCACCTCTCAGCATAGCCTGCAGATCAAAGAGATGGGTGTTGGGTATGTAACTCACTGTGACAGGATTTTCCCTGGCCTTACTGGGCAAAGAAGGAAAAATTGGAAACTTATGGACCCTCCCCCTGCCCCCCCACCGAGGCCTGGCTCCTGGACAGCCAGGATCCTCACCACCAATTTCTTCTCTGCCTGTTCAGCACATTCACATCCCTCTCGGTCACTCTAATTCCTACCATGGCTCCACATGCTGGGGGTAGGGGTGGGGAAAGGCCTGCCTTGGGCCCCTCCTTCCTCATCAAGCATTTGAGCAGCCAACAAGTGCTGGGCACTGTGGTGGCAAAGAAGCTATGGGCTGATGACCAACCAGGACTGGGGTGTGAACCGTGGAGGGACTGCTCAGCCCAGGAGGTCCCATCTCATTCCACCAGCCCGCAACTGGCTGCAGAGCCTACTGGATTGGGAAAGCCCCAGCTCACGGGTGGGGCAGGAGAGCTGCTGAGGGAGGTTGTGCATGGACCTGGGTCCTCAAGGAGGTGAGCTGGGTCTTCCTTCTATGATGGCCTGATCACTGTTGTCTCCCAGGGTCGAGAGGAAGATGGTGAACCAGTGCCTAAATGGGGGAAGCCCAGGATGGGGTTTGGAGAACGGGGTAAAGTGGGGCACATCCAAAGGAAAAGCAGTGAGCACCTTCTTGGGTCTTCTACTTGATGGTGCTGCCTGATCCCGTTGTCTCCTACCCCACTGTCTCTCCCCCATCCCACTGACCTGTCCACTAAGAAAAAGCACTTAGGGCCGCACTGTTTGATCCTGACCATGAGGAACCCCACCCCCATCCTGATTGCCCCATTACAGCTGAGGATGCTTTGGGGTCACTGAGGCTTGGGACAGTGCTGAGGAAGGTAAGCAATGCTGGGGATTACTTCTTATCTGAATGTCACTTTCACCCTGAATGTTACTTCTTATCTTGCTGCCAAGGGCCGTCTAACTTTAACCCCTTTTCAGATCTTCCACCCATGAGTCCACCTGAGTGGAGCTTCCCAGTGGTGCCTGGAGAATAAAGGTTGCCAACAGCTCAGAAAAATTCTTCTGTCTGGGATCTTCCCAGACACCTATGTCCCTGTCTTTGGGACTGTTTTTTTAAAAAAACTTTTAAGTGTACTATTCATACAGTAAACTGTACAAATCACAAGCGTGCAATCTGATGAGTTTTCATAGATTGAACAACCCGTGTAAACAGCATCCAGGTCAAGAAACAGAGTGCAATAACACACCTCCCTCGTCCCTCCTTCCCATTTGGGGCAGTGTTGTATTTCACTCAAAGACCGATCACAGAGCTCTGAAATGGTCCCACAGCAGTCTGCAAATGGCAGTGGGATCCCAGAAGGCCAACACAGACTTGGGTCTGGCAGTGCCAACGCAGTGGCATATGCTGCTCTCTGGGGCTACTGGGGATGTGTTACCAACAACCCCTGTGGCAGGGGCGGGGTGTGTGGAAATAAGTGGGGTTGTTTTCTTGTTTTGACTGAAGGAAAATGTGAGGAAACAGTTCTGGGGAAGAAAGAACTCTTGAGGGCTTGGGCAAGGTGACCTTGATCGAAGTCTTGATGTGCCAGATCCCCAGCATGTGCACCTGCAGAGGAAAGGCAGGAGGCTGGGAGAGGGTGAGGCTGGGAGAGGGTGAGGCGTGGACCTTCTCACTTGGACCAAGGCAAGACTGAGACCCTGGGCTTCTGACAAGAGTGGCTGCATACTCTCCAGAAAATCCCTAAACTTCAGCTTCCTCAGCTGCAAAACAAAGGGGAGGGACACTCAGGCTCCCACGTCCCTCCTTGCGCTGAGACCCTAGGCATCCTCTAACCCCTTTACAAGCATTTCAGGACAACCAGCACTCACCTTCAATTACGATCAGTGAGGTAGCCGACCTCCAATGATCACTGCTTCCTGGCATTTGCACCCTGGTGTCATCCCCTCCTACATCTTATCAGGGCTGGTCTGTGTAAACAATAGGATACTGTAGATGGGAGAGTATGTCATTTCTGAGATTAGCTTATGAAAGTCACTGCACCTCCATCTCAGTCTCTGTCTCTCTGGTCATCTGCTCTGGAGAAAGCCAGCAGCCCTCTGGAGAGGTCTGTGTGACAAGGAATTGACTGAGCTCGAGATGGAGCTAGGAGGCAGATCCAGGTCCAGGCAAAGTTTCAAATTACTGCGGTTCTGGCTGAGAGCTTGACTGCAACCTCAGGAGAGAGCCTGAGCCAGAACTGCCCAGCTAAGTCAATCTTAGAGTCCTGACTCTCAGAAATTGTGTGAGAGAATAAATATTTGTTTTTTAAGTCTGCTTAGTCTGCTTGGGGTAACTTAACCAGCGTAAATTAATACAATCCAACCCTCGACCCATGTCCTAGGGTATTGAAAAAGTCCTCAGAGGGAGCCTGGGCCCCCAGCTCTGGCCTTCAGAGCAGTTTGCTCCCACATTCAGTGTCAGTGGCGTGCTGGAGCTGGCTCATGCTGGCTCGTGAGCATCGACTGGTATCATACTGATGGTGTGAAATCAGCCTCGGCAGAAGTATTTATGCCACAGAAATAGGTGAATACTGCAAATGACTCCTCTCTCACAGCCAACTGTCAAACATTTATCAGCACACCACCGCCCTTGTCTCCATCCCTGTATCTCTTTAAACGATTATGATATATTTCAAGTTTAAAGAATAAAATAACAACCTCTTGTGTACTGATCACCCATTCTAAGAACTAAACCACTCATCAATTCAGCAGACACCCCCTGTATTCCTAGCTTCACAAGCTCTTCCCTCCCCACGTGAAGTAAATCACTATTCTGAATTTTATGTTTATCAAGGCCATGCAGTTTTTGGTACTTTTACTACATACAGATGTGTTCCTAAACAATATATTGTCCTTTGTGGTAGTAATGTACTGCATGTTTTAAAATTTTATATAAATGGCATTGTAGAGTGTGTTTTCTGACATCCTACTTCTTTGACTCAATGTTGTTTATGAGTCATCCATGTTGATATGATTAGCTTTATTTCATTTACTTTTATTTATATACAGTATATTCCATTGTATGACTAGACCACAATTTATCAATCCACTCTCCTGTCGGTAGGCATTTAAGGTATTTTATTGGGTTGGCCAAAAAGGTCGTTCAGGTTTTTCCGTAAGATATTATGGAAGAACCCGAAAGAACCTTTTGGCCAACACACATTTTATTTTTGCAATTTTGAATAACACACCTATTGGCATTTTAAACTCCTGCCTCTTTTAACACGTGTGAAAGTTTCTCTAACACATTTCCCTGGGAGTGGCATTCCTGGGTCATAGAGTATACATACTTGAAACTTAACAACATTGCCAAATTGCTCACCAGAGTAGCTGTACTTCACGTCAAGAATGTTCACGGCACCTTCATTCATAATAGTCCAATTCACATTGCCAATCACTAGGAGAATGGATAAACAAATATGGTATATCCATACAATGGAATACTACTTAGCAATAAAAAGGACTTAACTACTACTACCTGCAGCAACATAGATAAATCTCACAGATGCTATGTTGAATGAAAGAAGCCAGAAGTTTATATGAAGTCCTAAAACAGGCAAAATGAATCTGTGGGGAAAGCAGTTAGAATATTAGTTGTCTTGGGCTTCCCTGGTGGCGCAGTGGTTGAGAATCCGCCTGCAGATGCAGGGGACACGGGTTCGTGCACTGGTCCGGGAAGATCCCACATGCCGTGGAGTGGCTGGGCCTGTGAGCCATGGCTGCTGAGCCTGCGCGTCCGGAGCCTGTGCTCCGCAACGGGAGAGGCCACAACAGTGAGAGGCCCGCATACAAAAAAAAAAAAAAAAAAAAAAAGTTAAATTAAAAAAAAAATATATATATATATTAGTTGTATTAGTTGTCTCAGGAGAGGTGGATGAAGTGGGAAGAGGTATGATGGAACCCTTTGGGCTTCTAGAAGGATTCCATGCCTTGACGTGGGTGGTGGTTACCTGGGTATGTATGTAGGTAAAATACATCAAGCTGTATACCTAAGATTGTGCACTCTGTGTACTCTCTGTATGTGGGTTGTTACCCCTCAATTTAAAAAATGTAGAAAACAAAAGCCACAACCAAAGTGGCTGAACCAGTTTATACCCTCACTGGCAGTGAGCCTGCTACTAGGATAGTGAGACTTTTCATTTTGCCTATCTAGGAGGTGTGAAATGGTATCCTACTGTGTTTCCCTGGTTATTGGTGAGCCATTTCCATCTTTTGCCCATTTTTCTATTTGCCTTGTAAAGTTCTTATATATTTTGGAAATGAGTCCTTTGTAGATCATGTATCGTAAATACCTTCTTCCAGTGTATGACTTGTCTTTTCAAGTTTTAAACATCTTTTGATAAACCAAAGGTTTAAATTCCAATGTGATCAAATTTATCAATTTTCCTTTATACTCTGTGCTTGTTCCATATTTACAAAATTTGCCTGCACTATGAGGTAATAAAAATATTCTCCTAATACTGTTTTCTAAAAATATTTCCAAGTAATGCTGTATACATTTGTATTTTTAACCCACTTAAAATTTACATTTGTGTATGATGAAAGGTGGCGCTGATCTACTTTCTTTTATCCCACTTAAATGGGCAGGAAAAAGAACAAAGAACATGGTTTCTTCTGCACAGAGCTTGGCAAAAGCCGAGTAGACGCTAGGTGCTCACTTTACCTTTTGGTCTTGAGTTCCTAAATGAATCTCCCTTCTGATCTTTTCCAACCAGGAAAATTATTTTCCCCCTGCAGTCTCTTTTCTTCTTTTAGCTCTCTGCCTGCTGTGGAGGCACCGAACACCTGAGCATATAAAAGAATACAGGGTCCCTCCTAGTACATGCATTTAAAACTTAGTCCAGCCAATTACAGTTACACTTAAAACCTGTATTGTAAATCTGGGGCTTGACTGCAGAGATGGTGCCAGGCATAGCTGGGCTGAAAGGGTATTTGTTGACTGGGAGAATGGATAATGCTGCCTGTTTGTTCCTGCTACTTCTGCCAGTGACCAGCTGTGGGGACCTGACCAAGGCGTTTAATGCCTCCACCTCTGCCCCTTTCCACACCCCTCCCTGTGGATCATGGACATCTTCTAGTCAGGGGTACTGTTCTTTCTGTATAACCTGCAAGCCGGGCCAAGTCAGGGCAGGGAGACAGGACTGACCAAACAGGACTGTATGTGCACTCAGCCACCCCTTCCTTCACTGTCTAGTGAGGCCTGGGGTCAGTCAGAAAGAAGTGCACACATAAGGGTGCTGGACATTTTGTACTTAACTGGTTAAGGCTTCAGGCTCTGAAGCCAGAAGACTGCCTGGGTTTGAGTCCTCACTCTTCCACTTCTAGCTGGGAGTCCTTGAGCTAGTTACTTAACTTCTCGGAGCTTCAGTTTCCTTGTCTGCAAATGGGTTAACATAGGTAAAACCCTTAGAACTGTGCCAAGCACCTAGTAAGTGCTCAGTGAAGGTCAGCTATTACTGTTACCTGCAACAGAAAGTTTAGGAAGAGGGGTTTTATGTGGCAGAAATTTCTGTTCCATGTCACCTGAAAGATCACTTCATTTTCTTCTGGCTAGGAGTTTTAAAGTATGAAAGAGCTCCCAGATACTGTTCCCTTGGGCACTATTCCAGGTTTCGGATTCTTATCTTCCTCAGCTTTGGGTCAGGGAAGAGAAAGGGATGGAAAGGATGAGCTGTATGAGGCCCCTGGACATGCTGGGCTTGACTCGTTTAACTTGAATTAGTGACCAAATTTAAAATTAGGAAGATTTCACATTAAAAAACAAAACAAAACTGCATTTCCAGCTTATCTTGAAAGATCTGGCTGGGCTGGGACATCATTCCTGCACGGTATCCATCAGCTAACTGCCCTTTTAGATGTGCCTTGGGCCTTCTTGGTGCTGTCACCCACCCTCACTTGGCTCCTGGGATGTAGGTATTTGGGTGTGGCACCCCCTGAGAGGACAAGCAAGATACACTACCTCCGATGAGTTGTCCTATGCTGTTTGTGGGCCAGGGTGAGACTTGTAGGTGGGCTGCTCCTAGAGAAGGAAGAGCCCGAGGTAGGGCCTGGTGTTGGGAGGGTTCCAGGAAAGCTAAACCAGAAGGTGTGGTTTCTTGGGCAGCTGAAATGGGCCATCTTGAGGAGGGAGGGCAAATGGGTAGAGGGTGCCAGGGCCCCCTCTTGTTCTGCCCCTGCAGCCATCACCTCTCTGCCCATGACCTCAGCAACCCAAGGAAGCTCCTGATTGGGGATATTCTATGGATGGAGATTGGCCAACTCTCATTGTAACACTGGGTCCTTCTGTGGACTTCTACTCCAGCATCTGTTCTTACCCTCACCTTCTCCCATTACTGTAATCCTCCTGCAATAGTAGGCTGGACCTTGCCTGCCTCTCCTTCCATTGCCTCTGCACTCCCTCCCCTTAGCCATTAGATCCAGGCCAGCCTCACCAGCCTGCCAGGAAGGCAGCAAACCTGTCCTCTCAACTGCCAGGAAGAACCTTAAGCATAGTAAGTGCTTTATAAAATAGTATTATGATGATGAGGTAACACATGTACAACCCTTGGTAATGCTCAACAAACGTTGATTCCTTTCCTCCCCACCGCAATCCCTTGTTTCCTCCTTTTTTCTGTCAAACCTCTACTAAGTCTCTAGTAACATCTCAAAATTTTGAGACCTGATACTGCCATTCCCCTGTTTACAATTCTTAATAGTTCCCTGCTGTCTGCAAAATAAAGGCCTTTCACAAAGTGGGCCCAAGCTTCCCTCCTGCGGTATCGGCATGCATTATCTTCCATCCCGGGCAGATTGCACCACTCCGGTTCAGTCCTCCTTCTCAGTCTTTGCTTGATCTCCCTGCCTGGAACTGGCGCCACCTCCGCCTCTGTGCCTGACTGGGGCTTCCGGTCCGCTCCCACCCCGGCTACCCCAGGACGCCTTTCCTGACAACAGCCCAACCCACGGTGGTCTCTCTCGGCCCATGACCCCCGCTGTCTCTTGTCCCCTCTCCGAGAAGTTTCCTATTGCAGGCTGGAAAGAGCGTCATAAGCCGTTTCCCCAGGTAACTGTAGTGCAAAGAGGACCCCTGGTGTCTTTAGAACTTTCCGGAATCCCCAGACGCCCGCGCACCCAACCCCCGTTCCAGGACACGGAGCAGCCAATCTAGAGTGAGCGTGCCTGCTGGAGCCTGGGAGTGAAGGCTCGGACATGGGCGCGAAGGGTGGGCTCTTGCCCTGGAGGGGTCCTTGGAAGAGAAGGAGCGGGGACGCTGTAAAGACGGCTTTACTGACAAAGCACATGGTCGCCCCGTCGCAGGGGCTTGTGAATCGCGTCCTATTTCATAAGGGTTAAACTGAGGCCCCAAAAATGTAAATGACTTGACCAGGGCCACTAAGTGAGTGGCATGCTCCACTTGGGCCCCTGGCGTCCTGTAAAGGGGTGTGTGTGTGTGTGTGTGTGTGTGTGTGTGTGTGTGTAAGCCGTGGCCCGCAATGGCTGCAGCCGCCTAGACCACCTCCGTTCAGGAGCCTGGCTCCGGGTGGGCGCTGGAGCCCTCCGCCCGGCCTGCTGGAAGGGGCGGGGCTCCGGGCGGGGCCGACACAGGTGCTTCGCATCCGGCCGGCGGGGGGGAAGGGGCGGCTCCGCGGGGCTTTAAAAGAGGCCCCGGGTGCGGCGCTGTGCGCTGCTCGCTGCAAACATAGTGCCCACGTGTCTGCGCGTCCCTTGCCGCGCTGGCCAGCCGCCTGCCGGCCGGTCCGTCCGTCCCGCTGGGCCACGCCAGCCCCATGGCGTTCCCGCTGGTAAGAGCTGCTCGCCGCCCTCCCGGGCGGGGCTGGGCGGGGCCGCGGTCCGCGCCGCAGCAGCTAACGGTCCGCGCGCTACCTCGTCCGGCCGCGGTACCCTCCTCTCCCGCCCCCACCCGTGCGCGCAAGTCCCGGGCGGGGCGCGGGTCACGTGCCCGCGAGCGTGGGGCCTCATGGAGGGGTGTGTGGCGAAGGGGGGGGTAGGGAGCCTCCTCGTGACTCAGGGCCTTTGGGCTTAAAGGCGCCGCGGCCCTCCGGGGGCGGCCGGTGGGGCCTCCGAGCTGCGTTGCAGACGCCCGTTGGCCTCGAGTGTCTGTCCAGACAGGCGCAGACCAGACGGAAGGGCGCCCCCGCGCCCGGAACATTTCCTTCTTCCTCAGCCGTCGCACGTGAGAGCCGAAGCCACCGGCGCTGGGAGCTCACGCGCGTCGCGGCGTCCCCAGCGAATCTCGTTCGTACCCAGTGGAGAGCGGGGGAGGGCGGCCGGGGCGGGGCGAGGCGGGGCTGCTGGCGGCGTAGACCCTTGCGCTGGGCCTCGGGTCAAGAGAGAGCGCCACGACGGCAGTGGGCGCGTCTCCTTTAAGGCGGAGGGATTAGGCCCCTCGTGCCGGCCGCGCGCGCTTCTTTGGCCCGTGAGGTCACGTGGCTTCACACGTTCGTTAGGCGCAGGAGCTGGAGTTCTGGGCCGGGGTTGGCTAGGTAGGGTGGGGCGCTGGAAGGTGGCCGGCACGTGCAAAGCGTCTTCGCGCTGGGGAGCTCAGCGGCTCAGAGGTGGGTCCTGGGGGCATGGGCGGGGGTCCTGCAGGCCGCGGAGGTGCCCCAGGCGTGGAGCCGACTTAAGCCGCGCCAGCTTCGGTTTTCCCCACCCCGAGTTCTCTGACAGCGGAGAAGCGTGCGTGTGGCCTTGGCTTTGTCATTCTCTCAGCCCAAGATCGAACCAGATTCCCGGACTCGGGTGGGGGGGTTGGCTCGGTCCCAGCGCTGGTCTCGGGTTTGCCGGAGCAGTGGCTGGGGGCACAGCCTGGTTGCTTCGCTGGTCAGCCCGCGGGTTAGAAAGGCCTGTGCCTGCCCTGAGCCCCCGGGGCGGGGAGGGGGGAACTCAGACCAAGAAAAGGTTACTCACCTTTGGTTGTCCCACTTGGCGTCATTCTCCGTTTTTTTTCTTCGCGTGGGTGTTGTCTGCAGTGAAGTCGACCCTGACTTTCTTGCATCATTGCCAGAGAGCCCGGGCAGGCGAGGGTCCTTGTAAGTGGCCCAGCACCGCCCACAGGACTGAGAAAGCCCGAGCGGACACTTGCGCTCTGGAGCATGTTCTCGCGTGCACGGGTTATTTTTTGGTGGTATTTTGCATAGTGCAAGCGGTGCTGCGCTAGGATTGCGCTCGCGAGGCAACTGGGAACCACGAAGACTCCACGACAGCGCTCAGAGCCAGGGGTGCCGGCTGTGACCCCCTCCCCCACCCCACAGGCCCGGCTCGGCTTAGCGCTGCATTTCGTTGGCAACTGCCTCCTTTGGTCTCCCTGGCTACCGATTTGCTGCCTCGCTCTGTCGCTGGCACCTGAGTAAACTGCTGGGCTAGGGGCGAGGGGGTTCGCTGGTATCCACAGGTGTACCGCCTGCCTCTGGTCTGCCCCTCAGGTGACGATGCTGACATGTGCCAGCTGGAAGCGTGCGTCTCCTGAGGATAGTTTGCACCCTTAGGCTTAGGTTCTGTTTGAGCTTAGGGACACAGGCTGGGTTAAAAACAAAAATAAATCCTAACAGGCGGAAGGAAACCTTGGAAACCTCAGGCTGGTGGTGGTTTTCCTGGTTGGTTGGTTGGTTTTTATTGTAGGTAGAAGGGGAGTGGAAGGAAGTTCTGCTTCTCGAGCTCCGTGGAGCTCAGGGCTGTCGGAGCCCCTCAGGACAGTAGAGTTCCGGGCTGACCGCGGGTCTTGGAGCGTCCTCGTTGAACTCGCTTTGAGCTGCCGTGTATTCCCAGAGCCCGTTGCTTCAGAGTTTGGCTTTTGCCACAGTGATGTAATTTAAACTTGAGGAGTGGCCTGGCAGTACGTGTTCGGTTTATAGCACTAGGATTAGGAAGTTGACTACCCTATATTAAGTCAGTCTTTATAGTATAGAAATATTTGCCATCCCGCCTCCCGAGGGTTGTCTTATAAACATCCCGCTGACCCAGGCTCCCCTGTGGGGAATGGGAACTGTGCCGGCCTGTACAGCCGGCAGGAGGTCGGAGAGCGAATGCGTGTGGCCAGTGACCATGGAAACATGAGCAGTTTGGATTGAGCCTTAGGCACTTGGTGCAGGAATGTTTCTGTGGGCTTGTCTTTCCTGTGGTACCTGTACCAGTGTCTGTGAGTCAGTAAGTGGTGGAAGGTGATAAAAGTAGTGTGACTCCATGCTCAACACCCAACTTGTTAAGAGGCTAACGATAATAGCTGTCTTTGTAAGTTTTTTCAGGGGTCACCAAGCTATTTATTTTGTTTTTAATCCTTGAAATGGGTTACAAACCCAAATCCCTACAGGGGCCTGAGGTAACGTAAATGAGTAAATGGAAAGAAAGTAGAGTAGTGCCTACTAAACTACAGAATTTGCTTAAAGAAGAGCCAGTAGCTGGTTCTTGGCCATGCAAAAGTGTGGGCCCAGAGTTCATGGATCTTTGACTTCTTTCCTAGTTAAGCTGCCAATCTCTATTTTTTACATGTAGCAATTAAAAAATTGAAAACACTGGATGGATCAAAGTCTCTGAAGATTGGATTCAACTGAGGGCTAGTTTGGGGTCTTTGTCTTAAAGCATCGCTTTTAGATTTCCTCCCTATTTTGCAGATGATGAAACAGGCTTAGAAATCAAGTCAGGAGGCTATCAAGTGATAAAACCAGTGTGTGAACCTAGGTCTTTCTGGTGCCATAGCTGAACCTATAGTATTATGTGTATTCCCGTATGTCAGAGGGGTCAAGGGGTTATTGATGGTGTGCATTGTATAGAAATGCAATGGTCTATGGGCTGGTCGCATTCATAGGCAAAGTGAGCCTTAACTGCATTGGAGGGAATCTCTGGTTTCTGTGGAAGTCATTGTGGGTCTTCTGAGCGTTAGCACAGCAGTGTTGATGTCAGGAGGAATGTGCTGTGTCTATCATTCCATAATGTGTGTCAGAGCAGTTAGCTGATTCTGAGAGAGCCAGAGGTCTGGAGAAGTCAGGCTCCTCCCACTGTGGGGATGACCCTCCCAAACCTCTGCACAAAAGACTGTCCTCTTTCAGGACAGTTAAGTTTCAGCAACATTTTCCTTCTGAGAGTAGGCATATTTGAAATTATGGTTTTGTAAGACCTGTGAAAGTAGAATGGGGCTTATTAAATCTCACCTTTTTTCTCTTAGCTAAAATTTCCATAATTCTGTCTTTTAGATTTCCAGGCAGAATTAATAAGGGTTTTAGCAGTATGTGGTAAAATCTGGGATAAGCTCCTAGGGCATAAAAGAGCCCTGCAACCAGGACTAAGGAGCTGGGGTTTCTTTCTGGGCAACACTTAAGAATCTTAGCAGTGTATAATCCATGCTAGCAGATGTAAAGGGATATGTACCTTTATTTCTGTATCTTATTCCCAGAGGATTTAAAGCATAAGGAAGTGAAGAGCATATTCAGAGATGCTGTCAAAGGAATATTTCAGTGAGAATGCAGACTCAAATACACACCAGAAAACTTTTTTTAACCTGTGGTCTGGGAAGTTTTTGGAAAGATGGAAACTTTAAAATGTTACTTGTCCTCAGCTGCTGCTTTAGCTACCTTTACAGGCCAGGGTCTCGGCTGTGAGTTCAGTGTTTGTGAATTTGGTGAAGGGGAATCCTGAGATGATTAAAGTAGCTCTCTGCTGGTATTTTAGTGTTTATATGCTAGGTAATATCTGTGCAAAGTTTTTCATTCATTGTTTCCAGCTAAATGTTTCCTATAATTGTTAGGTGTTTGTTTAAAGGGCAGATTAATTAGTGGGTAGTAATTCTGGCTTGAAGTTTGGGATAGAAATGCATACCAAACCCAGATGTTAGGGTTTAGGCTGCTGTCTTCAGTAGCTAGTGGTGGAGGCAGTAAAAGAATCATGGAATCAAATGGCAAATTATTTTCTCTCATATAGAAGAGCTCCACTAATCCCATCCTGTTCTGCAAATCTGCTTTTCCTAGGCAGTATCTAAGCTGTACTGACTCTGGGGAGAACTTGCTAGAAAGCCTGGGGGTAGGGGATGAGGGATAGGAAGAGGGTTGGACTTAGGTTAGGTTGGAGTGGAGGAAGTTACATAAAGAATTTTTGCTTCTCTCTGTTGTTTGAGTTAAAACCAAGACGCATTGCTTGCACCCTTTCAGTATTTGGATACTGCTGACCCCGCCTCCTTTGCCCCACATACTGCAGCTTTGAAAATGCCCTTTTTCTTTCCTGCCATTTTTGGAGCCTGATTTTAGTTACACCTGTGTATGAGAGTTTGTCATCTTCTGTAAGCACACAGATTCCAGGTGTTGAAAGTTATTATGTTCAAGATAGGACCTGCCAAAACAAGGCATTTTTCAGTTACAGTAAACTGGCTGAAAAGATTGAACTAAAAAATACATAAAATGTATAATATTTCATATTTTTCATAGGGAAATTACCTGACTTTGCATAAGAAGTCAGTATCCAAATTTGAGTGTTAAATTTGCATTGTAGACAAAATTTTCAGAGTTTTGTTACTGGGATTTAAAAAGACTCCTGTTAGGAACTATTTTGTCTACTCAATATATAATGTGTTTTTAAGTAACACAGGTATGGGGGGAATATTCCTGATTAAATAGGGTTGAGCTTTGCTTTCAGCCGTGCAGAAGAACACTTAGGCGTGGATAGCCTTTGAATTCTACTACACTTTTCAATATTCCTGTATGGTTAGAGTACCCTTTTGATTTTTAAGGCATTTTGTGATGACTTTCCTTGAGGTAATTGGAGAATTCCCAGAGGGCAGGTCTTAAGATTGATTTGTGTGCTAAAAATGGGTCACAGTTGTGTGTAGCTGCTGATTCTGGGACTAACTTGACTATAATAGTGTGACTGGTTTCTTTATTCTTGGCCAGCATAATATGCTGACAAACATACCGTCCTGACAGGTTTAGCGCTGTGGCCTGAAGTTTTCTTTGATAAAGGTGTGGGAGTAGCTCTCCTCTTGTTGAAGGAAAGCAGTTAGCTTGAAGGGCAGGTTGGGTTTCTTTGTGTCTTTTGACAGGACACTTAATCTCTTACTACTTAACACCTGTGCTCTCTGCGTTCTGGCTTTGTGCTCCTGGCTTCTGGCTCTGACACCATCTGTCTCCTGAGTCTGCCCTTTCTCCTGAGACTTTTTTAAGCTGTAATTTTGGAATTGTTTTGAAGCTCAGGAGGTGTTGGGAGACCTGTCTGCCTCCCAGGTATAACTTGGAGATGACACCAAGCCCTGTTTATAGTGTCTCAGTATGTTCACGGATGACGAGAATTAAGCTTGGAACGAAAAATGGTTATTTATACAGTGAGAGGATGATAGAGCCAAAACTGGAACCTGGGTCTCTTTATTTCTAGACTAGTGTTATTTCTGGTATTCATGCACCTTGCTCTTTGTTATATTGATCTCTCATTGCCTCATTTTACTTAAAATTTCCACTTGGTTCATAAGACTCTGTGGCTTCCTAGTTTTTCTTCTTTTCTCTGATCTTTTCTTGTCCTGGCACTCACAGGCTTCCTCCTCCTCCCTGTGGATGCCACATTCCTCGTGGCTCACTCTGTTGGCTCATTTTTGTTCTCTCTTACAGAGGGCCTGTGTGTTCCTATAGCACCAGGTCAAGTTTTAGGTTGAGCTCTTTTTGCCCTGATTGTTCTCAAGAACCATAGTTCTGATTAGCCTACTAAATGAATGTGTCTGTGTGAGGCATTTTAAACCTAAAAGATCTCAAAACTACCAATTTCTTCCTTTTCCTCATCTTCTGGGGCTAATCTAATTCTATCCCTTCCACCCAATTACTAGTCATTTTTTTTCTGACTAGGGTCTAGTGTCCTCTTGGGGGAAAGAACTGTGTTTGGGTGTTTTTTTGTTTGTTTGTTTGTTTTTTTGCGGTACGTGGGCCTCTCACTGTTGTGGCCTCTCCTGTTGCGGAGCACAGGTTCTAGACGCGCAGGCTCAGGGGCCATGGCTCACGGGCCCAGCCACTCCACGGCATGTGGGATCCTCCCGGACCGGGGCACGAACCCGTGTCCCCTGCATCGGCAGGCGGACTCTCAACCACTGCACCACCAGGGAAGCCTTGGGTGTTTTTTTGTTTTAATTTTTTTTAACCCTGAAGGCCCCAGTACAGATGGATGCTAGGTAAATACATACTTGTAGCTTTTGTTCGGAAACCTCTCCCTAGTTTCTGTAACGATAAAGCCTTGATTTGATCTAACTCTTGTCTCCCTTAACCCTTGTGTATCCTTTTATCCGTTCTCCATTCGCATTGCTACCACTAGTTCAGGTCTCCCTTGGATGAATATTTTCAGTCTGCTTTTCCTACCTTCCTCCTTAGTTATTCCTGCCTATTCAACACCTACTGCTCTGTGTGGAGCTGTGCCATAGTAATGGTCTTATTGTTCCCAGACACATTGCTCAGACCTGCGGTCCTTGGTCCTTGCGTCTTTTTTATTTTTGGCTGTGTTGGGTCTTTGTTGCTGTGCATGGGCTTTCTGTAGTTGTGGTGAGTGGGGGCTATTCTTCGTTGTGTGCGGGCTTCTCATTGCAGTGGCTTCTCTTGTTGGGGAGCATGGGCTCTAGGCTCTAGAGTGCAGGCTCAGTAGTTGTGGAACACTGGCTTAGTTGCTCTGCGGCATGTGGGATCTTCTTGGACCAGGGCTCGAACCCGTGTCCCCTGCATTGGCAGGCGGATTCTTAACCACGGTGCCACCAGGGAAGCCCTGGTCCTTGGGTCTTAATGGGTGGTTGTATCTCCCAAGCTGAATAGTGAGCTCTGGATGAGAGGGTATTTTCTTGTATCCTTTTTAATCCCCTACACACCTCTCCACGGAATATAGTGAGGTGTTGCTGTTTAAATACAGGAATTTTAAAATGAAACTCAAACTTCCTTTGGATTTTTGGACTTGAAGAGGCTGAATTTGTCTCTGCCGGTCAGGAGCTTATGCCAGCTCCACCATCCTGCTGCTTTTCCTGCTCATATTGTCCTGCCTGAGTTTGGGAGGCTCTCTTAATGCTAAAACTTCTGAATGTGTCAGATGAAGCTGAGAACAGTATTTCCCTGCCCTTGTAAGAGGCTCCCCCCACAGCTTCAGAGTTGTCACGGAGCAGTTCCCTGACCTGTCTCTCCTCTTCTCCTCTCTTGTTTTTCAGGCTGCCTTGATGCAGAAGGAAGAGGAGAGCCAGGCTGGGATCCTGATTTGAGTACTAGTGCCCTGTTAACCTGATTGACTTGGGGAAAGATTTTCAGTTTTGCTAAGCATGTCTTTTTCTTTGTGATGAGACTGAGAGAAGCTCATAAATTTTTGTGACGAACAAAAGAAATGGGAGGGTCTGGATGGTTGGTTATATAGGCCCTTTTCTTGCCCTCTCCAGTTGGACTTAGCTTTCTTTACCATCCCTCTTTTCCGGTTATTGAAAGATTGTCTTCCTCCCTATTCAAAGAGCAGTTTTGTGTCTTGGTGTCCATCTTCTCTCATACCCTCAGGACCTCTTGGTCAGTTGTCCCTGCCACATCTTTTATCTCTGTCTGTAAACATGGTCATCTCTCTCTCATGTTTAGACCTTTCCTAGTACAGTAGCCCCTCCAGCATCCAGCCTCACTGTCTTTTCTTAGCTTCCCTATCAAGCTTTTGTACAGAGTAACCTGCCCCCCCCAATCTTTACTGCCTCACCCTTTATTCACCTCTTAAATCCTTGAGATCTGACATCATATGATCCTCTTCCCTCTCACACATTCTGTTCTGAAACTTTTTAGCGAATTCATTTTGCCCTATCAAATCTTACAGATGTTTCTTGAGCCTTTCAGGATGTTTGCATTCCTGCCGAGATGTTCTTGTAAGATCTTTAAAAAGTGCAAATTTGATCACCTATTCTATGAGGCACTGGTTCTCAAACATTTTCATCTCAGGATTCCTTTATATTCTTAAAATTTTGAGGACCTCAGGAGCCTTCATGCATGTGAATCATATCTGTCAATATTTACCCATTAGAAATTTAAACTGAAAATAAATTTATCCATTAGTCACGTAAAAATAACAAATCTATTACATATTAACAATTGTATTTTCCAAAACAAAAAAATTGAGAAAAGTGAGCATTTTTCTATACAATTGTTAACCTTTTTAGTATCTGATTTAATAGAAGCTGGATTTTGTTGTCTGCCTCTGTAATGTGTTGTTTTGGTAGATGGATATGAGGAAAATTTGGTCTCACATAGATATGTAGTTGGAAGAGGAGAAATATTTTAATAGCGTTTTCAGGTGATTTGGCTATTCTACTCTTTGGCGCCAACAATTGGTAACTTCTTAAAGGTTCCAGTTGTCCTTCAGTATCCATGGGGGATTGGTTCCAGGACCCCCCATGGGTACCAAAATCCGGGATGCTCTAGTTCCCTATGTAAAATCACATAGTATTTGTTTATAACCCACGCAATCCTTCCATATACCTCAGATCATCTCTAGATTACTTATAGTACCTAATACTATGTAAGTAATTGTAAATACAGTGTAAATACCAATTAAATAGTTGGCCAGTGCATGGCAAAATCAGCTTTTGCTTTTAGGAACTTTCTGGAATATTTTCCCCTAATATTTTTACTCTGTAGTTAGCTGAATCTGCAGATGAGGAACCCAAGAATATAAAGGTCCAACTGTAGTTGCAACATGAAATCTGAAGCCTTATGGATGTACTCTTCATGCTCTGTTATGTTAAAATGCATTGGTCTGTCTTGCACTTTGGATGTCATCTACCCATGTCTGATTTTGTAACATCACGTTTTAATCATTTGACAAATGTTGGTTCACTGAGTTGTGCAGTATTGCAAATGTTGACCACTGGTTAATAGCACCACCAGTCTCATCAGAAAAGTCTTTTAAAGTATTGAGGAAGGTGTCAAGTTCAGGTGGTGGCAAATACAGTTTTTCCAGAATTCTTATTTTTCTCTTCTAAGTTCAAATTTTCTCATTAGCAACAGGTACTGACAGTGATTTATCTTTTGAAGCTACTGGCTTACTTTGTTTTCAAGAGAATGTTTGCCAAATACCCAAAATTGATAACCATAGTATGTCAGTTGTTTCTTCAAGTATTACAAAAAATATTTCATGGGGAAAAAAAGAGGCTAATTCTTCTTGAAACTCAATCACAAATACTTAAAAAAATTTTTTTTCATTCTTATATTTTGGCTGTGTTGGGTCTTCATTGCTGCGTGTGGGCATTCTCTAGATGTGGCAAGCCAGGGCTACTCTTCGTCACGGTGCGTGGGCTTCTCATTGCAGTGGCTTCTCGTTGCGGAGCACGGGCTCTAGGCTCATGGGCTCTAGAGCTCAGGCTCAGTAGTTGTGGTGCACGGGCTTAGTTACTCCACGGCATGTGGGATCTTCCCGGACCAGGGCTCGACCCGTGTCCCCTGCATTGGCAGGCAGATTCTCAACCACTGCGCCACCAGGGAAGCCCTGCAGGCGGATTCTTAACCACTGCACCACCATTGAAGTCACCTGTCTCAGAGAATATTAAAGGCATGTACTCAAGGGTTGAGATTTAATAAAATTTTTACTGTTTACCCAAGGACATTGTAAATCTGGATTTTTCTGGGAATTCATACCATAAGGAATACAATAACTTTTGCTACAGTTTATTGGCATTGCCTTGATTTCTGCTAAGGTGCCAGATTTACCTACTCCTATTGCTTTTGTATCATCAGTGCAGATGTCAACACAGTGAAAAAATAAACTGATATCTTAGAGTTATGAAAATAGTTTTGACTTCATGGACCTCTGAAAGGGTGGGTACACAGACCCCGCTTTGAGAACTACTGCCACAGAATAAGGTCAAGTTCCTTAGTTAGTGTATAAAGTCTCTCATGGTCTGACTTCAGCTTAGTGGCCAAGTTTGACCCCTACTGGTCTATTCCTTGAACTTTAAAAAAATTGAGTAGTAACATACATGCAGTAAAAGGCACTATGGTTTTATGTATTTTTACTTACGTTTATTATTTTTATATATCACAAATCAAGATGCAGAACATTTCCAACACTCTGTAAGGTTCTTTTGTGTCCTTTCCACTCTATATCCCTCCCCCTCTACACATACAAACACACACACACACACACACACACACACACACACACAGAGTTAAATACTGTTCTGATTTCTGTTGTCATCAGTTGGCTTTGCCTGTTTTTGAACTTCTTATAAATGAAATCATGTAGCATGTACTCTTGAGTTTGGCCTTCCCCCCCCCCCACAATTTAGTGTCTGTGAGGTTTCTGTAAGTTGCAGTGTAGTACAGAAGTTTTCTTTTTGCTGTGTAGTACTACATTAGAGATGTGAATAATTATTCATCTTACATGTTATAGATGTGAACAATTTAGACATACTTATGCTTACGGGTGTGCAGGAAAGAGTTAAGATAGCAGGTCTCACTGCTGTCCTTTGGCTGGTGTCTGGGAACTTGGATTTTGAGTTCCCACCATTCCCAGAACTGGTAAGAATGATTTATTATACATAAACTATATTAGGTATAGTAAATCATTAGCTATAAGTATAGTAATATGGTTTGTGTTGAACATCTGCTTTCCTCTTGGAGTCTGGAATTTTGGTATATTACAGACAGAGGCTGCCTATGTGACCAGCCCTCAATAAAATCCCTGGGTGCCAAACGTCTTTAGTTGGCAACATTTCACAAGTGTTGTCACAGTTTGTTGCCAGGGGAATTAAGCATGTCCTCTGTGACCTGTTTGGGAGGAAAACCCTTAGAAACTTGCACCTGGTTTCCCCCACGGTTTTCCCCATGTGCTTCTTCCCTTTACTGGTTTGGCTCTGTATTTTCTGACTGAATATATGCTGAATATGCCTGAATTCTGACTCCTGTGAGTTGTCCTAGTAAATCATTGAACCTGGGGGTGGTCTTGGGGACCACTAATGCAACAAGCATTAATTTTTGTTTCTTTTCAGATTTTGAGTATACTAATGAAACTGTGGTGACTGTTCTTGAACGTGCCTTTTTATCCTCCTATGTATTTATCTCTTGCATGTAGGAGAATGAGTCCAATTGCTGGGTCATAGGAGATGCAAGGGTCATATCCCTTGCATTTAAAATTCTAGCAATAGTGTACTTCTAGTTGCCTATAAGTATTCCTCTGTTTCATACCTTTTTGCCTTTGTACATGTTACTCTTTTTGCCTAGAATGACCTTCCCATCCCTAATATGCCTGTTTGGCAAAACCTTTTAACCTTTTTGCCTACCTACTATCCTATCTAATTTCTATGTATGTCTATTATTAGACTTACGATATAGCATCTAACTTACTTGTTTATGTGCTTGTGTTCCCATTAGACTAATTCCTTGGGAGCTGGGGCTGTCTTATTTATCCTCTGTCCCCAGAATGACTCCTGGTGTATGGTGAGAATGTAATCAGTAAATATAATTGTAATCTTTGTGCCCCCAAGCACGAGGTCGTATTGTTATGGGTTTCTTGTTTTTTGTTCATGTGGAATTGTCTCTGCTCCAAACTTAAAATCCCAAATCCTGAAATGACTTTGAGTGGCCAAGATCTTTGACAGTGAAAAGAGATAGAATTGATGAGTGAATATTGGTTTTGTTCTTGTCTTAACAATTAAGAAAGGAGTCACTACAATTTATGGTGGTTGTGATGGAGGTGGTATAAATACCTATGAAATGAATGTAATATGGGTCTGCCTTTCCTGTGGTATCTGTATTGAGTGCCTGCAAATTTAGCAGATATTATGTTGGGTGCTACTTCGATAAAGGCCTTGAAAGATCTTACAGTTTATCAGATGCAGAGCTAACTATGCATACAGCAAACAGTTTGACAGGTAAGTGTGACAAGAGCTACAGTTATAGTGACCATGTGTTTTACGTATTCTTGAGCAGTCTTGGTATTAAATATTCCCTTAATGTTCTCATAAATCTGTCCTGGAAATTGTAGTATTTCCTTTTCCAGACTGAGTTCATAGAGCAAAAAGAATATTGGGCATTAAATGCATTCTGTAGAAACTGAAGAATAACCAGAAAAGTAAAAGGAGAGCCAGGAGAAAGTGGTTCCTGAATTAAATGAGTGGAAAGTAGCTGAGGATCAGATACCCAAAGATGTCAATCAAGTAAGATAGATTTGTAGAATTGGTTTGGTTTGGCAACTCAAGTCATTAATGTAGTTTCTTTTGGAGGGAGAAGGACATGCTGGCAGGATATGTTGAGAGGAAGGATGAACAGGAGGTTTAGAAGTAAATGTGGCATATTTTCTAAAAGATTGGTGGTAGAGCAAAAGGAAGAAGGCAGTGGCTTAACAGGATGTTTTAAGTCAAGGAAGATGTGTTTTTTTTTAAGATGAGAGAGCCTTGAGCATACTTACAGACTAATGGGAAGGAAGCTGTGGAGAAGAGAGAGGGAAGTGAGATCAAGAATGAAGAGGAGGTGGTATCTTGAGTCTTGTATCTGGTCTCTTTCTGCAGATAAGGACCTGCAGCCTTATCTCCTTTATTCCTGGTGAGCCTCCCTTCCCAGTCTTGTTCCTGCACTCCCTTTCCTTGAATTTACTGTGTTCTGTATCCATTCTGTGCTTGTTCTTTGTCTATTATGTTCTTCTTCAGACTTGCCTATTGAAATTCTGCTTTTTCATTAATCCCTAGCTTAAAAGTCTGAATTGTTAAACTATTCTAGGTACCTTAAATATACTCATCTCTTCTGTAGTATTTTGTATTTACCTTGATCTCCACTTACCTAGCTGGTTTTCTTTCTTTCTCCCACTTAGCTCATTCTCCCTAGGGAATGGATTATGTTTTACATATTTCGGTAATCTCAACATCTGACCTAGCAGGTTTTTAGTATTTATGACATATTAGACTATGTGACACTGTCATTTTGTTGGTCAGAAAAGGTAGGATATTGACAACTTCATATGGATCAACCTAATAAATTTTTATTCCTTACATTCTTGCACAGAAGACTTGAGGTGGAAGTTTAATTAAGAATGGACAAGCAAGGACCAAGGAGAGAGTTAGAGAAGCATTTCTTAACAGCTGTAGAGTTATTGAAATTCAAACAGAAACTGGCTTTGAATGACCAGGAGACTAAAGCAAAAGTGGAAACTTGGCTAGATTTACATTTTCCCATAATGTAAGGAAAACATCTCAGTTCCTTAGGGGAAACTGTAACATTTCCTTATCTTGGTCTGAATGACATTTTTCTGAGTGGGTAGTCATATAAGTGCTGTTCAAAATTGTGGTAAACAGTATCCTCAAAATCCTGAGTGTACATGCTAAAGAGGTTTTATTCAGCTTTATTATTACTTACTAAAAAATTAAGACCAAATTGCCGAAGTACGTCTCAGAACCACTTTTTTTGGGATATCTAAGTATATTACTTTCTTTTGCTGTATGATAGGTAAAAAACCCAAAATGTTCAAGACCAGTGCTATTAACTAAAAATAACTGATTAATTAAAAAACTTTATTCTCAGAAAAATTTTTAGCATGAACAGTTTTGCAAAGGGAGTCAGTGGATTCCAATCCATGGAACCCCAGGCTTAAAACTCCATCAGGAGGCATAGATAAACTGTGTCCCATTCAGACAGTCTTCCATAAATCTTTGAGCTGGCTTCTGAGGAATCAGGTAATAGTCTTGAAGTGGTCTGCAGTGTAGCTATTTTGTTGTTGATTAAAGGCAGACTTAATGAAAACAAACCCAGAAGGTGGTAGAGTTGGCATTCATTTATGACAAATATCCACAAACTAGGATTTTGACCTAAAGGAATGGCCATTTCATCATTTTGATCCCAGGTTATATGGTATTTGAAGAAAAGGCCAGGGTTTCCAAAATAGGGCAAATACTAGATTTGTTATGGCATACAAATAGGTATAACATTTTAGGATCTTATTCCTGAACTAGCAAACATAGCTGCATGGTGTGGGTTCAGATTTTAAAGAATTATGAGTGGTAGTTACAAACCATAAAGACAAAAACCCCTCTAGTTATGTGCTGTAAGCTTCTCTGTGAACTTGATTAGGATAAGTTGAAAGCATACTTACGAGTAACAGTGATGGAGTTGGGAGACATTTGTCCCTAATAAGTTATTGAGCGTATCCAGGCACTTTAATTTCTCATTACCACAAAATCTGCAGGGTAGGTGGTACTCCATTTTCTACCTAAGGCAACCAAGGCTCAAAGAAGATACTTAAGTAGTAAACTTAGTATTTGTACTCCAAAGCATATAGACCTTCTTTCCAGTCTGTTCTCTTCTCCCATACCTAACGCTCCACCATGCTGGACCACTTTTGATAATGCTGCTCTGTTCTCTGTGTTCTTCAGACCTTCGTCTTACCCTCACTTCCCAGCACATTCTCTTCCTCTGAGTCCCCTCGGCTCAGAGGACGGTGTATGTTTACAGCACATTGTAGCTTGTGTTGTGATTGTTCATGACATAATCAGGTCTTAGTTCCCTTTGTAGACTTCAAAAATTTTTTTTTGACTGAGTCTCTGTCTAACCTGCCTACCCTTAGAATGCTGCTGTAGATAGCAGGCAATTGGTTAATGGTTATTAGGCAGGGAATGAATGAAGCATGTAGCCTTAAGATCTGAAGATTGATTATAAATGCTTATTATCTTAGCCCTTGTGAAGTTGCCTTAGTGAAGTTGAAAATCATCTTAGAAATCTGCAGTTGTGAAAAGGGCCTTGTGTCCGTGGATTTAACCATTCTTGGTGGGACCTCTCTGGAGGGCTTGGGGAAACAACCTTGCAGGACTGTGTATTCTGGTCATCCTCACAGTCTTTCAAGAGCTTGGAAATGATATGGGACTCAAGTTTGTCCCTTTAAGGCCATCCTGCAGAGTTTATAAAATTGTAAATGTTTCTGGTCATTCTCATGCTTATACCTGGATTTTAATAGATTAAACAAAATAACACCAGGCTTTTAAAATTTTGTTTTGAAGTTATCACCTACAAGATCTTAGGTTCTAGTTTCCTTACTTGGTATTTTTTTTCCCCCCAAGGTAATTGGGAATGACAGAACTGATGAGTCAGGTTCCCCTTAGAAGATTCAGTCTGTCAGTATCTCATTGCTTGTATGTCAGGCATTGGATGTGGTGAGTGAGGGAGATTGAAAAGTGAAGAATGGTACCTAGATTTCTGTCTAGGGCACCTGGAGGATGGTGGTGTTATTTGCTGAGACAGAGAATACCAAAAGAATCACTTGGGTGGGGGTTCAGTTCATGTTTATGTATATGGGAGTGCTTTTCTCATTCAGTAATGTCTTACCTGAGTTGTAAGTACTTTTAGTGACCATGTGGAATTGTATAACTTATTTAAACAATTCCCTTTTGGTGGTGTTTGTACCACTCTTGGTCCTGACCGTGTCTTTTCCTGTGATTATATCTTCAGATGTAAAAATGGTAGCTACCATATGCCAGCACCATGCTAAGTGCTGTAAACATCTCATCAAAAGGTTGGTGTAGGTACTCTTCTCCCATTTCACAAATGGGGAACTTGGCACAGAGATTAATAACTGCCAATAAATGGCAGAACCAAACTTTTTAAACAACTGTATTGAGATATAATTTGCATAACCGTAAAGTTCACCTTTCAACTGTAAAGTAGGTGGTACTCCATTTTGTACCTTTGTATTCCAAAGCATATAGACCGTCTTTCCATACATATATTTATAGTTTTGTAACCATCACCGTAGTCTAATTTTAGAATATTTCATTATCTCAAAAAGAAATTTTGTACCTATTAGACACGACACTCTAACCTGCTCCCCACATCCCCAGTTGAAGGCAGCTAATCAACTTTATTTTTTTTAATGAATTTATTTTATTTTTGGCTGTGTTGGGTCTTTGTTTCTGTGCGCGGGCTTTTCTCCAGTTGTGGCGAGTCGGGGCTACTCTTTGTTGTGATGCGTGGGCTTCTCATTGTGGTGGCTTCTCTTGCTGTGGAGCATGAGCTCTAGGTGCACAGGCTTCAGTAGTTGCAGTACGCAGGCACAGTGGTTGTGGCTTGCGGGCTTTAGAGCGCAGGCTCAGTAGTTGTGGCGCGTGGGCTTAGTTGCTCTGCAGCATGTGGGATCTTCCTGGACCAGGACTGGAACCCGTGTCCCTTGCATTGGCAGGCGATTCTTAACCATTGCACCACCAGGGAAGCCCCAACTAATCTACTTTAGATTTGCCTATTCTGGATGTTTCACATAATTGGGCTCATATAATCTGTGGTTTTGTGTGACTGGCTTCTTTCACTTAATGTTTTTGAGGTTTACTTGTGTTGTAGTATGTATCAGTGCTTCATTCTTTTTTATTGCCAAATAATCTATTGTGTAGATAAATTCAAGATTTGAACCAGGTGTGTCTGGTTCTTAAAGCTCATGTTGCTGCTACCATGCCATTCTGCTTCCTCTACATGTCCCATTATGTTAGAAGGTTCTTGAGGCCGCATCTTACATTTCAGTGTTTTTCCCTCTTATGGTTCTCTCAGGGTGCCTTGCTCAGAGTGAAGTATTTTAATATATAGGCAAGAAACCGAAGTCCTTGTTACTTTAACTTGTGGTGTTGGATTAGAAGAAAGGAGGTGTGAAGTCTCTACTAAAAGGGAGAGTAGAAAATCTA
Organism: Kogia breviceps; assembly: GCF_026419965.1. NCBI lineage: Eukaryota > Metazoa > Chordata > Mammalia > Artiodactyla > Physeteridae > Kogia > Kogia breviceps. The sequence goes on along the minus strand of NC_081312.1, from coordinate 152,222,642 downwards.
ATCATCTTTTTTCTGCATCTAGGAGGAAGACGCAGGAAGGATAAAAGATTGCTGGGACAATCAGGAAGCACCTGCACTCTCCACGTGTAGCAATGCCAATATCTTTCGAAGGATAAATGCCATACTGGATAATTCTCTGGATTTCAGTAGAGTCTGCACTACACCTATAAATCGAGGAATCCATGATCATTTGCCAGGTGACTTAGATTTGAAAACTTGGATGTGCTAGGCGTGTGTACACAGCTGTTTCTAGGCAGCTTCCTGGTGACGACTGTGAAGAATGACCTTGAATCTCTGACAACACTTGCCCCTTTTGTCGTTTGCCTTGTGGATTGGGTCCCCTTAGGGGTGAAGACTTCTTTCGATTATAATACAGAAATCTTTTTTATGATTCACAAGAAGATTAGGTGAAAAAGGATAGGTCAAAGTGACAGGGCTATTTATATATACAATTACAGTAGAGTCACGTATGTTAAGATAGATTTTTTTATAAGCTGCATTAGAAAAGTTTAAAAAAGTGTAATTAATACTTGATCTAACCCAACATAGTCAAAATATCGTGTCAACATGTAATCAACATAAAAAACTCTTAATTAGATATTCTTTTGTTAGTACTAAGACTTCAAAATCCAGTGTATATTTTACATTTACAGCACAGCTCAATTTGAATTAGCTTCATTTCAAGTGCTCAGTAGCCACATGTGACTAGTGGCTACTGTATGGAATGGTACAGCTCTTCAGTATTTTAATTTCTTTCAAAATGAGTGCAAGTCAATAACCATTTGATTTTTATGATATTTAGTATATTCCACAGAATAGTGGGGGAGAGGGGAGCATCTCCTGAAGATGATTCTTCACAAGGACACTTGGGTGTCCTAACAGTGTTTCATAATATTTTTGTGGGAGTTGCAACATATTATAGGAATGTTGATGGAATATTTTTTGTTTGAATTATTTTAGATGAGAGTGAACGTGTTTTTAATTTTTTAAACAGACCTTGAAAATATTTGGTAAAACACAGATTCTCAGAACAAGGACTGGTAATTGCTGTTTTTTAGTTACAAATTCTTTGATTTATTTTTAACTTGGCCTTGGAAATAATTCCCACAAAGATCTAGGAGCATGTGAACATAAAGTAGCTAAATGTTTAAGGGAGAAGTCCATTAGGAAGGAGATGGCCCCATGGAATTTATTTATTAAATTGTGCTGGAAGGGAAATGAGAGAAGAGCATGGGGGCTGGGAGACACGGGTGGGTCTTGTCTCTTCTAACTTCCAAAAGAGTATACATGTAATGTTTTCTGTTAATTGGAGTCAGCTGTGAGCTAACCCTTATTTAGCTTATGCTGTTAAAAATTCAGAGAACCTGCTTGGTTCTATGTATGCGTTGTTTTTTTTTCTTTTCAGAAAGTTGCATGAGTTATATTCCAATAAGAATGACACTCAACAATGACTTAAATTTCACTGGGTTGCTTCAGGCATGCTGGACCTTTTGTGGTTTATAGCAAAGTATTTTTCAGCTAATGCTAGGTTGTTGACTTGTGTGAGGGGAAGGCTCCTGGTCAGTGAGACAGGAGCTTTGAGGAGTGTACGTTTGCAGTTGGCCAGGGCACCCAGTGGCCTCGCTGGCAAGATGCCAGGTGCTGTGAAAGTGTTACCATCCCACTCTTCCCAGGTCACTTACTGGCCAGACTACAAGGTAAGACTTCTTGGCCTCTTCAGGGCCTTCTCAGGGCATGGGTTCTAGAAGAGTACCTTGAAGAAATAGGGAAGCCTGGGTTGTAAGGTTGACCTTGGGCAGTGAGATAAAGTAGATAGTTTTTCCAGCTGTAGGGCAGAATGGTACCTCCCCAAATGCCTCACAGAGTTCTCCTGGGGGGCTCAATAAGGGAAGCAGCACTGCAGTTTGAAGGGGCCTCAAGGGATTGTAGGAGAGGTTCTGGTCAAGGTGTTCTGGGCTGCCTTCGCATATACCTAGCCCCCACGGTATTGTCACCTCTCTCCTTGTCCCCACCTGAGATGTTGGCGCGGGGCTGTGGGCTCTTGGTCTTGAGTGGTGAGGCAGGGCTGCCTGGCCTAGAGCAGAGAGCAGCTTTCCCAGGTTTCCCCAGCAGGAAAACCCACCTTGTGGTTAATGAGCAAGTAAACTTGGGCATGTATTTTCCATGAGGAACTCTAACGTGAATTTGCAGCTTCTGGTCAGAAGTAATCCTATTACCTAAGGAGATAATCAGAATTATAAAAACCTAAGAACAAGATTGGTTATCACAGTATTATAACTAGGGACAATTTGATGACAGCAAAAGCTGAAGTAACCATGCAGTGGAATGTTCTGCAGTTATTAATATGATGTTTGTAGAAGACTACTTAATGATATAGATAATCACAGTACCTGAAGTGAAAAAGCAAAGTGCAAAACAGTATGGTCTCAGGTATGTATATATGTATAGAAAAAGACTGGAATGACAAGACATAAATGTAGCAGTGAAGGTGTAATGGGTAATTTGTTTTCTGTGTGCTTTCCCCTACTGGTTCTTCTGTGACAAACATGTTTTTTTTAAAATAAATAAATTAATTTGTATTTTTTGGCTGCATTGGGTCCTCGTTGCTGCACGTGGGCTTTCTCTCTAGTTGGGGTGAGCGGGGGCTACTCCTCATTGTGGTGCGTGGCCTTCTCATTGCAGTGGCTTTTGTTGTTGCGGAGCACAGGCTGTAGTTGTGTGGGCTTCAGTAGTTGTGGCTCATGGGCTTAGTTGCTCCACTGCATGTGGGATCTTCCCGGACCAGGGCTCGAACCCGTGTCCCCTGCATTGGCAGGCAGATTCTTAACCACTGCACCACCAGGGAAGTCCCCAAACATGTTTTATAATAAAAACAACTTGTTAAAAATGGTGTATCTTGGCACAGTGTTTCACATTGCTGTTTGAATTTTGCATAGGCGCATTTAATTTTAATTGCACACCTTGTTTCATATAGGTATACCTAACTTTTCAATAGTTACGTACCATTTATTTTTTTCATTTGAACAAATGTTTGCATTGTCATTTGCAAGGCTGTGTGTTAGCTATGACAAAATTTCATTGCATATAGTATGCAGTGAGGGTAGTATCAGAACTACATGCTCAGTTGATAAGGTATTATTGGGAAAGTGCTGTGGCAGGGTCAAAGGAAGGAGAGACTGTACTGGTTAGGGAACTAGGAAACACTTTTTGGATGAAGCAGCATTTGAAACATGCCTTGAAGAAGAGAAAGCCATTTCATTATAACTGGATGTTGAGTAGATTTTTTTTTTTATATTGTTGCTTCAGAATTATCATTGGGGTCCAAAGCTGAAATTGAAGAGTTGTTAAATGACCTGTGGTACAATGACAGTCTCCTAGAGTTGGAGCCAGATACACCTCACTGGCTTCACAGATACAAAGAGGCCACAGAGCTGTCCCTACTACCACAAACATCTCAGCCTTTCCCTGGTCTGTGTAAGAAGACTGCTTAGGGAGGGCAGCATTTGAAGTGATTCCCTCCTCTCTTAGTGGAGCACAGTGGGGCACAATGCTGCTTCAGCTGTCAAGCCAAGCGAGGGAAGTGTCTTCCAAGAGAAGCATTTGTATAGATTGAGGGGGCTTCCAAGAAGCAAGGCAAGGTTGAGCCCATTGTTAGGCAGCAGACTTGCTCTCTGTCCTTGACTGAGTAGAGATGAAAGAGAAATTGAGAGAAGATGTGGGGCAGGGAGGGAGGAGGGTGACTGGAGCTGTCTGATTCCCACCAGTTGACACACAGGGAAGTTGTGACTTCCTGTGGTTCAGGAGAAGTTGCAGAAGGCCTGAGCTTTTGGGCTAGCATCCCACCAAGATGGCCCTTGTTGTTGTGTGTGGGGTGCTAGGAGTTGGGATGAGGCTGGAAGGTTAGGCTAGAGCTGGATCCCTTACGCAAGCAACTCCTCATGAGAGGGGTGTCTGCTACCTAGAGGGCCCTTTCCCCACTCCCTAGTCCTTTAAACCATAATCTTATCAATATTAAACTCTGAGGAAGGAAGGAAATGGGCTGTAAATGGACATGTGATTAAAGCATAAATGAATTGAGTATTTATTTAGTGTCTGTAAAGTGTGAAAATTGTTAAAATGAGATTAAGGGACATCTTAACTACCGAATGGGCTGGGGGCAGTGACTGGAGGAAAAAGTTTCATGTTAACTCCCTGAGAAAGGGGATAGATTAGTCAAAGTAGTTCACAGTAAGTAAGGTGTGGGACTGAAACACTGATTAAGATTTTTTTATTTAAGTGTAATACACATACAGAAAAGTACATATAAGTTAAGAGCTCACACCGTCTCCAGCTGAACACAAGCATGTAACCGGCACCCAGATCTAGATGAACTGCTGACTTGCAATTTAGGACCAAAGAAGTGTATAATTGTAGCCAGATGTATTGAATTTCTGACTGAGATGGTTTCCTTTTTTATTCTGGAGTATCATCACTAAATTGTCTGAAAAGCTATTCTGAAATAAATTTTACTATATTCAGGGACTTCCCTGGTGGCACAGTGGTTGGGAATCTGCCTGCCAGTGCGGGGGATGCGGGTTCGAGCCCTGGTCCAGGAGGATCCCACATGCTGCAGAGCGACTGAGCCCGTGTGCCACAACTAGTGAGCCTGAGCTCTAGAACCCGCGCGCCACAACTACTGGGCCCGTGTGCCACAACTGCTGAAGCCCGCACGCCTGGAGCCTGTGCTCCGCAACGGGAGAGGCCGCTGTGGTGAGGGGCCTGCACGCCGCAGCGGAGAGTGGTCCCCGCTTGCCACAAGTAGGGAAAGCCCGTGCGCAGCGACAACCCAATGCAGCCAAAAAAATAATAATAATTTTACTATATTCAGTCCCAGCTAACAGGAGACAGTTGAAATTACTCTTGGGAAGTCTTGTTTCCCGCGAAATAAATTTTTTGTAGAACCTTAATATATAGCTTTAACAGTTAAAAATTTAACTTTTAATCCAAGTATAACATACATACAGAAAAGTATGTATGATACTTTTACTATGATAAATATGCAAATTAAATGAATTTTCACATACCAAACACATCTTGTATATATCCACTCATATATAGAGGCAATAGACCAGAAGCCCCCAGAAACCCTGCAGTCTCTTAACTAGTGAAGAGTAAACCACCATGCTGACTTTTAGATGCATTACATTAGTTCTGCCTGTTTTTGAACTTACATAAATAGAATCATAAATATGTACTCTTCAGCTGTGAGATTCATCCATATCGCAGCCAGTGGTTGTGGATCATTTGTTCCCATTGCTGTACTGTATTCTGTTGTATGAATATTCATTCTGGCTTATTCATTCTACTGTTAGTAGACATTTGGGGCCATTATGAATAATTCTGCTATGAGCATGTCTTTTGGTGAACTTATTTCTTTGGGATGTACTCCTGGGAGAGTGTTGGCTTATAAGGGTACATGTGATTTCAGCATTAATAGATGCTGCCAGTTTTTCACAGCAAATGCACCAGTTTACACTTGTGACAATGTCAGATGGTTTGGGTTAGTTCCACATCCTCACTAACAATTGGTATTGTCGTTTTCACTTTGGTTATTTTGGTGAGTATGTAATGGTATCTCTATTGCGGTTTTAATTTTCATTTCCCTGATGACTCATGAAGTTGAACACCTTTTCATATGTCTGTTGACCTTTGGATATCCTCTTTCCTGAAGTGCCTTTTCAGGTCTTACCCTAATATTTCTTTATGGTTACCTGCCTTTTTCCTGTTTACTCGTTGCTCTTTCCTGTTTACTGTTTATATATTCTGCATATGAGTTCTTTGATACATAGAATAAAAATATTTTCTCCCAACCTGTAGCTTGTCTTTATACTTTTAATTGGTATTTTTTGAATAACATAATTTAAGTTTTAATGATGTCCAGTTTATCGACTTTTCAAATATGGTTAATGCTTTGTGTCCTGTTTAAGAAATATTTCCCTATTCCGAAGTCATGAAGATATTCTGTGTCTCATTTTTAAAACTTCATTGTTTTACCTTTCACTCTTAGATTTCCAACCCATGTGGGAGTAATTTTGTACATGGTGTAAGGTGGAAGGTCAAGATTCATTTTTTTCTGCATGGATAGCCAGTTGACCCAGTACTGTGTTGAAAAAAAAATCCCTTTTCATTGCACTGCTGTCACCTTTCTCATAAATCAAGTATAAGTGTTGTATGTGCATACAGGTTTTCTTCCATTAAGCTGTTTGTCTGTCCTTGTCTTAGTTACTACAACTTTATAGTAGGTTTTGATATTTGGTAGTGAAGTCCTCTGGCTTTGTCCTTCATGATCCTTGGTTCCTCTTGGATTTTGCATTTCCACATGGTCATAGATTTAGCTTGTCAGTGTCACGTTGTTCCACCCCCCCCAACCCCCACCCCCAAACTCTGCTGGAATTTTGATTGAGATTTCATTGAATCTATGAATCAATTTGTAGAAAATTGGTATGTTGACAACAAATCTTTGAATTCATAAAGCTGGTGTATCCTTTCATTTATCAGATCTTTAATTTTTCTCAATGTTTTATAGACATCTTGGACATCCTTTTTAAGGTTTATCTCTAGGTCTGGGTAGGTGTCTGTCTAATGCTACTGTAAATGATTTTTGTGTTTGTCATTTTCTGTTTGGTTGCTGCTTCCTGATGGTCTTTTCTAATGTGGGCTTCAGAGCTGGATATACATACTGTTGAGTTCTGGAAATTTGAGTCCCTCTTACATGCAAATTTAAGTTTATGGTATTCTGTTTTCTAAATATTCTGTAGTTTCAGTCTGCAAGTGGTTTTATTCACTTTTGTTGATCCATGTGGTTTTTGGAGGATATATGGAGAGATTTGGATTTAGGCAGCTGCCCATTTTCCAATAGGAACCAGGAAATCTGATCTTGCTGATCTTGTTTGAAAAAAATATGCATGTGCGTGTACACACATATCTTGGCAAAATATACACCAAAATTTTTTATATTAAAATATTAATGATGTACACACATTTTAGAATTTCTGAAATTAAGAAGACTGACCATGCCAAGAATTGATATGAATGTGGAAGATCTGGAACTTTCATAAACTGCTGGGGGGAATGCAAAATGGTACAACCATTTGGAAAACAGTTTGGTAGATTCCTAAAAAGTTAAACACTTAACTACCATATGACCCAGCAGTTCCGCTCATAGATTTTTTTTTTTTTTTTTTTTTTTTGTGGTACGCGGGCCTCTCACTGTCGTGGCCTCTCCCGTTGCGGAGCACAGGCTCCGGACGCGCAGGCTCAGCGGCCATGGCTCACGGGCCCAGCAGCTCCGCGGCACGTGGGATCTTCCCGGACCGGGGCACGAACCCGTGTCCCCTGCATCGGCAGGCGGACTCTCAACCACTGCGCCACCAGGGAAGCCCCGCTCATAGATTTTTTAAAGAAACTTTTGTTTTAGAATAGTTTTTGATTTATAGAAAAATTACAAAAGTAGTGTGAAGAGTTCTATATATTCCCATCCAGGTTCCCCTGTTAACATCTGACATTAGTATGGTGAATTTCTGTCACATTTATCACAACTAATGAAATAGTATTGACACTGTTGTGCATATTTAATTTTGATTTTCTTATTTTTTGCCTATTGTCTTTTTTCTGTACCAAGATCCTGTATTACATTTAGTCCCATGTCTGTTTAGGCTCTTCTAGACTGTGACAGTTTCTCACTTTCCTTGTTTTTGATGACCTTGACAGTTTTAGGCAGTATTAGTCACACTCAGCAAAAATGAAAGCATGTATATCCATAGACAGACTTGTACACAAATGTTCATAACCTCTTTATTTGTGATAGCCAACAAGTGGACACAACCCCAATGTCCATCAGTTGGGAAATGGATAAACAAATGGTGGCATGTCCATACAAAAGAATATTATTTATCAATGTGTGCCATAGCATAGATGAATCTCAGGATAATTATACTCAGTGAAAGAAGCCTGACAAAAAAAAGAGAATATACTTAAAATTCCATTTACATAGAATTCTAGAAAATACAAACTAGTCTGTAGTGACAGAAAGCAAATCTGTAGTTTGCTGGGGAAAGGGGCACAGGGACGGGGAAGGGGAGGGATTACAAAGGGGCATGAGGAAACTTGGGGATGATGGATATATTCATTACCTTGATTGTGGTGGTGGTTCCATGGAAGTAACATACTGAAACATCAAAATTTTCACTTTAAATATATGCAGTTTATTATGTCAATTATACCTCAATAGAGCTGTAAACATTTTTAAAGCAGCAGTTATCTCTGAATGGTGGGATTTAAATGTACTTATTTTGCTTTTGTAGAGAATTTTTTACTATTAGATATTTCAAAATAGAGAAAAGAGTAGAAAATCAGTTATCTCTGTGTATCTACCACCCATCTTTAACAAATGTTCAGATTTTGACGTGTTTGAAACTTTTTGAGGCAACATGAAACATCAAATAAAACTTTGCATTTGTTGTGTTTGTCTGTTTCCCCTACTTTCCTTGAGGCGAGCGCCATCTTTTAAAAAAATATATTTATTTATTTATTTGGCTGCGTCGGGTCTTTAGTTGCAACATGTGGGATCTTTTGTTGCAGTGCAAGGGCTCTTTGTTGCGGTGTGCGGGCTTCTCTCTAGTTGTGGCGTGTAGGCTCCAGAGTGCATGGGCTTAGTAGTTGCAGTGTGCAGGCTCTCTAGTTGGGGCATGTGGGCTCTAGGGTTCACGGGCTTAGTTGCCTCCTGGCATGTGGGATCCTGGTTCCCCGAACAGGGAACGAACCCCCATCCCCTGCTTTGGAAGACAGGTGCTTAACCACTGGACCACCAGGGAAGTCCCCCTATTCTCTCTCCTAGAGGTAACAACTCTCCTAAAGTTGGTGTATTTCCTTTATACTTTTATGTATTTGTCCATAAACATTGCTTTGTGTGTTTTAATTTTTTATGTAAATAGAACATACATTCAGGAAAGTACACAAATAAGTATACAATGGGGTGAATTGTCACAAAGAAATACACCCATGTAACCATAGCTCAAATCAAGAAACAGAATGTTACCAGCACCTAAGAAGACCCCTAATACCTCTTCCTAAATGTCGTAAAGAAGCGGTCCCCAACCTTTTTGGCACCAGGGACCAGTTTTGTGGAAGACAGTTTTTCCTCAGATGGGGTCAGGGGAGATGGTTCAGGCAGTAATGCGAACGATGGGGAGCGGCAGATGAAGCTTCGCTCGCTCCCCTGCCTGCTGCTCATCTCCTGCTGTGTGGCCTGGTTCCTAACAGGCTGCAGACTGGTACCGGTCTGAGGCCTGGGGATTGGGGACCTCTGCTTTAAAGGTTTACATAAATAGTATAACATATATTGTCTTTCTGGTATATGCTACCCACCCCCAGTGTATCATTACGTTTACAGTGTGTCCATATCGATATTTAAGTCAAAACAGTGCATTTTAATTGCTGTGTATTAGTATTTTACATAAATATATACATTATTTACCTGATCCTCTGCTGGTAGATGTTTAGGTCTCTTTCAATTTTCTGCTGTTGTAAACAGTATTTTGGTGAACATCCTTGTTTATTTCTCCTTGTGTGTAAATAGGTATACTATCTTTAAACTTTTAAGTTGCTGACTTCTTTTTCAAAGTTAATTTATCAATTTACAATCCAGTCAGGATTTCATGAGAGCTTTTCTCTGTATCTTCTTTGTATACCTTAATTATTGTCACACTTCAAAATTTCAGTCAATCAGGGTATAAAGCTAACTTAATTTTGTTTTTGTTCATATTATAAAATATTTTCTTCAGTTAAAAGAATACATGTAGCATATATGATCTGCCGTCAACCCAGAAAAGGTCTCTAGAACTGTGCCCCAGGGTTCTTTTCCTTTATACTGTAGTCTGGTGCGTTTCTTGAGATTTTTTTATATATTAGTATAAATTAAAATCACTGAGTTAGATGAAATCATGGAGGGAATGCTATTCTGGTACATAACAAGAATTGTTAAACAGCATACTTAATTGAGTATTCTCTACCTAGAAAAAAATCCTACCCCTTTTCAAGATTGGCTTGGTTATCACCTCTGAAAACTTTTTCACATTCTCCTGCCTAACGTGTTCCATTGTCTGTTTGATCTTGCTCCATCTAATAGAGCCATTCTTGGTTCTTCCAGATTGTTTGTTAACCCACTGTATGGTGGTATAAATGTAAACACGTATTCTGAAGTGGGGAGGTTAAAGTATAGTATTGAAAAAGCATATTCAGTTTGCCCATTTCATAATAAACCTACACAAAGTAAAGTGCCGGCACTGGATGCAGGTTACTTGAGAACAGATTGTGTCTATGCTACTGATTTGCTCTAACCTCAGAGATTAAATGTCTGTAACACAGGCATAGTAATAGTACCCATTTATAGGATTTTTGTGAAGCTTGAGTAAGATACGTGTATTGAGAACCTAGAATAATGCCTATAACTACTTACTAAATGGTGGCAGTGATTATGGTGGTGTGTGTATATGAAGAATGCAGTCATGAGAGCATTGCTGGGGTCATGTTTTTTTAAAAATAAATAAATAATTATTTATTTCTGGTCACATTGTGTCTTTGTTGCTGTGCGCGGGCTTTCTCTAGTTGTGGCGAGTGGGGGCTACTCTTCGTTGCAGTGCACGGGCTTCTCATTGCGGTGGCTTCTCGTTGTGGAGCATGGGCTCTAGGTGCACAGACTTCAGTAGTTGTGGCACATGAGCTCAGTAGTTGTGGCTCACAGGCTCTAGAGTGCAGGTTCAGTAGTTGTGGCGCATGGGCTTAGTTTCGTAGCATGTGAGATCTTCCCGGACCAGGGCGCGAACCTGTGTCCCCTGCATTGGCAGGCAGGTTCTCAACCACTGTGCCACCAGGGAAGCCCTGGGGTCATGTATTTTTAAAAGTTGAACTACTGGGACTTCCCTGGTGGTCCACTGGTTAAGACTCTGCTCTTCCACTGTATGGGGTGTGGGTTCAGTCCCTGGTTGGGGAACTAAGATCCCTGACTGCTGTGTGGTGTGGCAAAAAAAAAAAAAAAAAAAAAATTCTGCTCCCACATTCAATATTGATAACATCTAAGATTTTTTTTCTTTTTTATTGTGCCAAAATAAAATTTACCATCTTCACCATTTTTAAGTGTACAGTTCAGTGATACTGGATACATTCACATAGTTGTGCAAAAGTCACCACCATCCATCTGCATAACTCTTTTCATCTTGTAAAACAGAAACTGTATACCTGTTAAGCAATAACTCCCCATTCTCCCCTTCCCCCAGTCCTTGGCAACCCCTGTTATATTTTCTGTCCTTATGGTTTTGACTACTCTACCTCATGTAAGTGGAATCATACAGTGTTTTTTTGTTTGTTTGTTTTGTGGTACGTGGGCCTCTCACTGCTGTGGCCTCTCCCGTTGCGGAGCACAGGCTCCAGACGCGCAGGCTCAGCGGCCATGGCTCACAGGCCCAGACGCTCCACGGCATGTGGGATCTTCCCGGACCGGGGCATGAACCTGTGTCCCCTGCATTGGCAGGTGGACTCTCAACCACTGCGCCACCAGGGAAGCCCCAGTGTTTGTTTTTTGTGACTTATTTCACTCAGGATAATGTCCTCAAGGCTTATCCATGTTCTAGCATTTAGCAGAATTCCTTTTTCAGGCTGAACAATGTACTCCATTGTACATATGTACCACATTTTGCTTATCCATTCATCTATCGATGGATACTTGGGTTGCTTCCACATTTTATCTGTTGTGAATAATGCTGCTGTGAATGAACATGGATGTACAAATATTTTTTTGAGATCCTGCTTTCAACTCTTTTGGGTATATACCAAGAGGTGTTATTGCTGGATCACATGGTAATTCTATTTTTAATTTTTTGAGGAATTGCCATACTGTTTTCCACAGAGGCTATACTGTTTTACATCCCTACCTGTAGTGCACAAGGGTTGCAGTTTCTCCACACCCTCACCAACACTTGTTTGCTATTTTTTTTTTATAGTGGCCATCCTAATGGGTGTGAGGTGTTATCTTACAGTATTGATTTTCATTTCTCTAGTGATTAGTGATGTTTAGCATCTTTTCATGTGCTTATTGGCCATTTCTGTATCTTCTTTGTAGAAGTGTCCATTCAAGCCCTTTGTCCACTTTAAAATTGGGTGGTTTGGTTTCTTGTTGAGTTTTAGGAGTTCTCTATATATTCTGGATATTAATTTCTTATCTCCAGTTCTGTGGGTTGACTTTTCTTTTCTTTTTTTTTTTTTGTGGTATGCGGGCCTCTCACTGTTTGTGGCCTCGCCCATTGCGGAGCACAGGCTCTGAACGCGCAGGCTCAGTGGCCATGGCTCACGGGCCCAGCCGCTCCGCGGCATGTGGGATCTTCCCGGACCAGGGCATGAACCCGTGTCCCCTGCATCGGCAGGTGGATTCTCAACCAATGCGCCACCAGGGAAGCCCCTGTGGGTTGACTTTTTACTCTGTGGTTAGTGTCTCTTGATGTACAAAGTTTTTACATTTTCGTGAAATCTGATTTGTCTGTTTTTTCTTTTGTTACTTGTGCCTGTGGAGTCCTATTCAGTAAATCATTGCTAAACCCAATGTCATGAAGGTTTTGTCCTATGTTTTCTTCCAAGAGTTTTATTGTTTTAGGTTTTATATTTTGGTCGTTGATCCACTTCGAGTAAAATAGTGTTGGGTGAGGGTCTAACTTCATTCTTTTGAAGATGGATATCCAGTTCTCCAAGCACCATTTGTTAAAAAGTCTGTACTTTCCCCCATTGAATAATCTTGGCATTCCTGTTAAAAATCGTTGGACCATATATGCAAGGGTTTATTTCCACGCCTTCTATTCCATTGGTCTATATGTCTGTCTGTCTTTATGCTAATACTATACTGTTTTTATTACTGTAGCTTTGTAGTAAGTTTTAAAACCAGGAAATGTGAGTCCTTGTGTTTTGTTGTTCTTTGTCAAGATTGTTTTCGCTGTTCGGGTCACTTGAGATTCCATATGAATTTTAGGATGGATTTTTCTGTTTCTGCAAAAAAAATGTTATTGGGGTTTTGATAGGGATTGCACTGAATCTTTAGATCACTTTGGGTAGTATTGACAATTTAATGATATTAAGTCTTCCAGTTCATCAACATGGGACGTGTTTACATTTACTTATGTCATCTTTAATTTCTTACAGCAGTGTTTTGTAGTTTTCATTGTACAAGTCTTTTACCTTCTTGGTTAAGTTAATTCCTAAGTATTTTATTCTTTTTGATGCTATTATAAATGGAATTGTTTTTGTAATTTCCTTTTCAGATTGTTCATTATTTGTGTATATAATTGCAACTTGTTTTTGTGTGTTGGCTTCTTATCTGTTGCTTTGCTGAATTCATTTATTAGGTCTAACAGTATTTTTGTGGAGTGTAGAATTTTCTGCATATAAGAGTGTATTCTTCTCAGAGATAATTTTACTTCTTCCTTTCCAACTTGGATGCCTTTTATTTATTTTTTCTTGCCTAATTAATTGCTCTGGCTGGAACTTCCAGTACTATGTTGAAAGAAGTGTGAAAGCAGGCATCTTTGCCTTGTTCCTCATCTTACAGAAAAAGCTTTCAGTCTTTCACCATTGAATATGATGTTTTCTGTGGGTTTTACATATATGGCATTTATTATGTGGAGGTAATTTCCTTCTATTCCTATTTTGATGAGTGATCATGAAAAGGTGTTGAATTTTGACAAATGCTTTTCTGCATCAACTGAATTGATCATGTGGGTTTTTTTCCCTTCATTTTGTTGATGTGGTGTATTACATTGTTTTTTTTGTTTTGTCCTTTTTTTGTGGTTTTTTTTTTTTTTTTGGTGTGTGTGTGTGTTTTTGTTTTTGTATGTTGAACCATCCTTGGCTCTCCAGGAATAAATCCAACTTGGTCATGGTGTATAATTCTTTTAGTGTGCTGTTGAATTCTGTTTGCTAGTATTTTGTTGGGGATTTTTACATCAGTGTTCATAAAGGGTATTGGTCTGTAGTTTTCTAGTAGTGTCTTTTTATGGTATTGGGATTATGCTGCTTTCATAGAATGAATTGGGAAGTGTTCCCTCCTCTTCAGTTTTTTGGAAAAGTTTGAGAAGGGTTGGTATTAATTATTCTTTAAATGTTTGGTAGAATTCACCAGTGAAAGCATCAGGTCCAGAAGTTTTCTTTGTGGGAGAGTCTTGATTACTGATTCAATCTCCTTACTAGTAATACATAAATTCAGATTGTCTATTTGTTTGTGATTTAGTCTTTGTAAGTTATGTTTCTAGGAGTTTGTCCGCTGCATCTAGGTTATCAAATTTTTGGGTATATAGTTGTCCACAGTACTCTTTTAATTTTATTTCTGTGGAATAGGTAGTAATGTCCCCACCTTCATTACTGATTTAGAAATTTGAGTCTTCTCTCCAGGTTTTCTTAGTCCATCTAGATAAAGTTTTGTTTCTGTTGATCTTTTCAAAAAAACCAACTTATGATTTTATTGACTTTTCTGTATTGTTTTTCTGTTTTCTGTTTATTTCTGCTCTAATCTTTATTATTTTCTTCCTTCTCCTAGCTTTGGTTTAGTTTGTTCGTTTTTCAGTTCCTTAAGTTATAAAGTTAGGTTGTTGATTTGAGTTCTTGTTTTTTAATATGATCTTTTATAGATATAAATTTCCTTCACCACTTTTGCTGCATCCCTTAAGTTTTTGTATGTTGTGTTTTTGTTCTCATTTGTCTCTAAATGTTTTCTAATTTCCGTTCTCATTTCTTCTTTGATCCATTGGTTGTTTAAAAGTGTGTTATTCAGTTTCCACAGTTTTGTGAATTTTTCAGTTTTACTTTAGTTATTATTTCTAACTCCATCCTGTTGTTGTCATAGAAGATACTTTGTATGATATCTTTTAAAATCTATTGAGACTTAGTTCGTGGTCTAACATATGGAAAATGTCCCATATTCACTTGGGAATGTATATTTGTTGTTGGGTAGAATGTTCCATATAGGTTTCTTAGATCTAGTTGCTTTATTTTGTTGCTGAGGTCCTGTATTTGCTTATTTAAATGTCTTCTGTCTGGTTGTTCTATTCACTATTTTAAGTGAGATATTTAACTCTCAACTATTAACATAGAACCGTCTATTTCTTCCTTCAATTCTTAGTTTTTGCTTCATATGTTTTGATGGTCTGTTATTAGATGCATAAATGTTTATAAGTAGTACATATATCACCTAGCTATATTAAGCCTTTTATTAACATATAATGTCCTTTTTTGTCTGTTTTAACCTTTTTTGACTTAGTCTGTTTCATCTGACGTTAGTATAGCCACCACTGCTCTCTTTTGGTTACTGTTTCCATGGAATATCTTTTTATGTCCTTTCAGTTTCATTCTGTTTGTCTCTTTGGATCTTGAGTCTCTTGTAGACAGGACATAAATGGGTCATATGTTTTTATCCATTCTGCATATCTGTCTTTTGATTGGAGAGTTTAATCCAATGGTCCCCAACCTTTTTGGCACCAGGGACTGGTTTCGTGGAAGATGATTTTTCCACGGACAAGGGGTGGGGATGGTTTCGGGATGATTCAAGTGGATTACATTTATTGTGAACTTTATTTCTATAATTATTACATTGTAACATATAATTAAATAACTGTATGACTCACCATAAAGCAGAATCAGCAGCTGTAAATACAGATGAAGCTTCGCTTGCTTGCTCCCCGTTCACCTCCTGCTTTGTGGCCCAGCTCCTAACAGGCCATGGACTGGTACTGGTCTGTAGCCCGGGGGTTGGGGATCCCTGGTTTAATCCATTTACATCATTTAATTGCTGATAAGGAGAAGATTGACATTTGTCATTGTGGTTTTTTTTCCTACATGCCTTATAGCCTAAATCATGTAGAAAAAGAATACAGCTACAAACCATGTTACAATCAAACTAGCTTTTATAATTGCCCGTGTATTTACCTTTATTGAGATCTTTTTGCCTCCACGCAGCTTCAGGTTCCTGTCCAGTGTCTTTTCATTTCACTTTGCAAGACTCCCTTGAGTATTTCTTGCAGGACAGGTTGGTGGTCCTGAGCTCCCTCAGCTTTTGTTTATCCGGAGCTGTCTTGATTTTTCCCTCACTTTTGAAGGATAGTTATGCTGGATACAGAATTCTCAGTTAACAGTTTTTTTTCTTTTAGCAGTTTGAATATATCAGCGCTCAGTTTTCTGGCATCAAAACATTCCAATAAGAAATATGTTGATTGAGTGATGCAAGAGGGAAGAGATATGGGAACATATGTATATGTATAACTGATTCACTTTGTTGTAAAGGAAAAACTAACACACTATTGTAAAACAGTTATACTCCAATAAAGATGTTTTAAAAATAAATAAATAAATAAATAAATTTAAAATAAAAAATAAAAAAAAAAAATAAAGGGAGATTTCCAAACTGGTCCTCTGTGGGCTGAGAAAAAAAAAAAAGAAATATGTTGATAATCTTACTGAGGATCCTTGTAAGTAATGATTTGCTTCTCTCTGCTCCTTTCAAGGTTCTCTTTGTTTTTGTCTCTTAAACATTTGATTATAATGCGTCTTGATGTGAGTCTCTGAGTTCACCTCACTTGGAGTATTTTGACCTTCAGTATTTATATTCATTTAAATCAAATCTCAGAAGTTTCCAACCATTATTTCTTCAAATATTGTCTCCACTTCCCTCCCCACACCCCTCTCCTTCTCTTGGGCTTCCCATGATAAATTTGTTAGTCTACTTAATGGTGTCCCACAGGCCCCTGAGGTTCTGTTCACATATCTTAAATCTTGTTTTCTTTCTGATCCTCAGCCTTTATAATTTTCATTGTCATATCTTCAGGATCACTAATTCTTCTGCCTGCTCAAATATTCTTTTGAATCCCTTTAGTGAAATTTTCATTTCAGTTACTGCATTTTTTCAGTTTCAGAATTTCTTTTTTTTTGTAGGTTTTTTTTTTTTTTTTGGCTGCTCTGTGCAGCTTGTGAGATCTTAGTTCCCTGACCAGGGATTGAACCTGGGCCATTGGCAGTGAAAGGGTGGAGTCCTAACCACTGTACTGCCAGGGAATTCCCTAGGTTTTCTATTTCTTTATTGACATTTCCATTGTTCCATTTCACACATAGTTTTCTTGACTTTTCTCTACATCATCCTTAGTTCTTTGAGTATCTTTAAGACCATTGTTTTAAATTCTTTGTCTAGCATATCTGCCATTAGGTCTTTTTTAGGGACAATTTTACTGATTTCTGTTTTTCCTTTGGGCCATTCTATCTTATTTCTTTGTATGCCTTGTGATTTTTTTCATTGAACACTGGATGTTTGAGTCTAATAATATGGTAACTCTGGAAAATAATTCTCCTTCCCTGTGGTTTGCTGTTTTTTTGTTACGGTTTTGCTTTTTGTTTTTGATTATTGTAGGTTGCCTCTGTCGAGGATCAGCCTGAGATATAAACTGAGGTGTCTTCTCAGGTGTTTACTGAGCCCTTCCCTGGGCACGGGCAGTCACATTCTAATTTTCCCCATATATGCAGTTGTTTTAGAATGTCCTAGTCTTTAATATCTGGCTCCCATAAGGAGAAAAAGTGAAAAATAAAGGACGAAAGTGGGAGGAAAAGTGGGGGGAATGGCACCAATCCTTTAAATCTGTGGAAGCCACTTCAACTGGAGTGGGAGGGGCTTGCAAGAATTGGGTTGTACAAAAATGAGGTGCAAGAATGGCTGCCCACCTCTGTCTGCATGTTTGTGATCAGAAGGAGCAGTGATCAAAGCACAGATCCCCAGTATTTGGAGGACAAAGTACTTTTTGCCCACCCTGACTCGCATAAACTTTGTGCAAACTGCTACAGGAACGTGTGGACAGCTGGTGGCTTTGGGTGGGAGATGGATGGCTGTTATTATGCTGAGAGCTGAGCTGAAATTGACCGAAATTAACAGTAATTTACCTTTCCAGTCTTCCCCTGGAAGTTGCAACCCTTCAACAGACTCCAGAGTTCTGAAATAGTTATATCATACAGATTCTGTTAGTACAATACAGTTGTTGTCTAGCTGGGGAGACAGATTCCTGGTGCTTCCTACTCTTCCATCTTCCCAGAATCTTCCTAACATCTAGGATTTTAGTTGCAGTTTTGATGTGTGTGTGTATATGCATACATCACATATTTAGACTTTAGTAACTTTCAGTGGTTTCTTAAATTATCCTTTTTTGTTTGATTCATTTTTGGACTGGTTTGCTTGACTTTTCTAAATCAAGTGTAGCATATTTATCTAGGAAATTGCTAAAATCATTGTACACTCTAATAAATTATATAGTAAACACCCATATAACTACTGCCTACATTACCAGTACCCCCAGAGTTCCCCATGTTTTCCCTAATGATCACATCTCCCTTTCTCCAGATATAACCATTATCTTTCTGTGCTTTTCTTGATATATTTCATCCCCATGCATATATCCCTAAGAAGTATTTAAAATTTGAACTTTCTTCCATATTGATGCTTTTATGGCTGGCTTGTTATGAGACTCATCCATGTTGCATGCAGCTGTAGTTTGTTAACATTGATGGCTGTATACAGTGTCTTGAAATACCTAGCAGTTTTTCAGTTTTGATGTTCAACGTTCAGGTTGTTTCTAGTTTGGGGCTGTTAAACAGTGGTGTAATGAATATTATTGTGCATGAATCCTGGAACACAAGTTCTCTAAGTTTGAGATTCTTGAGATTCTTCAAAATTAATATATAATGCCAAACTTTTCCCAAAGATGTTGTACTATTTTACTTTCCCACCGGCAGGGTATGTTAGTGCCAGCTGCTTTATACCGTAATCAAGTACTGGAATTATAACTTTTTCTGTTCTTGTGGATGGAGTGGTATCACATTATGGTTTAAACTTTGTATATCTACTGAGATTTTTAGCATTTTCATGTTTTTGTTCGCCATTTCAAATACTGTTCTACAGTGTGCTTAAGCAAGGTCCTTGGTGCTGTTTTCAGTTGGGTGAATCAGATTTGTAGACATTATTTACTCTGGAGCAGAGACCTTTGTTGGATATATGCATTGCTAATATTGACCACTTTTGGGGCTTTTCTTTTTTAGTCTTCTGATGTTGTCTTTTGATGAAGATAAGTTCTTCATTTTAAGATTGTTCCAATTAATTGATTTTTTTAACAGAATTTTCATGCCATACTTCAGAAGTCTTTGTCTTTTTTGAGAAAATGAGGATATTTCTTGTGTTGTCTTTGCAAAGCTTTCTTGGTTGATTTTTTTTTTTTTGATAATAGTGTAAATGGAATTATTTAAAAATTTTTATTTCCTAATCATTTGTTAGTACATAGAAAATCTTTTTATATATTGCTTTCAGTGACTTTGCTAAATTTACTTATAAATACTAAGAGTTTGCTTATAGATTCTTAGGGATTTTCTATATACACAAACATGTTGTCTGCAAATGTTGAATATTTTGTTCTTTTCCAATCCTTCTACTTTTTTCCCCATTACTTATTTCACTGGCTTAGGTTATGCAGTAGAGTGTTGAATAGAAGTGATAATAACAAGCATCTGTGTCTTATTTCTAGTCTTGGGGAAGGGATTACAGGAATGGAAGTCTTCAGCATTTCACCATTAAGAGTGTTATTAGCTGAAGTTTTTTAGATATTCTTTATTTGATTAAGGAAATTAATTTCCTTTTAGAGTTTGCTGAGAAGATTTTTTAAAATGATGATTGGGTGTTAAATGATTTCATGTTTTTCTGCGTCTGTTCATTTGACTTCTCTCATTTATTCTAAAAAAATGTGGGGATAACATTCAGAAAAGAAGACCAAAGTAAAACCAACTTGGCATTCCTGGAATAAACCCAACTTGGTCATTAAATATTTTATTTAGTGTATTGCTGGAATTGATTTGCAAATGTTGTCTTCAGGATTTTTGTATTGATGTGTATCGTATAAGAGATTAGCTCATAATTTTCCTTCCTTAAAATATACTTGGTATCAAGGTTATACTAGCCTCTTGAAACAGATGGGGAAATTCCTTTTCTTCCTTTCTTTGGAAGAGTTTGTGTAAAATTTACAGTGTTCTTCCTTAAATTCTGGTAGTATTTACCGGGGAAGCAAACTGGGCCTGGAGTGTTTTTGTTTTGTGTTTTTGAGGCAATGGTTTAAATTATGGGTTCAATTTTTTTAATAATTATAAAATTATTTATACTCTTTGTTTCTTTTAAGTTTTGGTAAGTTTAGTTTTTCTAGGAATTTATCCATTTCATTTAAAATTTCAGGTTCACTGGAATAAACTTATATATAATTGCCTCTTAATGTTTTAGAGTTACCAATATTTTTCCTTTTACTTGTTGAGGCATAATTGCCATATACAATGTTAGAGTCAGGTGTATAACATAATATTTGATATTTGTATATATTGTGAAATGGTCACCACAGTAAGTCTAATTAACATGTCACCTACATAGTTACAGAATTTTTTTCTTGTGATGACTTTTAAGATTTATTTTCTTAGCAACTTTCAAATATGCAGTACAGTATTTAACATAGAATTTTTTAGCAACTTTCAAATGTGCAGTACAGTATTTTGAACATTGAATTTTTTAAAAAAATTATTATTTATTTATCTTTGGCTGTGTTAGGTCTTCATTGCTGCACGTGGGCTTTCTCCAGTTGCAGAGAGCGGGGGCTACTCTTATCGTGCGCGGGCTTCTCATTGCGGTGGCCTCTCTTGCTGTGTGGAGCACCGGCTCCAGGTGCATTTCAGCAGTTGCAGCATGTGGGCTCAGTATTTGTGGCTCACGGGCTCCAGAGCACAGTCTCAGTAGTTGTGGCGCACAGGCGTAGTTACTCTGCAGCATGTGGGATCTTCCCGGACCAGGGCTCCAACCTGTGTCCCCTGCATTGGCAGGCGGATTCTCAACCACTGCATCACCAGGGAAGCCTGCAGTACAGTACTATTAACTGTAGTCACCATGCTGTACATTACATTCCTTTGACTTATTTATTTTATAACTGGAAGTTTATACCTTTTGATTTCCTTCACTCATTCCCCACTTCCCCCCACCCCACCTCTGACGACCACCAATCTATCTCTGTATCTGCGAGCTTGGTGGTAACTTTTTTTTTTTTCATTTTTAGATTCCACATGTAAGTGAGATCATATAGTATTTGTCTTTCTTTGACTTATTTCACTTAGCATAATGCCCTCCGTACATGCTGTTTCAAATGGCAAGATTCATTTTTTTTTTTTTACAGCTGAATAATATTCTTTGTATACACACACACACCACATTTTATTTGCCCATTCATCTGTCTGTGAACACACATAGGTTGTTTACATTTCTTGGCTCTTGTAAATAATGCCGCAGTGAACATGGGGGTGCATATATCTTTTCAAGTTAGTGTTTTCGTTTTCTTCAGATAAATACCCAGAAGTAGAATTGCTGGATCATATGATAATTCTAGATTTAATTTGTTGAGGAACCTCCATACTGTTTCCTGTAGTGGCTACACCAATTTAAATTCTCACCAACGGTACACAAGGGTTCCCTTTTCTCCACATCCTCGCCAGCACTCATTACTTCTTGTCTTTTTGACAATAACCATTCTAACAAGTGTGAGGTGATAATCTCATTATGGTGTTGATTTGCATATCCCTGATGATTAGTGGCGTGTAGAGCATTTTTTATATACCGCTTGGCCATCTGTATATCTTCTTTGGAAGATGTGTATTCAGATCCTCTGCTTATTTTTTCATTTAATTCTTCTTCTTTTTTTTTTTGCTATTGAGTTGTATAAATTTTCTATATATTTTGAATATTAACTTCTTATCACATATGTGACTTGCAGGTATTTTCTTCCATTCAGTAGATTGTTGTTTCATTTTGTTGGTGGTAGAATTACCGACATGCTTGACATTGGTAATTTGTGCTTTTTTCCCCTTTGTCAGGTTTATTAATTGTTTTAAAGATGAACTTTTGGCTTTGAATTTCTTACCCCACTCTTATACTTTTATATGGCATTAGTTTTTTTCTTTTTTTTCCTATTGCTTTCTTTGGGTTTTATTTACTGTTCTTTTTCAAACTTCTTGAAGTGGAGGTGCTTAGAGTATGACATTTTAGATAAAATTCATATATAATATGCCCACCAGTTTAAAATGTACAATTCAGTGATTTTAGTGTGCTCACAAAATTCTGAAACCATCACCACTACCTATTTCCAGAACATTTTCATCACACCGAAAAGAAAACCCCTACCTGTTAAACATCACTCCCATCTGCAGTTCCCCCATTGCCTGGCAACCGCTAATTTGCTTTTGGTCTCTGGATTTGCCTACCCTGTATATTTCATGTATGGAATGATGTAATATGTGGTCTTTCAAGTTTGGCTTCTTTCACTTAGCATAGTATTTTCAAGATCCATCCATGTTGTACCGTGAATCAGTACATCATTCCTTTTTCTGGCTGAATAATATTCCATTATATGGACATGTTACATTTTCTTTATCCATTAAGATGATGGGTATTTGTGTTGTTTCAACTTTTGACTATTATGAATAACAAACACTGTTAAGAACATTCATACAGAAGTTTTTGGACGCAAATATGTTTTCAGTTTTCTTAGGTATATACCTAGAGTGAGTTCGTGGATCATGTGTAGTATCTCAGTGTTTAACTTTTTGAGAAACTGCCAAACTTTTCCAAAGCAGCTGTACCATTTTACATTCCCACCAGCAATGTATGAGGGTTTGAGTTTTTCCATATCCTCATCAGTACTTTTTATTATCTTTTTGATCTTTGTTGTGGTGCTTGGGCTTCTCACTGCAGTGGCTTCTCTTTGTGCAGAGCACGGGCCCTAGAGCTTGTGGGCTTCAGTAGTTGTGGCTCTTGGGCTCTAGAGCACAGGCTCAGTAGTTACGGCACATGGGCTTAGTTGCTCCAAGGTATGTGGCATCTTCCCGGACTAGAGCTTGAACCCGTGTTCCCTGCATTGGCAGGCGAATTCTTAACCACTGTGCCACCAGTGGAGTCCCCCTCTGTTTTTTTGATTTCTCTAATGATGTTGAGCTTATTGGCTGTTTTGTGTTTTCTTTGGATGAATATCTCTTTAAATCCTTAGCTCATTTTATAATTAGGTGTTTTTTTAAACTGTTGAGCTATGAGTTCTTTATACATTCTAGATGTTATCCCCTGATGAGATGTATGATTTGCAAATGTTTTCTTCATTCTGTGGGTTGTCTCTTTGCTTTCTTGATAGTGTCCTCCTTTGTAGCACAAAAGTTTTTAATTTTAACGAAGTCTTATCTATTTTTCCCCCCTTTGGTTGCTAGTATTTTTGGTGTCATATCTGAGACACCATTGCCTGATCCAGTGTTGCAAAGATTTATTCCTATGTTTTCTTATAAAAGTTTTCTAGTTTTAGTTATCATGCTTAGTTTTATGATCCATTTTTTGTTAATTTCTGTATATGGTATAAGGTAGGCGTCCAACTTCATTCTTTTGCATGTAGATACTCAGTTGTCCAAGAACTGTTTGTTGAAAAGAATATTCTTTCCCCATTGAATGATCTTGGCATCCTTGTAGAAAATCAGTTAACCATAAATACAAGGATTTATTTCTGAACTCACAGTTCTATCCCATTGATAAAGCCAGTACCACACAGTCTTTATTACTGTAGCTTGGTAGTAAGTTCTGAAATTGGGAAGTATGATTCTTCCAACACTGAGATGGTTTTGGGTATTCATGGTTACTTGCATTTCCATATGAATTTTAAGATCAACTTGTTAATTTCTGTAGGAAAGGCAGTTGCGACTTTGATCTGTAGATCGATTTGGAGACTGTTGCTATTTTAATAGTAAGTCTTTCAACGCATAAACATGAGGTAGCTTTAAGTTTAATTTCTTTCAACAGTGTTTTACAGTTTTCAGTGTGTAAGTCTTGCACTATGTAAGTCTTTTTATTCTTTTCGATGCTGTCATAAATGAAATTTTTTTCTTAATTTTCAGATTATTCATTGCTAGTGTATAGAAATAGAATTGATTTTTGTATATTGATGTTGTACCCTGCCACTTTGCTGAACTCACTTATTAGCTCTAATTGTTTTTTTTTTGTGGATACCTTAGGACCTTCTATATCCAAGATCATGTCTTCTGTGTATAGAGTTTTACTTTTTCCTTTCCAATCTAGATCTCTTTTATTTGTTTTTCCTGCCTAATTGCCTTGACTAGAACCTTCAGTACAATTTTGAATAAAAATTACAAGAGTAGGCATTCTTGTCTTGTTCCAGTCATAGGCGAAAGCTTTCAGTCTTTGACCATTAAATATGTCAGATATGGGGTATTTGTAGAAGCACTTTATTAGGTTGAGGTTGTTCCCTTCTGTCCCTAGGTTATTGAATTTCTTAAATCAGGAAAGAATGTTCTGTTTTGTCAAATATAATACTTTTTATGGGTCGGTTGAGATGATTGTGTAATTTTTGTCCTGGCATGGTATATTTTACTGGTTGATTAACATGTTGAATCAGCCTTGCATTCTTGGGAAAAGTCTCGTTTGGTCATGGTGTATAATCCTTTTTATGTGCTACCGCATTTGCTTTGTTAGTATTTTGTGAAGGATTTTTGTGTTTATATTCATAAGGGATATAGGTCTGATTTTTCTGGTGGTGTCTTTATCTACTTTTGATATCAGGATATACTGACTTCATGACTGAGTTGTAAAGTGTTCGCTCTTCCCTTTTTTGGGGGAGAGATTTTATGAAGAATTGGTGTAATTTCTTTTTAAGCCTTGAAGAATTCACCAGTAAGGCCATTTGGTCCTGGACTTTTCTTTGTGGGAAGTTTTTGATCACTAGTTTAGGCTCTTTGCTTATCATAGGTGTATTCAAATTGCCTGTTTCTTCTTGTGTCAGTTTTGGTAGTTTGTGTTTTTGTAGAAATTTATTTCACATCTGTTTTCTAATTTGACTTAGAGTTATACAGTTTTACAAGAGATAGTAATCTCTTTTAGTTTCTGTAGTCCCTTTTTATTTCTGTAAGGTTGGTAGTAATGTCCCCACTTTCATTTCTGATTTTAGTAATTTGAGTCTTTGATCTTTTTTCATGATCAGTTTAGCTTAAGGTCTGTCAGTTTTGCAGATGTTTCAAAGAACTAACTTTTGGTTTTGTTGATGTTTCTCTATAGTTTTCTAGTCTTTATTTTATTTCTGCTTTAACCTTTGTTACTTCTTTTCTTCTGCTTGCTTTGTTTTGTTTTGTTGCTCTTTTTCTAGTTCCTTAAGCCATGTTGGGTTATTCAAGATCTTTTTAAATAGAGGAACTTAAAACTATTAACTTTTCTTGCAAGTACTGCCTTCACTATATACCATAAATTTTAGTATTTTGTTTTTTCACTCAATTCATTCATTTTGCTTTTTCCCATGTGATTTCTTCTCTCAGCCACTGATTGTTTAATTTCTGTATATTCATGAATTTTCCATTTTTCCTTCTGTTATAGATTTCTAACTCCATTGTGTTTAGAGAACATTCTTTGTGTGATTTGAGGCCTTTCAAATTTCTTGAGACTTGTTTTATGAAATTACGTATGATCTGTCTTGGAGAATATTCAGTATCAACTTAAATATGTATTCTGCTGTTGTTGGATGGAGTGCTTTATAGGTATCTGTTGGTTCTAGTTGGTTTATAGTGTTCAAATCTTGTGTCCTTGGTGATCTTCTGTCTTCTTGTTCTGTTCATGGTTGAAATTACGGTATTGATGTTTCCAACTATTTCTGTTGAAGTATCTATCGTATAAATTCTGTCAGTTTTTACTTCATATATTTTGGTGCTCTGTTCTTAGATTCACCTATGTTTATAATTGTTATATCTTCTTGATGGATTGACCCTTTTATCATTAGGAAACATCCTTATTTGTCTCTAATAACAATTTTTGTCTTAAGGTTTATTTTGTCTGATATTAGCATAGCCCCTCCAGCGGTCTTTTGATTACTCTTTGCAGGATATATATATTTCCATCTTTTTACTTTTAACCTATTTGTGTCTTTGAATCTAAAGTGTGTCTCTTCTGTACAACATATATTTAGATCATGGTTTTCTAAAATCCATTTTAAAAAATCTGACTTATTTATTTATTTATTTTTGGCTGCGTTGGGTTTTCATTGCTGTGCGTGGGCTTTCTCTAGTTGTGGCGAGCGGGGGCTGCTCTTGCAGTACACGGGCTTCTCATTGTGGTGGCTTCTTTAGTTGTGGAGCATGGGCTGTAGGTGCACGGACTCCAATAGTTGTGGCACGTGGGTTCAGTAGTGTGACTCGTGGGCTCTAGAACACAGGCTCAGTAGTTGTGGCACACAGGCTTAGTTGCTCTGTGTCATGTGGGATCTTCCCGGACCAGGGATTGAACCTGTGTTCCCTGCATTGGCAGGCAGATTCTTAATCACTGCACCACCAGGGAAGTCCCTAAAAATCTGACTTTTTAATTGGACAGTTTAGTCTACCTACATTTAATGTAATTAATGGCAAGGTAGTATATACATCTATCATTTTGCTGTTTGTTTTCCATTTATCGTATGTTTTTTCTTTCTCTATTCCTCGTTAACTCTTTTAAGTAGATATTTTCTAGTGTACCATTTTAATTCCCTTGTCTTTTCTTTTATAATATTTTTAGTTATTTTCTTAATGGCTGCCCTGGAGATTACAACTAGCATCTTAATTCATAACAGTGTAGTTCAGATTAATACCAATTTAATTTCAATAGTACAGTTGACCCTGAATGTGGGTTTGAACTGCATGGAACCACTTATATGCAGATATTTTTCAGTAGTATATACTGTGGTATTACACAGTCTGTGGTTAGTTGAATTCTGTCATTGTGGAGGAACCATGGATATGGAGGGCCGAGTATAAGTTATATAAGGTTAACCTCCGCCTTGTTGAAGGGTCAACTGTATGTAAAAACTTTGCTCCAGTATTGCTACATTCCCTGTCTCTTTTGTGCTGTTAATGTCATATGAATTACATTACGTGCATTGTGTGCCCATCAACACAGATTTATAATTACTGCTGTATTCATTTATCTTTCAATAAGATAGAAAAATTATGAACAAAGATACATTTATGCTGTCTTTAATATTTACCTGTGTAGTTGCCTTTTCTGGTGTCTTTGTTACTTTGTGTGGATTAAAGTAACTTTCTAGTTTATCTTTTCATTTTAGCCTGAAGGACTACCTTTAGTATTTATGTAGGGCAAGTTTGCTAGCAGCAGACTCTCAGGTTTTATGTGGGAATATCTTAATTTATTCATTTTCTAAGGATTGTTTTATTGGCCATAGAATTCTGAGTTGAGTTTGTTCTTTCAACACTGTGAATGTGTCATCTTACTGCCTTCTGGCCTCCATGGTTTCTGATGAGAAATCAGTTGTTAATCTTATTGAGGATATATGATGGGTTGCTTTTCTTTTGCACATTTCAAGATTCTCCTTGTCTCTGGCTTTCAACAGTTTGAGTATGATGTGTCTCATTGTGGCTCTCTTTGAATTTATCCTACTTGAAGTTCATTTAATTTCTTGGATGTGTAGATTGATGGTTTTCATCAAATTTGGAATATTTTGTCATTTTTTCTTCACATTTTTCTTTCCCCTTTTCTCTCTGTCCTCTCCTTTTGGGACTTATAGATTATATCCCAGAGGTATCCGAGATTGCTCATTTTTCTTCATTCCTTTTTCTTTCTCTTTCTCAGACTGGATAATCTCAGTGGATTTATCTCCAGGTTCACTGATTCTGTCTTCTGCCTGTTTAAATCCTGAGACCCTGTAGTGAATTTTTCATTTCAGTTACTATACTTTGCAGTGCCACAATTTCTAATTGGTTCTTTTTTTATAATTTCTGTTTCTTCACTGGTATTGTTTGGCATGTCTACCACAAAAAACAGAAGGCTACAAATCAGAGTTTACTTGGAGTCTTAGTAATTGCAATTCAGGAGACACAGATTTAGGTAAAACTGAAAGAGTGTTCAGGGAAGAGCAGCAGTTGGGATTGTAATGGCAAAAGCCACAAGGGCTACAAGGTTGTCAGAATTGTCTGGCAAGAGTTATGATTGGCTCTGATACAAGAAAGGAGATGTTTGCCCTTAACGGGGGATAGACTGTCATGAGTTATTTTAGGGTAAGCGTTCAGTAAGGATCTTGAGTTCTTGGAACACTAAGCAGATGTTCTGGATGCCCATGTTAAGACAGTAAGTGGTCAAAAGGTCAGGTTCCATCCAGGCTGAGGCATGCATAAGGCACACTTCTCAGTGGCCTCCTGGCTCCATTTTAGAGAGCTCCCTTAGCAATACTGACTCGATTTTGATTTTCCTTTCACAGGTGAGACATTGTTCTTATGCATCCCTTTCGTCTTTTAGACATTTTTTCCTTTGGCTCTTCAAACATAGTTAAAATAGCTGATTGAAGTCTTGGTCTGGTACGTGAAATGCTTAATCTAAGTCAGGTCATTTCTTTTGATTGATTTTTTTATTTTTCCCCCTGTGAATGGGTCATATTTTCTTGGGTTTTTTGCTTTTTGCATGTTTTGTAAATACTTTGTTGAAAAGGGGACACTAAATAGTTTAATATGACAAGTCTGGAACTCAGATTACCCCCTTTCCCCAGAGTTTGTTCTTTCTGTTTGTTGTTGTTTAGTGACTTTTCTCAATGAATTCTGTAAAGTTTTTTTTTTACTTTAAAAAAAATTTGTATTGCAGTATAGGTGCTTTACAGTATTGTGTTAGTTTCTTCTGTACAGCAACGTGAATCAGTTATACATATACTTATATCCCCTCTTTTTTGGATTTCCTTCCCATTTAAGTAACCACAGAGCATTGAGTAGAGTTCCCTGTGCTATACAGTAGACTCTCATTAGTTTATTTTATACATACTATCAATAGTAGTGTATAATCTCTCTTTGGTTATCTTAGTGGTCAGCTAATGATTGGACAGAGGTTTCCTTACATGCCTGGAACCAGTAAGTCTTTCGTCCTTTGCCAAGGGGTCCAGCGTGCCTTCCATGCTGATCCATACAGCTTATTGATTGTACAGTAGCCTTCACTTCGCCGCTCGTGCAGACCCTCATGGCTAATCAGAAGTGAGAACTTAGGGCCTTCCAGCTTCACAGGGATATGTTGAACTTTTTAAAGCCCTCTGTGTGTATCTCATTCCTCAGCTTTTCCTTTTAAGCTTTTTTGGTAATCTGTTGTTTGCCTAAACTGTTACTTCCTACCTGAGGTACCAGATGTTTAATGCTTGCCTTTGATTGTTTAACAGACTTCCCCTAGAGAAAGGCTGTTCATACTGGGTGAGCTCCAGGGCAGGACAAAGACAGCCTAGAAAAATAGGAGCTTCCATGGAACCACTGCAAAAGTCAAGTAATGACAGTCTCTGGGGATGGGACTTGACCTCCAATCCTGTTCTGCCCCTTCTGGTGGCTTCCAGGATGCTAATTTTCACTGTGATTGTGGGCTCTTGGTTTTTAAGGTTACTGCAGAGCTAGAGAGGAGGAGGTGAGAGTAGTGCAAGTTAAAAGGCCTGAAAGTGTACTGTTTTTACCAGGATCCAGCTACTTTGTGATTTAAATAAATGTTCCTGATTACTGCAAGCCTTTGTTTAATTTTCAGAGTTCTGAAAAAGTTCAGTCTGACAGTTTTTGCTGGTGTTCTCACTTCTTTTATGGAGGAAAGAATTTTCAAGACGTCCTTGCTCTGCCATTCCACTGACATCATCCTCATCATTGATTTGTAATCTTTCGAATAAATGCACCACTGGCTGTACGTTTCCTTCTATGGATTTAAGTGCATTCTGTGACCTGTGATGTGTTTTTACTTATCATTCAGTTAAAAATATTTTCTTAATTCCATTGGATGTCTTGTTGATCCCTGAAGAAGTGTGTGGTTTAACTTCAAAATATTTGGGACTTTTTGTTTTTTTATAATAGAGTTTTACCTTAATTCTACTATATTCATAGAAAATCTTCCATGTGGTTTTAGTCTTCAGAATTTGTTGAGACTTTCTTTATGCCCTGCTTTGTTAAAGGTTGTATGTACTCTTGTGGAGAAAGTGTGTTGACTATATGTTCAATGCAGTGTTGTGTTTATGTCAGTTAGGTCAGGTTTGTTAATTTTACGTTTGATCTTCCATATTCTTATTTGTGGTTATCTTATTCTATCAGTTACCAAGAGGAATGTGTTAAAATCACTAGCTTTTATTGTAGTCTTGACTATCTCTCATTTGAGGTTTGTTGATTTTTTTTTTTCTGTTATAGATTTTTACAGACTGTTGAGTTTTAGAATTATCCCTCTAGTGGATTGGTCCCTTTATACATGAAATGCCCTTCTTTATCTCTTATGTTTTTGCCTTAACATTATTTTGTTTGACATTTGTTTAGTTACACCAGCTTTCTTTGGTTAGTTTTGGCATGGCAAATCTTTTCTCATATTTTTCAACCTGTCAGTAACCTTCTGTTTTTAAGACACGACTTTGGTAAGCAGCATATAGTTGAAATTTTGATTTTTTTTTTTTTTTTTTTTTGTGGTACGCGGGCCTCTCACTGTTGTGGCCTCTCCCATTGTGGAGCGCAGGCTCCGGACGCGCAGGCTTAACGGCCATGGCTCACGGGCCCAGCTGCTCTGCGGCATGTGGGATCTTTCCAGACCGGGGCACGAACCCGTGTCCCCTGCATCGGCAGGCGGATTCTCAACCACTGTGCCACCAGGGAAGCCCTGAAATTTTGATTTTTAACTAATTTTTCCAGTATGTGTCTTAATTGCAGTTTGGGTTTTTTAAAAAACATGTAGTTGAACTATTAATATATTAAGTAAATCACCTTTATTGGGTCTTTGTCCTTTATGTTCTGTGTGGCCTTCTTTTGGATTAATCAGGTGTTCCTTATTCAAACTTAGCCCTCAAAATTAGCCCTCCTGTTGTATGATTAAACATTCTTTTACTGTTCTTTTTGTGGGTGCCCTAGGGATTACAGCACACATCTTTGACTTACTAGTATCTCACAAATTTGTGCTTTCATCACCTCTGGAAAATGTGAAGACCTTATAGAACTCCAGTTACCCTGTCCCCACAGTTTTTATGTTATCATTACTAGGCATTTTAATTGTATATATAGTTTTAAATCCCAGAAGAAATTATTTTATATAATCATTATTTACTTAGTCTTGCTCATGTATTTCCTATTTTCATTGTGCTTTTTTTTCTGAATTTCTGTGCTTTCATGTGGGTTCATTCTCCTTCTGGCTGAGGAACATCTTTAGTGTGAGTGTACTGGTAATGAATTCTTTTTTATTTTCCCTGAAAATGTCTTTATTTTCATCTTCCTTTCTTAGGCTATATTTGCTGGTTGTAGAATTCTGGCTTGGCGTTTATCATTCAGTCTGTATTTGTTGTTTATCTTCAGGCTTTCAAGGTTTTGTTGACAAATCAATCTTTTTTTGAAATCTCTTGTCTTTGTCTCTTGCTCTGTTTGTTTTAATTTTCCCTGTGTCTTTTCTGCTATTTCATTCTTAGTCTACATGTGATACCTTTTTTTTTTTTTTGGCTTATGAGTTCTTGGTCTTCTTTTGTGTATGGATTGGTATCTTCGGTACTCAATTTATAGCCATTATCTCTTCATATATTTCCTCTGTTTCATTTTGCTGTTTTCTTTTTCTGTGACTCTAATTAGACATTTATTCTACTTTCTCGTTCTGTCCTCGCATCCTCTCTTTGGTATTTTCTTTTTTTTTTTTTTTTGTTTCTCTCCTTCATTTTGAATATTTTGGTGCTATGTTCTAGTTCACTTCCTTTCCCAAAGCGTGCCTCATTTGCTGCCAAACTCCACCTTTGAGGTTTAAATTTCTAGTATCTTGGCAGAGGTTTGGGGCCTTGATTTCATTCTGGTTCATTTTTACCCTGAGGTACTCTTGGGGATTTCAGCTCAATAGATACAGTGTCCTATTAGACTCCCTGCTGGGGCATGCTTTGAATCTTCTCTCCCTTTGCCTCTCCAGGCCTTAGAACCAAAACCCAACTTTGCTGAATGGGCAGATACATTCATGGGATCAGTGATTTTGGTGCTCTGGTAATTTGCTTTCTCTTCTGGATTTTGGCTTTTCTTTTTTCCCCAGAATTAGACTGGTTTTCCACTATCTTCTAAGATCTAAGATGTCTTTTTTTTTTTTTTTTTGTGGTACGCGGGCCTCACACCGCTGTGGCCTCTCTTGCTGCGGAGCACAGGCTCCGGACGCACAGGCCCAGCAGCCACGACTCACGGGCCCAGCCGCTCTGCGGCACGTGGGATCCTTCCGGACTGGGGCACGAACCCACGCCCCCTGCATCAGCAGGCGGACTCCCAACCACTGTGCCACCAGGGAAGCCTAAGATGTCTTTTTTATTAATTGAGGATTTTCTATTTTTAGGAAGACGATTAATCTGAATAACCCTGTCAGTTATTACTGCAAATGAAACTTGAATGGTTTAAAATTTTTTTAACTCTTAATTGTCCTCTGGTACCCTAGTACCTGTTGTGAACAGTTGCTATAAAGAGAAGTGAGATAGTACATGTAAAGAGCTTAGAAGTGTCCAGTTGAATGGTAGTTTTGCAGTTTTCTTTCATTTTTCAACATATATTGTCCTCCTGCTTAATATAATTCTGGGAAAACTGCTTTGTCTTTCCACCTCACTATTAAGTTTTCAGGCTCTATCTTTTCTATCAGTCAGACCACATATTGACTTTACTTACATAATCACAGTTTAACTTTCAGTGTCTCCAGTGGATCTTCTAGGATCTTTCTGGGAATACAATATTTATTTAAAGTCTTGTTCTTGGCTTTATTATCCTTTATTTCGTCAAGTATAGGTTTTATGTTAAGATTGCTACCTCATTGAATCTGTTGGTTTTAACCGGTCAGTACTGGTTGTAATTTGTATTTTAAAATGGGCTTTGTATTTGAGATTGCCTGAAAGCGTGTTTGCTTGCACTATATAAGTTTACTCCAGCCTGCCCTCAGAATGGGAAGCATACTTCGTAGGTGACATTGGGTACTTCTGTAAATTGATCTTAGCAGCTATTGATCATTACTACCTAGTTGCATTAATTTATTAGGGGTTGCCAAATAGCAGTTTACTAATTCTCATGCCTTCATGTATTAGCTGGTATACTTTTACAGAAGTAAACTTACTTTCATCAACTGTTTGGTTAACCTGAAAAATAGGACACTTAGAAAAGGCAGATAAACGCTTGATGATTATTCTGTTTTCTTTCATAATATTGACCTGATTTTCCAGAGTTCTTCAAAGCTGACCAGTAAATTGTTTTTCAGTATCAGTGTGGACTCATGGATTTAGTGTGTTTGATGTGTCTTGATCCATTGCAGTCATATCTTTTTGCTCAGATTATCTAGTCTTTGAACAGTTGAGCTTCTTCACGAAGTCCAGTAGGATGGCTGTAAGAAAAAAAAAAAAAGTAATGACCGTTATTGAAAAACTAGTACTCTCATACATTGTTAATGTGAAATATTATAGCCGCTTTGGAAGGCAGTTTGGCAGTTACTCCAAAGGTTAAACATAGAGTTACTGTATGACCCAGAAATTTGTTCCTGAGAGTATACTTAAGAGAAATGAACGCATGTGTCCATATAAGACTTGTACATAAATGTTTACAATATTTTTCATAGTACCCAAAACATGAAGACAGTTCAGATGTCAGTTGATGAGTGGTATAACAAAATGTGGTATATCCATACAGTGGAATAGTTGGCAGTAAAAAGGAATGAAGACCTGATTCATACTAAAGCATGGATGAACCTTAAACAATATGCTAAAGTGAGAAAAGCTAGTTAAGAAAGATCACATATTACATCATTCCACCTATATGAGTTGCCCAGAATAGGCAAATACAGAGATTAATGGGTTGCTTAGGGCTGGGAGAGGTAGGAGGGAATTGAAGTGACTGCTGAAGGGTATGGGTTTCTTTGTGGGGTGACGGAATGTTCTAAATTTAATTGTGATCATTGCACAACTCTGTGGAAATGTTAAAAACCATTGAATTGTATGCTTTTAATGGGTGAATATGTGATCAAGGAGAAAAGATATTTGTACTATACAACAGGGTTAACTTTCATAAATTAGAGTATTATGAATTTAATGAGACTAACCTGTAAAAAGTTAAAACACACATGAAGAGACAGTTCTTTTAGTCAGCGTATAATAAACTGCTCTAGTTGCTGTGAATACAGTTGTGAACAGATATGCTCCTATAAAAGAGGTGTGAACTATATGTAACTACAGAAGTATGGTGGGGAATAGAAACAAATAATATTTCAGGTTATGCTAAGTAATAGGAAAGAAACTAAACAAGGGGACGTGATAAGGAATGACTGGGGTAGGGTTACATAAATTATATCTCCACACATTATTGAGGGAAGGCCTCTGTGTGAGGAGGTGACATTTAAGCTGAAAATCTGCATGATGAGCCAGCCATGTAGAGAAACTGGTTTAATACCAGGATAAAACTGTTACAAGCAGAGGGGACAGGAAGGCCTTGGAGTGGTTGGATGGGCCTGAATTTGGTATATTTAAGGGGCGACAAGGCTTTTAAGGTTGTGGGAAGTGATAAAGCAGAGATAACGGTTAGGAGACTGCTGCAGTAGTCCAGGAGAAAAGTGTGTTTGGCTTGGACTTACCATATTAGTATGGTAATAATGGAGACAAGGTAAGTGGACAGATTTAATATGAATTTCAGAAGTTGGTTTAACAAGACTTGCCGATTGTGGGGGGTGAAGGAGAGCAGAATCAAATTTTGTCTGGCAAACTTAAGTGGATCCATTTTCTGAAATGGGAACTATTAGGGGGAAATGCGGACAAATAACGAAAGATGGGGACAAATAACGAAAGAATGCTGAATTTTATAAAAGTAAGTTCAGGAGATATGGTAGACCCTTGTCATTCAGTCTCAGAATCTTATCACAAATTTAAACAATGGGATTTTATTTTTTACCTGTCAGATTCATAAAAAGTAAAGTTTGGCAAGGGTATGGAGAAATAGTCCTCATGTAGTTGGAAATTTTTTATTTATTTATTTTTTGGCTGTGTTGGGTCTACGTTGCTGCATGTGGGCTTTCTCTAATTGCAGTGAGTGGGGGCTACTCTGTTTCGGTGTGTGGGCTTCTCGTTGTAGAGCACGGGCTCTAGGCACGCGGGTTTCAGTAGTTGTTGTACACAGGCTCAGTAGTTGTGGCGCGTGGGCTTAATTGCTCCATGGCATTTGGGATCTTCCCAGGCCAGAGCTCGAACCTGTGTCCCCTGCAGTGGCAGGCAGATTCTTAACCACTGCGCCATCAGGGAAGTCCCTGTAGTTGGAAATTTAAACTGGTATGACTCTTGGGGCAATTTTGGCCAATGTCTTATTGATTTAAACCTATTGGATCATGAGGTATTTGCACTTATCAAGTATGTTTGCCTGAGAAAGTCAAAAATAAATAGATGTTTATTGCCCTATTTTTATTTATTTATTTTTTTGAAGAACATGACCAAAGACGTATGATTTATTTGATTTGGAGTGGCTATAACATGACACCAAAATTTGATTTTTCCCAACAAATAGATTTGAGAAATTGGGGTACCATTATTATAAATTCTAATCCCACCTTTGATACATTGAAAATACTCCAGATGATACCTCATTATGCAATTATTTTATGACTTAAAATAATTTAAATAACTTGCTTCTATGAGCCAAATGGGTTTTACCATACACCTAATCATATTACCAATTTAGTTAATGCAGAAATCCTGCCATTGGGGTCTAGTATTTTAAAAGACTGTAAATGGAATTTACAATGTTTCAGGTAGACCAACATGGAGGTAACAAAAGAAACAATTTCCTACATCATCTTGGGTTATCTGCTAACTCCTGAAGCATGAGATGTTATTACTCCTATCATTATTTTTTGCCCTATTATTTTAGAAGAAGACATAACAACTACTGGGAACAACCTGAATGTTCATTGAGAAATAGTTGAATATATTTATTATGTTCATAAAATGGACTACCTGTCACAAAAGAAGAAAGTTGATCTCTATGTACACATCTGGAAAGATACCAAAAATACATCATTTGAAAAAATTGTGAAATAGTATATTTGACTTTCAGTGTATATATATATATATATATATATATTTATTTATTTTTATTTTTTTTTTTGCGGTATGCGGGCCTCTCACCACTGCGGCCTCTCCCGTCGCGGAGCACAGGCTCCGGACGCGCAGGCCCAGCGGCCATGGCCCACGGGCCCAGTCGCCCCGTGGCACGTGGGATCCTCCCGGACCAGGGCACGAACCCGTGCCTCCCGCATCGGCAGGCGGACTCTCAACCACTGCGCCACCAGGGAAGCCCTTAGTGTATATTTTTAAACTTTTATTTTTTAAACTTTTTTTAGTATTTATTTTCCTTATTTTTTTGGCTGTATTGGGTCTTAGTTGCAGCACACAGGATCTTCGTTGAGGTGTGTGTGATGTTTCGTTATGATGCACGGTCTCTGCACGGTCTCTGCGGCACACTGGCTTTTCTCTAGCTGTGGTGTGTGGGTTTTCTCTCTAGTTATGGCGCATGGGCTCCAGGGCCTGTGGGCTCTGTAGTTGTGGCACACGGGCTCCAGAGGGTATCGGCTCTGTAGTTTGCGACATGTGGGCTCTCTTGTTGAGGCACGTGAGCTCAGTAGTTGTGGCGCTTGGGCTTAGTTGCCCCATGGCCTGTGATATCTCAGTTTCCCTACCAGGAATCGAACCTGTGTCTTGAAAGGCAGGTTCTTTACCACTGGACCACCAGGGAAGTCCCGGGGTTTTTTTTTTTTGTTTTTTAAAGAAGCTGTGCATTTACATGTTTGTGTGCATGAAAGAATCTTCAAAAGGCACCTTGGGGCTGGGACATTTGAGGAAGGAGATGATTCTCACTTCAGGTAAGAAAGGAAAATAAGAAGTTGTGCGTGCTATTACCAGTAACTTTTAATGTGGCAGTGAACTTCCCTGTAAGTCTTTGTATTTCATTCTCCTAATAGAATCCTAGAAGTACTAGACTACTAACATTTGTTCTGGATATAAACATAAAGAGATGAAAAGCATCCTAGAAGTTTTACCAAATTCTTTTTTTAAAAGAAGACAGTTTGTTTTTATTTAAATGTTCTGTGTGTGTTTTTTTTTTTTTTTTTTTTTTTACCATATTGTGAGTTCCTTTGTCAGAGAGCCATACCCAGATTTTAAATTCTTAAAACCACTTTCTGAATTCTTTTTTGTAATTTATATTTGCTATAGACAATTTGGAAAATTCAAGTACAGATATATCTTACTACCTATAGTCTATTTCAGTTGTTTAGATGCTGTTAGAGTGTCTTTCTGCATATTTCTGGACATTTCATGCAGTTGTAATCTCTTTCCCCAACACTTGAGCATTCTTCTTTATCATGTACTGAGATATGAATTTTAATGTATAAGTTCCTACTCCATTATGAGAGAAATTGTTTTCACCATTAATATCTTTGTGACAAACATATTTATAGGTAGATATTTCTCTGCATTTATGAGTATTTAGTTAGAGATTTTTAGCAGTAAAGTTACTAAGTTGAACAGTTAATATTTTTAACGTTTTTGATGATTTATGGAAATGCTCTTTTTATGATCCCTCTAGCAGGTTAGAATGCTTATCTCACCATATATGCAGAGAAGGAAATTATCAAAATGACTGAGCACCGTTGAATATTATATCTTTAATTTTTCTGGTTTGGTAACCAGAATTCTTATTTTAATTTCCATTTCTTTTAAAATGGAATAAAATTTTTTTTAAAAAAACACTACAAGTCCTGTATCTTTTTCCTTGTGGAATTTCCTGCTTTTTTTTTTTTTTTTTTATGGCCGTGCCTTGTGGCTTGCAGGGATTCAGGGATCGAACCCGCGCCCCTTGCAGGGGATGTGGGGAGTCTTAACCACTGCACTGCCAGGGAAGCCCCGGGACCTTTTTTTTTTTTTTTTTTTTTTTCTGTTGGGGTGGAAACTCCACAGGCAATCTGAAAAATCATCAAACTACCTTAAAGACAGTTGTGATTCCTTCCTTTGTAGTGAAGTTAAAAGAAGATATGTAGCTTTTTAATTCATTGTTATATAATTTCTAATGAATAAAATCCCAGGGGGAAAATGCTTTAAAATGGGTTTAGACTGGCAAATATTCCTTGCAGGCAGCTTTAACTCTGAAATGTTAATGATGGCTAGGAATAGTAGTCATATTAAATTCACACCTGTGTAGTTCTTCTGTATCTCTGTGTAAAAAGGTGTGTGTACAGGGGAGAATCCAAATTTAGAATAGCTGTGAAACCAGTTTGAACATATGTCCTTAGATTCTTTCCCCGTAAACACTAAAGTACAAACTAACTTTAAGTGGTACTGTTTATTCTTATGTGGATCAGTTTGGTTATTACTAGCAATCTGCCTATCCTAGACAAAATGTAACTTAATTAACTTTTTGTTCTGACCAAAACCCAGAGAGGGAGAGATCAAATTTATTTAATGTGCCCATTTCTTTTTTTTTTTTTAAGGGAGGTAATATTTAAAACCAGAGACCTCTACAGACAGTGCCATAGTTTTAAAGTGCTTTAAATCTTACCAAGTGCTTAGAAAAATGTAGTCATAATATTTTTAGAATATTCTTCTTCTCCTTTTTTTTTTAAATCCTTACAGAGCACAATAATACCAGCTTGCTAATGTAGAGGAAAGGCCACAGGATAAAAACCCATCCTCAAAGAAAAGAGGGTAGAAGAAATTAAATTGATAGCTACTGGCTGTTTTTATTTCTTCTGTGGAAAAAAATGCTTCAACTATCTAATAATCAGATGTTGTAAATTAGATTAACAAGATATTTGAAAAGCATACTTAAGGAAATCTTAACCAACATTCCCGCATTAAGCTAGGAATCCCCTTAATCCCTTAATACTTCAATATCATCATATCTCTTTCCTTCCTAGCTCTTCACTCACATTATAGTTTATCACTTGTATGATTATTTAGATTGTCTTCACCACTAGATTGTCAGTCCATACAGGCAAGAGCTGTAGCTGTTTTTCCTTACTTATCATATTCCTATTGCCTAGCTAGTGCCTGACACATGAGACTCATTTAATAGGTAAATATTTTTTTAACCTATTATTTTGGCAGAGCTTAAAGTTGGATATTATCGATGTTGATAAAGGTGTTCACAAATGCATAGAAAATGGTATGGGAGGAATATGTATTAAACTGTTAATTCAGAGGAGACTATAAGATTGAGGATGGAGGAGTGCTGCAAGAATGTGAAAACGATCTTTTTCTTTTTACTCTGTGTGTTGTCTTGATTTTTACCTTTTTTATTCTTTTTTAACACATAAAGTATACGTCTACACTGAGTGCTTAGCTGTGTCATCTTGCTCACATTGCTTTACTTCTTTTGAGCCTTGGTATCAATACTTGTAAAATGGATGTAGTGCCTTCTCCATATGGTATTTTAAAATTTTAATAGTATATTATATTATATTCATTAATTTTTTTTTTTAGATTTCACATAAAGGTGATATCATATGGTATTTGTCTTTCTCTGTCTGACTTATTTCACTTGACACAGTACCCTCCACGTCCATCCATGGCAAAATGGATGTGGCAAAATTTCATTCTTTTTTGTGGCTAAGGAGTATTCTGTTGTTTATATCTACCCATCTTCTTTATCCATTCATCTATTGATGGACACTTAGGTTACTAATAAAAAAGAAACAGGCTCACAGATACAGAAAGCAAACTAGTGGTTACCAGCGCAGGGGGTGGGGGAAGGAAGGGACAAGATAGGGGTAGGGAATTAAGAGGTACGAACTACTATGTATAAAATAATCTACAAGGATATATTGTACAACACAGAATATAGCCATATTTTATAATAACTATAAATGGAGTATAACCTTTAAAAATTGTGTATTACTGTGTTTGTATACCTATAATTTGTATAATATTGTACATCAACGGTACTTCAATTGAAAAATATATTTTTTATTTAATATAAAATATTTTAACATGTGATTTATATAAAAATTATTGAGGTATTTTATGATTTGATTTTTTATACTAAGTCTTCAAAATGCAGAAATTAAAAAATTTTGAGATTATAATTGATGTATAATATTGTATTAGTTTTAGGTGTACAACATAGTGATTGTATACATGTTTATTGTGAAATGATATACAGCTTATTTTCCTCATATGCATTATATTTTATACTCACAGCTCATCTTGATTTGAACTATAAATTTTCATCTGAAGTAGTTGATATGTATTTAGGTGTCATAATGTTGAAAATGTAGATTCACATATTCAGGTTGTTCTGAACCATACTTAAAAGTTTTCCAGTAACAGACTAGAATTACCAGATTTTTAATTTAAATTTCAATCAGTTAAAATTTAAAATTCATTTCCCACTTGTAACAGCTACTTTCTAAGTGCTCAGTGGCTTCCTGTTGCTAGTGGGTTCTGAATTGGACATGACAGTTCCAGAGGAATATGTATTAGATTGACAGGACAGTTAGTGATGTACTTTTGTTCTCACTAGGGCTCTTCAATCCAGGTTTGCTCTTGTCCTTGGCTCTCTAAGAGAAATTCCCAGCTACCATATTTACTGTGGGGATGACTTCCATTGCGCCATACAATGTCCCGACAGACATTGATCAGGAAGCAGAACCACAATGACTGTTGTGGACTAAGGGATTTATTATAGGACTTACTCATTACACAGTTGAGGGAGGAGTGGGGGTTGGAAGATCTGGGACGCTTCACTAACCAGCCCTCCTGAAGCACTGGCATAGGTGGACAGTTGGGGCCCACAGGGCACTCCAGAAAGCCAGGCCCATCCAGCTGCTAGAGTCAGGCCTGAAGGGTTGCTGGTGGAGAGTCTGTAGAAGGTTGTTGCCACTGCACTTGGTGGTGGGCCTGGGATTGCTTTTGTCTTCAGGGCCTGTTGTAGGGCAGAGGAATTGGATGTGGAGTGGAGGAGAACAAGCAGAGCTGGAACCTGCCAGCGTCTCAGTGTCTGTCCCTCACTGTGTCAGTGCTGCCAACCTGATGTTCTTTTACTTTCTCAGCCAGTTCCAGGCACAGTCACCTGTGGAGAGCGGGACAGAACAATACTTGGACTTGAGGAGTACAAGTGTGAAAGACCTGCAGTGGAAAGTGGAGGGAGTGTGTGTGTGTGTGTGTGTGTGTGTGTGTGTGTGTGTGTGTGTGTGTGTGTGCAACCTTAAGACTCCAATCCGTGAAAAGAAATAAACCTTGTGCTGTTGTTCCAGAGCCTTTCCGCAGACTCTGCTCTTTTTCTCACTTTTTGAAGTAGGGAATGTGATGTTTAATTTCCGAAATCCTTGGTCTGCGTAGTACCATCCCCATCTGCTGGAATGTCAGGGCTTTGCCACTAAAAGCCTAAGGCTTGACTATGTCTTGATCACAGGTAAGATTACTCCCACTTTAGTGTGTGCATTCTAGTTTCTGAATGTAGATGTTGTACATCTTTTTGACTGAAAAAGAAATGAGTACAATTAATGGGGGAAGAGGGACGTATGTCAAGGATTAAGGCTTCTGGAATCAATCCAAGAGAGGGTGTTTCTGCTGTGAAATGAGGGGCTTAGACTAAGTAGACTCCAAAGTCTCTTCTATTTTTAATATTCTGTGGTTTATTTTACTTTAATTGAATTTTAATCCTAATTTTATATTGTCATTGAACTCCTAATGTCAAATTTAAAATCTCTCTACATGAACTTTTCTTTGTAGAAATTTTTAATTTTTCAAATTTATTTAGGGGATGTTAAGTCTGAGTTACCTTACCCTTCCTAATATGTATTTTTTTCTTATTATCATAATATGTTCATTGTAAAAATTTTGAAGAAAACAGATACATTAGAAGGAAAAATATCGTATGTAATCCCACTACCCAGATATAACTACTGTTAACATTTTAGTATATCTCTCCAGTATTTTTCTTACATTTACTAAAGAGAAAGCTTTCTGAACATACTATGTAGTCATTTGCCTCTTTCTCTTCTTTTATCTTTTTGTGTCACCAACTTCCCATGTCTTTTTCAGGGTTACATAGCATTTTACTTTGTACGATTGATGCATTATGGGATTTTTAACCTGAGTCTGTGGATAGAATTCAGGGAGTAGAGTATCTTGGGTAGGAAATAACTTAGATATTTATTTTCACCAGCGTTTAACTGAAATGTAGCATTTCCTTCTAAATGTGGGCAAAAAGTCACAATAATATTAGCAGGACCTAATTCTTTGGCAATAATAATAATCCTCAGGATGATTAGACATTACTTGTCTGATTCCTTTATATTCATCGCACATATCTTGAGGTGTGTACATTCATCACTACAAAATTATCACTATTTTACATATTTAACATTATTTTTAGAAGGTATCCATTCATAGGTTTTTAGCACATTGTCAAATGGTTCATGGAACGAAAAGTTAAGAATTTCAAACGTTGGAGATAGTTTGCTTAAATAGGTGTCTATTTTAAACACTAGTAGAAGTACCTGAAGTTAAACTTTTGCTTATATCTGTGATTACTTGGACATAGGATAAATCTCTAAAAGCAAAAATTTTTCGTCAGATAAGTACTTCTAAAGCATTTAGTTAGATTGGCTTCCAGAAATGTATTAGTTTACTCTCTTACTATATACTATTTGGAAGCACCCAGTTCTTTTTAAATCACTAGCTTTTATGTTCTCTATATCTGTTATGATTGGCACTGTAATGGGTCTCCAATTTGGTGTAATGTTCAAGGAACTTCTGAAGATCCCAAAATTTGAACCAGTATAGCATCGGGCATAGTAACATTTTGTTGTGTTTAGATTATGCTAGTTTTATTTACAACTTGGGGACACCACCTGGATAGCACATTGTATTCCAGGACTCTGTACCAGAGTCTTCAAAACAT
Organism: Kogia breviceps; assembly: GCF_026419965.1. Taxonomy (NCBI): domain Eukaryota; kingdom Metazoa; phylum Chordata; class Mammalia; order Artiodactyla; family Physeteridae; genus Kogia; species Kogia breviceps. The sequence continues at coordinate 152,179,595 of NC_081312.1, read as the reverse complement.
TCTGCTTCAGGAACTCCCACACCAGAGCCATAGATGAGGTGGAGCTAGACTTGAATCCACAGTTTTCGTTTTTGTTCTCCATGAGGAAGAAATTGTCACCTTCAAAAACTATATATGTACATGGCAATGGAATCTTGGAAACACCAGAATGTGAAATTGACATTTTACTGAATAAGTGGGTGTTTAGGGGAAGGATGATAAGAAGGGGGAGGAGCTAGTATCAAGAGTTGAACTCCTGGTAGGACAGGATAGGTTTAGAACAGAGCTCCATAGGGACCTAACTGGAGAAAATGGAATCCATTAATAATTTACTGATAAAGCAAGTCTGATTTGGGGTATGTATGAGTGTAGACCTGGACCTGAGAAAGTGCCCTGGAGCAGGGGAGAGGCAGGAAAGCAGGTTGGTCCCTGGATTTGGATCCCACTTCTACCACTTAGTAGCTTTGTTGCTTTGGCCCTGTCTGATCCTTGTTTGCTCACTAGTTTAAAAAAAAAAAAAAAAGAAGAAGATGATTTAACCAGGTGGTCTTTTTAGCTCCTTTCTTGCTTTCCCTTATTGCTGACTCTTTCATCTGGTGCTGGCATCAGGAGCTTTTGTCCAGAGATTCTCATTCTTCTGTAGTAATTACTTGTTTGGTCAATCCTTGCTGAAGGGCTTGAATTACACAGAACACTCTTATTTGCAAATGATCAAACTAATTAGAATTAACTTTAGCAAAATGTGGGATGTGTTGGAAGGCTGTTGGTATATAGCTCACAGAACAGGAAGAAATTTTGTTGAGGTTCTATCTCTTTGCTGCCTCTCTCCCAGTGTGAGTTTCATTTTCTCCTTTTGCACAATATTCTGTTATCTAAGGAAGGGGCTGTGTTCACATCCTCTGGCATCATGAAGTCAGGAAATGATTCTTTCTTTCCAATACCCACTTAGAAAAATCTTAGGGAAGAAGTCTCAGTTAGCTTGGCTTGACTTATGCCCATACCAGGACTGGTCTCTGTTGTCATAGGGATGAGTTATTATGACCCAGGTTGGGTCAGATGCCTATCTGTGGACCATCACTGTAATCAGTGATGCAGAATCCAGCAAAAAGGTGGCATTTGCTGTTAGGGCCACTTGGACTGTATAGAAAGAAAAACAGTTCAACAAAAACCTGGGGTATGGGAAATTTTTAAAAACATGATCTTGGGGTTTCATGGACTAGGCAGCAGCAGTCTTCAAACATTTGTTTGTATCTATCCAATTTTTAAAAAACAATGTACCCCACAATGAGATCCAGTTCACACCCATTAGGGTGGTCATTGTCCCCCCCCAAAAAAAAACCAACCCAAACAAACCAGAAAATAACAAGTGTTGGCAAAGATGTAGAGAAATTGAAACACTTGTGCTTTGCAGAATGCAAAATGGTGTAGATGCTGTGGTAAATAATACAGTGGTTCCTAAAATAATATTAAACATAGAATTACTGTATGATCCAGCAGTTCCACTTCCAAGTATATATATGTAAAAGAAGTGAACTCAGGACGGGAACACATATTTGTACACTGATATTCATAGCAGTACTATTCACAGTAGCCAAAAGGTGGAAAGAAATGGCCCAAATGTCCATGGACAGATGAATGGATAAACAAAATGTGGTATATACATCCAGTGGAATATTATGTATCCTTAAAAAGGAAGGAAAATTTGATACATGCTACAGTATGGATAAACCCTGAAGATATTCTGCTAAGTGAAATAAGCCAGATGTAACAGACAGATATTGCATGGCTTCACTTCTTGGAGATACCTGAAATAATGGAATTCAGAGGCAGAAAATGGCTACCAGAGACTGGGGAAAGAGTTCGTGAGGAGTTAGTATTTCATGGGTACAGAGTTTTAATTTGAGATGAAAAAGTTGTGGCAATAGTTAGTGGTAATAGGTGCACAAAAATGTGAATGTACTTAATGCCTCTAAATTGAACACTTTAAAATGGTTATAATGGTAAAATTTTGTTAGATATACTTTACCACAATAAAAAACATTTAAAGAAATACAATGTACTCCTTGTATATTTAACTAGGTGTCTAAAATTTCATTGAAAAATGTATCCAGTGGAATCAAAAATTGTAGAGATTTTTATCCATATTATCTGTTACAAAAAACTGTAAATTAAGCTCTTTAACAGTGGGAAATTTCTCATTATTCCTTTTCTCCTTTACTTGTATTTCTAGTCTACTTCTCCCACAGAATTTTATACTAATGAAATGTTTTACAGTTTAGTCTTCTGTTGATCACATGTTATACTTCTCTGCAACAAAAACTACATAAATTGAAATTTTAAATTATTTCCTGTGACTAAAAGGCTCTAAGTGTTCTGGATTGCTGTGGCCATTGATTTCTAGGACAATTGATTAAGACTCTATTGTTTATTGGAAATGCTTTTTAATGAGATAAATGAGGTGTTTTTATAACTCATGTAATTTTGGATGACTCACTTATTGCCAGAATGACTCAGCATTTTCAACACCAAATGTATTCCTCTTTTCTGTTTTTATAGATCTGTGCCCTACTGAGTAAACTTCTTCACATAGATAAGTAGATGGGAAATGAAAGTGTTGTTAGAGCAGTGTCACTCAGTTGTTTGAACTCCTTGACTGATGCAAAAAATCAGTCATCTATCATTATTTTTAGTCATTTACTTGCCGACAGTTCCATTCACTCCTTCGTGTTTGTTGAAAAGAAGGAACTGGAAACCATCTAAGTTGTGAAAAGATTTGTTACCTGAGGCATCAGTCATTGAATTTCTCAGTTTTTTGGAAGTATACCAAGATTGCTTATGGAGATTTCAGATGACTATGTTATTCTTTCACTTAGAGATCTGTTTAACTCATTACCTGAAGGATTGAGAAAATTAAAATGCTGTTAAGTTAAAAAATATGCCCTTATGAATACAGTGTTGTGTTTTTGTTTTTGTTTTTTTGGCTGTGCCTTGTGGCTTGCGGGATCTTAGTTCCCCAACCAGGGATTGAACCCATGCCCTCAGCAGTGAAAGTGTGGAGTCCTGACCACTGGACCGCCAGGGAATTCCCTTAAAATACTTTTTATCTTATCACTTGCTTTATGTTTTGTCAAAACCTCGGGTCTGTAGATTTTAACTCTTTCTGCTTATGGAAAATGTCAACCATAAAATCTAATTTAATGAAGTTGGTAGTTGGTTTTTATCATCAAACCAATTACTTCAGGCTTGCTTTTAGTCAGAAAAAGTCTAACTTCATTTTCCCCCAACATTTTATTTTGAACATTTTCAAGCATACAGAAAACATCAATGAATTATAAGGTGAACACCCATAATACCCATCACCTAGACTCTGCAGTCAACATTTTGTCATATTTGCTGTATCACATATCTGTTTATATATCCCCCTAACCATTTATCAGTCCATCTCCTTTTATGATGCATTTCAAAGTAATTTGCAGACATGGATATAATTCACCCTTAAGTAACTTCAGCATGCATATTAACTCTGATGTTCAGTGTTTGTTTAGAGGTTTTTGGAGGAAAAATTAATAAACAGTGAAATGCACAAATCCTGTGTGTATCATTAGATGCATTCTGACAAATGCACATACCCAACTCGCAACAAAATGTAGTACATTGCCATCCCCTCAGAAAGTTCCCTCATCTCCTTCCCAATCAGCTCCCACAACTACCCCCTGGAGGCAACCACCTGATTCCACTGTATATTAGCTTTGCCTCTTCTAGAACTTCATGTAAGTGGAATCACATATATATGTTACGTGAGGTTTATTTTGCTAAGTGTAATTGAGATTCATCCATGTTGGTGTATGTATCAGTCTGTTCTTTTTTATTGCTGAGTAATATTCTAGTATATGTATGTATACAACATGTTTTATTCTTCTGTTAATGGTCACTTGGATTCTTTCCAGGTTTTGGTGATTATGCATAAAGTTGCTATCACCATTCATGTACAGGTCTTTTTGTAGACATACACTTGCATTCCTCTTAGTTGAATACCTAGGAGTAGAATTTCTGGGTCATAGGATAGTATATGTGTAATTGTATAAGAAATTGGCAGAGCTTTTTCAAAAGTGATTGAACCATCATAAAATAATATATGGAAGTTCTGATCGGCAACACCAAATGTTGGCAAACTGGAGCAGTCTTTTTAATTTTAGCCATCTGGTGGGTATGTAGTAGTATCTCATTGTGGTTTAATTTGCATTTCTTTGATGACTAATGATATTGAGCATTTTTTCTAGTGCTTATTGTCCAGTTTTGTATTTTTGTGTGACATGCCTTTTGAAGATTTGTCTGCCCTTTTAAAAATTGTTTTTTTTTCTTTTACTTTTGAGTTGTTAATATTTCTTACATACTCCAGATACTAGCCGTTTGTCAGGTATGGTTGCAGATGTTTTCTACCATTTTGTAGGTTACTTAATTATTTTCTTAATGGTGTCTTGATGAGCAGACGTTTTTAATTTTGGTAAGTCCAACGTATCAAAACTTTCTCTAATGATTGTTGCTTTCTGTGTCCTCCATGAGAAACATTGCTATGCATTCTCCCAGGCCCCAGGTCAGAAAGATAGTCTGTATTTTCTTAGAGAAGCTTTAAAAAGTTAAAACTTTTACTTTTAGGTCTCTCTGATTAATATTAAATTAATGTTTGTAAATGGTGTGAAGTAGGGGGTCAGGGTTCATTTTTTCCCCCCCATATGGGTATTTGGCTGTTCCAGCACCATTTGTTAAAAAAGTCCTTCCCACTGAATTGCTTGAAGGTGTGTATATTACTGGGGTTGCATTGAGTATGTGGATCAATTTGGTGGGAAATGACTTTTTAATAATATTGAATTTTCCAGTGTGTAAACATGGTATATGCCATTTTAAAATCTAAACATTGTTAATATTTATTTTCAGAAACATTATAGAAGTTGCTTTGAAATAAATTACAGAATTCATTTGAAGATCATTAATGTGGTTGAGACTAAAATGAGCCAATGATCATATTTTTATGGTGGGAAGTACAAAGTAAACCTAATGGTCTCTTATACCTTAATCTGTAATGTGGTTTAAAGTATAGCTGAAATTATAAGGAAGCTTTCTTTGAACATCCTAGGCATCATGCATTCCCTCTCTTCTGAACTACTGTTATTAACACACAGATTAACAGTACATGGTTCTCTTAGAGTGTGAACTTCCACGGAGTTGTGATTGACTCAGATTCAGCCTTTAAAGTTTGATGAATAGTGTGATAGAAAGTTAGTAAGCCTGGAGATTGGCTTTGATCTGAGAGGCTACAGGGAACTGTTGAAGGCACTTGTTTAGGAGAATGAACACCATGAAGAGAAGGGAGTGTTGTGTAAGAATGGGATGAATTACCTGGAAGAGAGAGTCTGGGGTAGGAAGGCCATTTAAACTCTTAATGCTCAAAGTGTGCTCAGCAAACCAGTAATGTAAGATATCACTTGGGAGTAGGTTAGGAATGCAGATTCTGGGACCTGACCCACACCCACTGAGTCAGAGTCAGTGTTGTAAAGATTTCCAAGTCATTCCTATGCCCATGAAAGTCTGAGAAGTACTGCTTTAGGGAAAATGTTCAGTCCCCCTGGTGTGAGTGATTAAGGGCCACAGTGCACACAACAGTTGACATGATCGTGGCAGATGTGTGACTTCTTACATGTCGGCTCTTTCTCTTTAGATTGTCAAAATGGATTTTTAGAATCATTTTTGTTTTCTTGAGTTGGCGGTGTGGGGGCAGGGGAATAGTCTTTCAGTGTTTTAGAAATACGTTCTTAGAAATGCTACTTTATGGGCTTTTTAAAACTTCAGGAACCATAAATCATTGATTTAAGTATCCTCAACAGACTGTAAGGTCAGTTATTTAAAAGAAATTTAATGGGGACAAGTGATTCAATGTCCCTTCTCTGCTATTCCCAGGGACTGGAATTTGGGGATGAAGTTGAGATTTTGTAAAAGATTTCAAGTGTGGTTGCCGTACAAATTGTAATAGTGCTCTTGTTGAAAGTCTAAAGAGAAAGAAAGGAGAAGACAGCTTTCGCTGTACTGTTTGTGCAATAACTAAAGGACAATAAATCCACTAGCAGCCTGCTACCCTCACACATAAGCTATTTGTATTTTTCTGTATTCCTTTACCAACATTATCCATCAACATACAAAATTTTCACATAGTTATATAATCATTATATAGATGCAACTTTGTAGTCTGCTTTATGTCATTTAACATATTACCCTACTCCCCAACTCCTCCTCTTCCCTCCTTATCCAGCTGTTCTGCCTGCCATCTTCTTCCTTCTCTTTCCTTTCATCCTTTACCTCCCTGGCTGGCCTCCCTAGCTTGGATCTCTGGTTCATTTTGGGCCCTCTACCACATTATTTCTTGTTTAAGAGTCTACAGAGATTTTTCACTGCATGCTTGAGCATCAGTTTGATATTCCAGCCTCAGTTCTTCCTGGCTTGGCTAGCCCAAACACACGTTGCTTATTACCTTCTCCCCTATTACCTCCTCCGAACCAGGTCCTTTTCTGCCGAGGATCAGCTCGTGATGCATCTGCTGTGTGAAGCCATCTCCGGTTTCCCAGGGGCCTCAACAGACTTCTTGCAGTCACCACTACCTTTATACAATGGAACCTGACTTAATGGTTTCATAAATGGGGGCCTGAAGTCACTACTCTTTCCTTGTTTCATTTCCCTACTTGGCAGATGCTCAAGAATGATGGCTGCAGAGGACCCTGAGCAGCTTCATGCTAAATTTTGTTGGCAGAGGCGTCATCAGAGGACAGACAGGTTCTTATGCTGAGGATGGAAATGATTAGAGTTGAGGCTATACTACTCTGAGCCCTAGAGCCAGAGCCCCTGGGTCACCTCTGCATTTTGAGTGTGCCAGGGGTTACTGTATTTTAGACTGTAGCAAACTTTGGACTTTGGGTCAGTTTACTTATTTCCATGAGTTGTCCAGTTGCTAAGAAGTTTGGGAGATTAACTAAAAAGAAGATAACTGATATTTTCAAAGGGAGATTATTTTAAGTTTTTGAACCAAATTAAGAAACTTAAATCGGAAATGTTGTGTAGGTATTGATATAGAAACTTGTAGGGTTAGGGTTAGGGTTGATGTAGAAAGCATTTAAGCTGAGACATTATTCAAATAGATAGCCTTAGAAGGAGAAGTCTCACTTCATCATGTGCTTGTTCTCAGTTTTCAGTATCTTTGGAGTGTCTAGTTTGTGCTTGGCTAAAGGTTATAAAGAATATCCTCCAAGAAAAAGGGTGAAGTTCCTGTCCAGCGTCAGATGTGAGTTTGAGAAGCAAAGATGGGCTTTACTCAGTAAAATCAGCGTTTGTGTTTCAGACCTTTCAGCTTAACTGAATGTTAGCCTGTGTTGACAGTTAACTTCTCAGACTTTCTGTCAATGTAGATTGAAGAGGTAGAACAGAATGGGCATGTTTGGAGAGCTGGGACCAGGAAGCCATTAGTAAAGAGGCTTTTTTGGGTAAAATGTTTTTGAACACAGATGGCCGCAGATAAGAGTGATCATGCCTACCAGTTCACCTAGGACTGTCTCTGTTCAAGCTTGCTGTCCTGGTATGATTATTAATATTTGCCCCCTTTCTATCTCAGAAGTGCCTTCATTTGGATGATAAGTTATATGGTCATCTACTAAAAGCAACATACTGATAAAATACTTTGTGCCAGGCACTGTACCAAATGCTTTATGTAATCCTTGCAAAACACCAGAAAGGTAGCTGCTGTTGCCACTTTACAGATGAAAAGATGCTCAGAAAGGTTTAGTAACTTGACCGAGATTGCACGGTGGCAGACCTGGTGAGTAAAGCAAGCTCTATCAGACATTTAAAGCTACTTAATTTTTCCCAGCCTGCCACGCTAAGGGTTTAACAGGGTCTTCTGTTAGTTTGAGGAACTAGTGAAAGAATCCTACAATGGTAGTGCAAGCCTTTACCTAAAAGAAACAGCGGAATGGAGAATGTCTGGATAAAGATAAAGGTGATGTCTTAGTGGGAATGCTGGGATTAAAGAGAGAGTTACACTGTATTTAGATCTGCAGGCTTCTAGATGCTTGTAGCCATTTGTTTCTAAACGGACTTAAACTGATATGCTGCTCAGGCCTGGGGTCTTTCTGCTTGGGTTTGGAAGTTCATGGTAGTTGTATAGATCAGTGCTACTCAAACTTTTACGTGCATTAATATCAGCTGGGAGTCTTGTTAAAATGTGGATCAATTCCATAGGTCTCAAGTGGAGTCTGACATTCTGTATTTACAACAAGCTCCTAGTGATGCTGATATTGCTGGTCTGCCACACTATAGTTTGGGTAGCAAGAGTATAGTTGATGATTAGATTCTCTCTGCCTGGGGCATGAGGGTACCCATATCCACAAATGCCCTGATTTTAGATGGGGAGGGGAGGAACAATTGCTTCTAGTTGTAGTTGTGCTCACATTGTGATGGAAGGGACTACATAGATAGTTGGTGTAGGTGGGGAATGAGTACTTAAATATGGATTTTTAAAAGGAAGCATTGTGTTTTTATAATTAATACATATGGATTATTTTTAAAATATATCCTTAGCCTAGGGAAAGGGTGGACAGAGAAGCAGGAGGGAGTGGTCTGGGGTGGGGGCAACACCAGCATGGGTGAGTTCTGGCTCAGCCTGTGCAGTGGTGAAGAAGGCTTTGATAGACACAGACAGGGAGCAAGCAGAGTATCTACAGCCAGACAGGAATAATGTGGATGGATGACACAGCAGCAAAGCTCTTAAAAAAAAAAAAAAAAAAAAAAAAAAAAAAAAAAAAAAAAAAAAAAAAAAACCAAGGGGAGGAGTCCCTCCCACAGACTGGCCATTTTCCCCCTCTAGGCTATGCCTGAGTGCCTGTGGACAGAAGGGTATACTCAGGAGGCTCTGGCCAGCTGTTCCTGTGGATAACAGCATTATCCTCCACTCTGCCCACTTTGTAACCCTGTCCTGGGCGGTCCCAGGTGGGCATGCTTCCCGTATCTGGTTACTTCTTGTAACATGGGAGAACAAGCAGGGTGGAGCGCTGCCTACCTGGTCTAGGTGCGAGCAGCCTGCTTGCTGAAGCTGGGACCTTCGCTTTACCCTCCTTTCTGAGGAAGAAGCCTTGTGACTGGAGGTCATGTTGGAAAAGGACTGATGCAGGAGAATATGTTGGCAGACAGGAAATGGCAGTTTCCAGAAGCTCTGGGCAGAGCTGGACTTGGTGCTGGAGCTGTGAGTGGTCACCGAAATAGGGCTTTGGTCCTGGGCAGCACCCCTGAGAGGGGGCCTGGGCAGCCAGAGGCATCAGTGATCCTTACAGCTGGCCAGTGTATCCTGAGTGCTCCTGGAAAAGCAAGAGAAACAGTATTGACAGAGCCAGGTGATGTGAGCACCTACACCTGGGGTTTCTGATAAGGCATAATCCTGCTTCTGAGACTGTTTCTCTTACTTTGGTCTGTCAGACACTGTTTTGGGAGTGTTTCTCAGCCTATACCTACACTTGCAGGAGGGAGGAGCTGGTCCTGCTGTATCTGCTCGTGATTGATGCCCATCCTTTTGGGGTGAGGGAACTTGGGAACAGGGAGTATCCTAGTCAGGACAGATCTTACCCTGGCATGTGGGTTGCCCAGTTACTCCCCCTCCCCCTGCCGAAGCTGACCCCCTTTCTCTGATCAGGTGCTCCTGACAAGCCTGGAGCACCAAGTGTTGTTCCCCAGGGTCCGAGTGTACAGTGTTTTTCTGAAGGTTGTCCCATCCTCAGTGGTAAACAGTGCTGTGTCAGGGTACTGCTCAGGGGCCACTTGGAGCACAGAGATTTTTGCTAGCAGAATTGTGAAGCTTTGCATCGGGCTGCAAAACCAGGGCTTGAGCAAGCAGCTGGAGAGAGTCCAGGACTAGAGTGTTTTTGGGTTTGGGGGGTGGAGAGCAGAGGGAGGGGAAGGGAGGGGCAGGAGGGCAGAGCTACACAAGCAGGCAGTCTGCTGCTTTGGCTTTGCTCTCGGCAGAGAGGGCTTCAGTTGTGCCTGAGGGCTGCTTGGCCACTATTGCTGGAGACCGGAGGGCGCTGCCTTGCAACCCTGACTTACCGGCACTGCACCCGGACTGTTCCAAGTAGCTGTTGTGCTGTCTTTTCCCTGGGAGGCAAGTCTCCTCCCCGTCGTCCCCTCCTGCTCCTCCCCCGTTCTGTGAGGGATGATGCCGCTCTCTATTGCACGGCTCAGCCGGCTGATGTCACTGGCAGCGGGAAGCATCAGCAGCCTGATCACATGCTGGCCCAGTCTGTAATGCAGACGGGATAGGGGTGTGTATGTGGGGAGGGGGGCTGTATGGCAACTGCTCTTGCTCTAATACCCCCAAAAGTGCAGAGGCAGTGGCTGCAGCATCCAGCCAGCTTGGAAGTCTGGTCCTTGAGCCTAAGGAAACTATTATTATTATTTATTGTTGATAATACTGGGGAAAACAGCCCTTAACTCTGGGGTTCTGCTGTCCTCCTGTCCAAAGCAGACTTCCAGGACTCTGAAGAAACAGTTACAAGCAGGATGCTTTTCCCCACCTCTGCGCAAGATTCTTCCCGTGGCCTCCCAGATGCAAATGACTTGTGCCTTGGCCTGCAGTCCCTCAGTCTCACAGGCTGGGACCGACCCTGGAGCACCCAGGACTCAGATTCTTCAGCCCAGAGCAGCACACACTCAGGTGAGTGCCAGAAAATGAGTTGGCTTGTGGTGGTGGTGGTGGGGGGGGGCGGTGTATGGGGTAGTGAGTGAAGATATCCACAGCAACAGTTGTTCTGTTCACCTTTGCATCTCCCCCCCTCCCCATACAACATGGAGCTGTTTTGCAAAAGATGGAAATGCTGGCTGTGAGTGTGGTAGGACAGATGGTTGCTCGTAAAGGCAGGCATGGCTTTTCCACTTACCCTGATAAATTCCCTGGAGTTGTTAGTCTGTACCTGAGGTGGCCCCGAGAAGGGTCCACAAGGTGACAGTCTTATGCAGAAAAGATCCAGCTAACCCCCTAGTGCCCAGGCCTGTCTTGGAGATGATGAAGCAAAACACTTTTAGGTGGGGGAGGGGACTTAAGGGCCTGATTACTGGATGTCCAGATTTTATTTCTCAGTGGCTTTTAAAACTAGGGAGCTATGTGTGAAGGATGGGTGGTCCCTGAATCACGGCAAGGGGAAGAATTTTAACCATAAGTGAGGCTGGGTAATACTGGGATATTGGAATTAGCTTAACATAAGGTTAAGAGCATTGGTCCTAAAGGGGTAAGCAGGGTAAGTGGGGTGGAGTAACTCTCAGCTGCGGAGGCTTTTTTTTTTTCTTTCTTTGTGTTAAGGGTGACCAAGTGGATGAAGGAAGAACCACTTCCCTTTAGGATCTCTAGTCAACTTGGAAGGATTCGATGGGGACAAGTTGAAGGGGCTTCTTGGCAACCCCTTGAACTGCTTCTGCTCAGACCTTCCCATTGCCTGTTTATTTCCCTCTTGGGGTTCAAGGGGGAGGGTTGGCCAGACGCAAGTCTTGGAGTATTCAGGAAGAAGTGTGAACTTAAGAAATACTGTAACTATACATTAAAATCTATGTATTTCGCTTTATGTAAATTACACCTTAATAAAAAGAATATTGGCAGCAGGTACTTTAAAAAGATGGAAAAGGGGGGGTGGGGGCGGCCATTTGCCGTTGGTGCTGACAGTGGGGTTCGCAGAGCCTGCCATCCTTCCTTGTCTCCCCTCTCCAGAAGCTGGCAGTCATGGCAGCAAGGTACTGTCTTGTTGATTTCTCTGGCCTCCACCCTGTTTGGCGCAGGTCTTTTTTTAGAATGCTTTGCAGAGCCTGGGACTGTTGTGTCTGTTGGCATTTTAATGCCCAGTTTTTTGGTAAATCCCATTTGATTGGGGGTAGAGGGTGGATTTTTTTTATTTGGCTGCAGGTGGGGAAGAGCTTCACCTTAAGTAACTACCTCTGAGTTGAGGTAGAATTTCTTGAAGTACGAGCCTTTAGCTGACTCAGGTTTTTCCCTGGGCTGGGAAGTGTGGTGTCACTGTTTGGTATCCTGTGCCTGGAGATCATGGCTTGGAGGCAGTGGTAGTTTCTTTTATGTGGTATTCTGAAGCCAGCCGGGGGGCCTGTGAAGGACCTTGTCCCCACCCTCACTGCTGTATCTGAGCAAAAGACAGGGGAGCCCACCCAGGAGGCAGGCACCTGTCTGTGGTGATCAGTGTTTGACCAAGACACTGTCTCTCACTGGTGTCACGTTGGGTGTGGCCCTTCTTTGACTCTGGTTTCTCTTAGCTACAGGGGTCTTTCTGAAATGTATTATAACAAATAGAAATGCAGGAGGGGCCAACTTGGGGCTTGGAGAGGTTGGCCTGAAAGTCATTCTGAAATTAGGCTGTTAAAAAAAAAAAATAGCTTGGGCCCAGTCATAATTTCCTAAGCTTCCCCACCACCTGAAAGGCCTGTTTGTAGTTATTTGTCTCTGAAATGGGGATGGATTTACTTCTCCATGTTCTGTCTCAAGCACTTAGGTAATAAATACTGCATGATTGTTTGGATCAGGGAGGGCCTGTAGTCTGTGGCCCTGGCATTCAGGGGAACCCAGAGAGTTGCCCCAGAGGTATGACTTAACCATGGGCAGGGTTGGTGTGTGTATGTCTTCCTTTCCGAGGGTTGAGGGCGCAGCCATCCCTGATCCCCATGTTATCCTTGGGCTTGGTAGCTGTGGTGATAGCCATCTCTCTCCTTTCTCTGAGCTCTGGGCCTTCCTGGAAAGCCCACATGAGGGTGCCGCCTCCTGGAGTAGGACGCAGCCCTCCCACCAGCCAGCTGCGCCCTTGCCAGCAATGCAGGAACATGCAGCCCACATTCCAGTGCCTACACTGCCTCCCCATCTGAAGACCAACTAGCTCAGTTTCTTCAGGGAGGGAGGAGGTATTTCAGCTCTGGACAGTCTGGGAGTCATCATTGCAGACAGTCTGGTAGCTTGCTGTCTCCGCGTGGAGCACATGGTGCAAACTTCTTCTTTGGCCCTGCTGGGGGATATGTTGCCCCATGTGGCTATGGGTTTACATCTGACCATTTTCCACAACTCTTAAGTTTTCAGCAATGTGTAGGGGGCAAGGTTGGAGATAGCAGGGTTCTTGCCTGAAAAATCTTGGCTAAATTCATTCAACAAATACTGAGCACTGGCTGTGTGCCAGGTACTGTGTTAGGCACTGAAGGTACATCAACGAATAAAATTGTTGCCCTTAAAAATCCCCTTAACTATCAAGGGGAAATAGATGAGAACGTATACCAAATGCAGCATGATAGTTGCTGTGCTTGGGGGCTTCCATTTTCTCCCCTAAGGATTTTTTTGGCATTGGGGCAACATTTCATTGGATTCTCAGCATGAGACTGGTATATGGAGACCTGTCTCCAGGGGCTAAGGTCCTTCTGCTACATGGATTTCATTGGCCTGGGAGGCCTGCAGGAAGACCCTGGGGTGTAATCTGTTTTTGAGAGTTGTGCCTCTAAGGCCAGCATGGGTTTGGGTGTGGTACTCTGTGAGGTCCCTCCCTTCTAGACTCTGCCTACCCCTAAGGCCTCATCTCATGCTGGGAAGGAAGCCTTCCTTCTCATCAGGGCAATGTTAGAAGTGACCCCAGTGACATGTGTCTGGGGCTACCTTTGTCCTACTTGCAGTGTCCTAAGTCCTGTAATGGAACAGGAGGGCTATGAAAGCTATCTTCAATGTCCTGGGATGGGGGAGAGAGTGACTAATCACCATTTATCGATTACTTCCTATGTGAAGTATATCACATGATTTAATGCTTTCACAGTCCTGTGAAATGGGTACTGTTATTGTTCCTATCTGAAAGATGAGGAGATAATGCTCACGGAGCTCGAGAAGTGCCAAAAGTGAAACAACGACCAGAATTCGAGCCTGGGTTTCTTTGATTCCAAGCCTCTTATGCTTCCTATCACACCTGTGTTACTGTGGGCAGAACCCTAACATGTTGAGCAAGAACACTTCTGGTAAGGTATCTCTGTATATACAACTCCAGGGCTGTTCAGCCATGATGTTTTCCTTTGCCAAGGTCCCTCAAGGCTAGGGCACGAGACAGTTCAGACTCCCTCTTCACCCTGAGTCTCAGCTCATCAGCTGTGCCCCCTGATGCATTTGTGTTCCTGCCTTCCCCCGGTGACTCTTTTGCATGCAGCATTACTCAGCAGGAAGTGGGGTGACTGAGAACCTACTTTAGGGGACCTGGAAACAAGGACTCCTAATGAAGGCCTTGTGCAGAAGCCCAGTGGGCAGACCAGATGCTCAGTCTAAGGATGCCAAAGGACATGTCCTGTTTCCTCCCACTGTCCTTAGAAGTCCCTTGGAGATTAACCTGTTCACCCTCTTTGGTTTCTGCCCTAACATCTAACCAGTGAAGAGTATGTTCCCTGTGCTGTGTCACTTACAGGCTCCCCATCGGTCTGCAGGCTGAATCAGCCTGGGATGAGAGGGGAGTCTTCAGCATTTGGCTTCTGCTGCTGCTCTACTTCCAAATAACCTTTCTGAGGCAACGTTCAAAGTAGGGTTGGGTTCCTCCTCTGTGGAACATTGACTTCTGGGCCCAAGCAAGTTCTGCAAATCTACCTCAGCTGTCCAAGTCTTCACTGCTTATATTCCCAGTATGTAGCACAGAGCCTGGCTCCTGTCTTTTTAGTAAGTATTTACTGAGTGAATGATGAGTGTTGAGTTAATTCCGGGTAAGTTTGAACTACAGAGTTTCAGACAAAGTCTCTTTCTCTTCTGCTTCCTACTTGTGTTGATCATTTGGGTGGACAGATTGTTCAGTGATCAGAATCTCTGAGCCCTCGTGGCTTTTAGGGCATGATGATGCATTTACAGAAAGATTTTTTCATACACCAGAGCATGAATTCTGTCATGGAGTCAGGTAGTCTACTGAGGAGAATAGCTTTTAGTTCAGAGAGGAGGGAGGGCCTGAGAAGCAGTGTGACAACGTGGTACCTCCTAGGTGAGAAAGAAGTTGAGGTGACTGGGTCCAGGGACCGAGTATTGCTGACCTTACATGGGACTTGAGCATGTCATTTCTTCAGGTTAGTGAAACTTGTCCAGTGATCAAGATCGGGGAGAAAGGCTATGTCGGGTACCACCTTGGACCTGTGGGATCCAGAGTTGGTGGAGGGAGTTCAGACTCGCAGAATCACCTCCTGAGTTGGGGTGTGTTGTAGAGTTGCAGGGTTGGGGTCATAGGCAGAGAGCGTTCTGTTATACCTGCAATGAGTGCTCCTCTTATGCCTTTAGGTAGATTTTGAGCAGGCAACCCAGGACCAAGGGATGGGATAGGTAAGAAGGGTTCCAGGTGCAGCGTTGTGTCTCAGGCTGGAAATAATGGCTCCTGGTCTGGGTTTTTCCCATGATTACTCCTATTAGACAGACTGTGATGTCTTGGGCCTGGGCTCTCCCTGAGCTGAGCTCAAGCTCAGTGTGTTGCAGTGCAGGCATCCAGTGCCTGGCTCCTGCTGCCATTGCTGCTGCCACCGCCATCACTCTTGGGTGCCTTTGTACTCTTGAGGAAGGCTTCAGAAAATTCCAACAGTGACTCAGCTGTAAAACCCACAGGAGCTGGCACAGAAGGGTGAAAGTGGAGAAAGTTAACAATCAGTCTAAAAATATTACTGCTGATTTGGTCTCTTGTACCCTCTGAGGTAGCATTAATGAGCTGGAACCCTCTGCCAGGTCCTCTTCTCCCCGTGACTTCCGTTAGAACTGTCTGTAGCTGATGCGGATTCCTGCCGGCATGTGAGTGGGGATGGGTGCCTGTGCTCCAGTAAGAGCATACTGTTTTTTTAGTCACTTCTGGAAGATAAGGATTTGCGGTACACTTGGCCCCCAGGGCTGGGAGGCACCTGGTAAACCTCAGACTTCCTTTTATCCCTGAGTTGTAGAGGTCAAGATAGGAGCAGAGCAAAGAGGTCAGGGCCTTGGCCACCATTGAAAGGGACTATGGGACTTCTCTCCCCCACCCCCACCCCCCACCCCGCTTAGTCCATCTAGGTTAATACTTGACATCTGACTTTGATGAAGTTCTGTGCCTATGATGGAGAGTGTAGTTTGATATCGGTCACTGGCCTACAGCATAAGGAACCTGACACTTTCACTAGATTTTGGGTTATATGGCTTGAAGAGAGTGTCTTCCCAGGAGGTATACTTTATACTTCAAGTTAAGAAGAAGTGATTGCTCCTTCCCTCCTGATCCCCAGCTGGTGGGAATCAATGCTTCTTACTCAGCAACCTTATATAGGGGAATATAGTCTCATGGGCTGAGCTGGGAGCAAGACAAGCTCTTGTCTCTTGAAACGAGGTCCCACCTTCCCTAGAAGCCCACTGTCTCTGCTGCTTTCCTCCCTTTGATCTGTAGATACTCAAAGAACTACATAGCCAGGTCCCTTGTGAGGTTGGGCTATATAGAGGGACAGTCAGGTCACTGTAGGGCATCTGACCATGAGTGACAGTTTCCAGAACTTGGCTCCTTCTGTGGGTTGAAGAAACTGTCAAATCACCTAGAAAATCCTTGGCCTCTTGATATAGGTTTTCTTGTCTTGATCTTCTAGTCAAACTCCTGTACTCTTGACCTCTTCCAGTTTAATATTTGCAGGAAACTGATGTGGAGGTGCTGATGTGACCCAGGTGTGTTAATTTTGGTACACTCTGATGTGTCATGTTTGGCTGACAGCACTGCCCCTTTCCCGTTTTCCTGTGTGGTTGGAATAGTGTTCAGTGGATACTCTTCCCTGCTCCTTGTATTTGAATGTAGAAGTATATTTCAGTGGCTGTGAGGATCCCAGGGAGAGTGACTCTCTTCAGCCTGTATCTATATTTGTTTAGTTCTCTTTGAAGAAAGTATTTGAAACTAGTGGAAGGAATATTGTCACAAATTTGATATGGCAAGTAACACTACTTCTTTCAACCTCTGTTTTGGTGATGGGCTTGGTTGGGATGAACTAAGGTTTGTTCCCTCTAATTCTGAATTGCATCTCAGTCAGCACTGTGTCCTTAAATTGAATAACCTTGGTAGAAGGGGAGTAGCCTCAGTGAGCATACTGGCTCCTAGGGATATGATACTCCCTTTCAGTACTATTCATATTCAGCAAGCGTTGATCACCTGCTTTCTGCCAGGTGTTGAGCTAATTACTGCTGGAGTGGGGTGGTAAGGATGGCCCTTGGTGTGCTTGGTTGTGAAGGCAGAACTTTGTACCTATGTGTGTCTGCAAGTATCTATGCAAGTGTTTCTGATGCTTTAAACTTGTTTAAAAGAAGATGATTTCTCTTATAGGCAGAAACCCCAAAGGTACTCAGTTACCACTTTTTCCCCTGGGATTCTAGTGCCTATTAGTTGTGCTTGATTTCTGTTCTCTGGTCAGATCAGTTGCCTTGAAAAAGGTGAAGAAAGTCAAATGGGCATTGACTGACTGGTTTTCTTTCGGTCATAAAAAAATTTTTTTGTTTGGAAATTTCAAATTTACAGAAGTCACAAATACAAAATAAGAATTATACAAAGGTTACTTGTATTTCGTTTATCCAGATTCTCCTGTTGTTGACATTTACCTCATTTGGTTTATCATTTGCAGTTCTTTATATATGTATATCTCTATATGTAATTTCTTTCTGTACCATAAAGAATAGAGATGTTCTAACGTACATTCATGTACAGCAAAAGCTATGAACTTCAGTCAACTTAAAATTGATATAATACTCTCATTAAACTGTTGTTCATATTCCAGTTTTCTCTGGTGACCCAATAGTGTCCTTAATAGCATTTTTCTCTCCTTTGTCTCTTAACAGTTGTCTGCCTCAAGCAGTAGGCCCACGCTCTTTGTATTTGCTTGATATGAGCTTACAGAGTTCTTGTCTTGAATGTTTTTCACAATGTTCAGCTTCTTTCTGGCCGTCACTTTTCCTGAAATTATCACAGTCCATGTCAATTTTTTAAATATTCTTTATTTGTTCCTGGTTAGATCTCTTTCCCTCTCTCCTCTCTTCCAGCACCCCCTCCCCACCCCGGCGGGGGTCGGGGGGGTTGGGGGGCATGTTTCAGAGATCAGACTCTTTGGGAAATGTCCTACATAGCCACCTTGGGTTCTTTTTACCTCCTGTGTATTAGTTGCCATCATGCTGTAAGAGCTGTATTTGAATAACCTACAGGGTTTTTTTTTTTGTTTTGGTTTTTTTTGGCAGTACGTGGGCTTCTCACTGTTGTGGCCTCTCCCGTCGCGGAGCACAGGCTCTGGATGCGCAGGCTCAGCGGCCATGGCTCACGGATCTAGCCGCTCCGCGGCACGTGGGATCTTCCTGGACCGGGGCACGAACCCGTATCCCCTGCATCGGCAGGCGGACTCTCAACCACTGCGCCACCAGGGAAGCCCATCCTACAGTTTTTCCTCTTTTTTTTAATTTTTTTTTTATTTTTTATTTTTGCTGTACGTGGGCCTCTCACTGCTGTGACCTATCCCTTTGCGTAGCACAGGCTCCGGACGCACAGGCTCAGCGGCCATGGCCCACGGGCCCAGCCGCTCCGCGGCATGTGGGATCTTCCCAAACCAGGGCACGAACCCGTGTCCCCTGCATCGGCAGGCGGACTCTCAACCACTGCGCCACCAGGGAAGCCCCCATCCTACAGTTTTTTAAATCAAGGAAATAATTACATACGAAAGGTTCTCGGGTGTGGTAAGGGGACTGATTAGAAGCTTGAAGTAGCAAGCCTCAGATTTTTCTAGATTAGTGCCTCTCAGACTTTAATGTGCACACGAATCTCCTGGGGATCTTGTTAAAATGCAGGTTCTGATTCAGTAGGTCTGGAGTGGGGCCCAAGATACATTTTTAATGAGTTCCTGCAGTGGCAAGGTCCTAGAGAAGTTTTAAGACCTGAATGATTTGGATCCCAAGGTATTGACCTCTGGAACCCGAGATAGCTTGTCTGTAGTTGATGCTCTTACAGGAATTTGAACAAAAGAGAGGTGTCAAGAACATGAAGACAAGAAGATGTAAACTTCTGAGTATTTAAAAAAAAAAAAAAGTAGGGAATGGTGTGTTACAAAGAATAAAGCAAGGAATCAGAAAGAATTGGGTCCCACTCTGTCACCAGTTGTTGTTGACAAACAACAACTGTTGTAGTTGACAAACTCACTACAAACACTTGCCCTTTAAGCCTTGGTTTCCTTTTGTTAAGATGGGGTAATAATACCCACTTCTTAGGATGCAGGGAAGATTATTTACTTAATGTGCTTCTGACATAGTATCTGGCATATACTAGATGTGCAGCATGTGGAAACTGCTCTTAGTGAATGGTCGGAGCTTGATTGCACCTGTTCCAGATTGTAGAACAGATGATTGACCATGAACTCTGAGCACTTAAGAAAGTGGAGTTCATTAGTGGCCACTGTGGGTTGTCATGCCATTTTCTTTTTAGACAGGCTTATTATCAGATTAGAGGAGTGTTACAGACATAATCGCTAGCTTTGACATGGGAATTTGACAAAGCCTCAAGATATCTTTGTGGGCATGTCAAAAAAAATTGTAGGTTAGTTGAGGTAGATGGATTTGTGGCTGTTAGAACAGATGTATCAACACAGTCATGAATACAGGTTGTTGTGAATGAGAAAGGTGGTCTGCACTGGCACCCATATTGCTTTTTGACTCTTTCAAATACACTTCTTTAAAATCTTGGGTAAAGACGTAGTTACTGTGGCCCATATTTATCCTCCTTGATGCCCCCTGACACAAGTCCTTTGGGCCAGCCATCTCCTTGAGCGTTTTTCTGCATCCTGATTAATGCTGTGTTTCCCTGACAACTCTGGGAGCTCTGCTGTGCCACCCTTCCTAGGATTAACAAACTGCCCTTTATCTTATTTGTCTCTGGCAAACGCTCCTGCCAACTTCTGCCTCTGCTGAAGGTTCTTTCCTTCAGGATGTCACTTTCTCAAGTGGAGGCTGCATGTTCTCCCAGCCTTATCTACCTCAGGGTCATTCTTTTTGTTATTTTTACCAATTCCCCAGTCCTTAGCCTTTTCTGAAGATCTCAATATGTGTTTTTTGTTTGTTTTAACCCCAGGCCCACTTGTCACTGTGGATCCCTTTAACGTCCACGTGAATGACCTATCCAGCATTTTAGCCTCCATGCAGTCCACCTCAGCCACCTGTGGTCGCACACCCTGGACCGCACTGTCCTCAGGACTTCGGTCTTCACTTCCTGTCTTCCTGTTTCTCCTGTCTGCCCCTCCCCTCCTCTGGTAGCTGTCAGCACATGGCCATTGCTGCTTCTCCATTTGCTTCCAGCATCTTGACTCTCTCCTGTCTTTCACCTGTAATGCATGACCCCTTCTTCATCTCTGTTGCTGGTACCATCAACCCTGTTGTCTCATTTCCTCCTTCACACCCTCTTTCGGAAAAACCCTCAGCCCTTTGTGGGTGCAGTGTCCATCCAGGTTCCCAACGCTGCTGGAGAGAGTCGCCCAGCACTGTCCTCCCCAGTGTCCCTGCTCTGCTTCCTTGGCTGTCCCCACGGCAGCTCCCCAGTATCTCCTATAAAATCTAAACACCCTAATTTGGTTTTCGAAGCTCTCTATGATGTGATTGTTACCTCATCATTCACCACCCTAACCTTGTTTCTGTGAAATGTGAAGAAAGATGAGGCCCTCTTAGGGCAATGGTACCACTTTTAAGACCAGTACATGTGATATGTTAGTTTTCACAGTGCTTTTTTTTTTTTTTAACACGACTTGCAGCACCAAGTAGGAGCCTGGAATAAATCTTCACACTTCCTGCCCTCTCACGGTGTGAATTCCAGGGGCTTGGGCTCGGTGTTTCATTGAGGTAGGGGTTTGTCAGGAGTATTTGAGAAATTTGACATATTTGAGAAATTAGACAAAGTATTTCTGATGGGTGTTAGAATCCAAGTGTTGAGGGACACTTAGGTTCAGCATATGGTTAAGTGCCTGTGCTTGGAAAACTGCTTTGAAAGTCCTAGGGTTGTTTTTTTTTTTTTGCGGTATGCGGGCTTCTTACTCCTGTGGCCTCTCCTGTTGCGGACCACAGGCTCCGGACGCGCAGGCTCAGCGGCCATGGCTCATGGGCCCAGCCGCTCCGTGGCATGTGGGATCTTCCCGGACCGGGGCACGAACCCGCGTCCCCTGCATTGGCAGGTGGACCCTCAACCACTGCGCCACCAGGGAAGCCCGAAAGTCCTAGTTTTCAAAGAATGTTTCCTTAAGAAAGGAAGTCATAAACTAAGTAATAAACTCCTTGCTGAAGATGGTAAAGCTCCCCACTCCCCAACACACACACGTTAGACTGGCTAGATTTTAAAAACCAACCCTACTGAGTGTTGGCCAGCATGTGGAGGGACTGAAATTCATCAGTGCTGGTGGGAGGGTAAAATGGTACATCTACTTTGGAGAACAGTAGGACAGTTTCTTTAAAAATCAAGGATAAATAAACAATAAAATAAACACATCCACACTATTCCCTGCATTTAAAAAAAAAAGAGAAAAAAGAGTTGATAAACCTACCTTATTTTGAGCTGAGAGGGAAGTGGTTGGCCAACGGAGAGCAGGTTGGTCTGATCTTGTACATACCCTCCATCATGAATACCCTGAAAGAATGCTTTCCCTTTGATTTCATGCTTGGAGAGGTTTATTCCTGTCTCAGGAGGCTCACCACAGCCCCAGCCAGACATTCAGGGAACGTCAGACTTTCAGGCTGACTTGGACCCTGAAAGAAAACCATCTCTGGTGACCTGTGTCTCACTCAGGTACTAGTGAGTAATTGTGAGGTAGAGCCAGTCACAGCCACCGTTTATTGAGCACTTTCATACGTAAACGCATTATTTTGTTTTCACCTCACAGCCTTTTTGAGGGGGATGTTTTCCCCTTTCTCCAGATGAAAAAACAAAATCAGATTAATATGGCTTCTTTCTTACCTAGCTTTGGTGCCACCATAGCTCCATGGCCAAAGCCCTCTTCCACCCCCTCCTTGTGGATAAAAGGGTGTTTTGCTTTGCTTTGGATTCCTTATTTCCCCAAGGCCAAGTGTGGGAAAATTCTGCTCTCCCCTGCTGTCCACTTTACCTCCCTTATCTTTCCTGGCCTCTGCTTCACTCTTTTTTGATGTTTAATATTTAAATATTGTGCACTGATTACTGCTGTGCTGAGCACTTTCCATCTGCTGTCTTAATTATTGAACCCTCCTGACAATGTTATGAAATAGTTGATATTCCACCCAAGATGCCATGAGAAAATGGAGACTCGGAGAGCTTCCCAGAGCACGCATCCATATAAAGGTGCGTCAGACCCAGGGTTTCACCCCAAGATTGTCGTAAGCCAGAGCCGACTTAACCACAGCATCACTCTGCTTCCATCCTAAATGTGTGAAGTCCAAGGGTGCATAGAAGAGAATCTGCATATGCTAGAATTTTGCATAAAGGAATCTCTTAGATGAGATGGTATGCTTATGCTCTCCCAGACTTCTGGGGTGTGCCGTGAAGTTCTGTATTTTAGCTATGTAGTGTTAGAAAGGTGGGAGTTCCTCTAATAAAGTAAGGAAGGAGTATGGTTTGGGCTTCCTAATTGTGCTGAAGGCATCTCCTATGGCAACACGGGCATGTGTGTCCAGACATTAATAGCAGTTGTGACCAGGGTCCCCAGTGGTACAGGTTCCCACATGCTGGCCCTGACCCCGTAAGCCTGGGTGGCAGAGAGCAGGAGCTTTGCTGCTTCTGTTGAAGCAGGAACTTGGGTCTTCAGAATGCCATCCTGTCCCTTCTGCTCATGGACCCTGGGTGTCTGTCTGCTCATTACACTCTTATCTGCGGCTCTGTCATGCTTTCGGTGGTCGTGGCTTGGTCCATCTTGCTGGGTGGCTGTGGGAGGGAAAGGCAAGGGCTGTTGGCTGGAAAGAAAACTAAGAGGTCATGAGACTTCCTTTTTATTTCCTCCCTTTTTTTTTCTCTCTTCCTAGTATTGAGCATGCTCCACAATCCACTGGGCAGTGTCCTGGGGAAACCCCCCTTGAGCTTCCTGCCTCTGGACCCCCTTGGATCTGACTTGGTGGACAAGTTTCCAGCACCCTCTGTTAGAGGATCCCGCCTGGACACCCGGCCCATCCTGGACTCCCGTTCTAGCAGCCCCTCTGACTCAGACACCAGTGGCTTCAGCTCTGGATCAGATCATCTCTCAGATTTGATTGTATGTAACTTGCTGCAGAGTGGGGTGGGGAGAGCATGTGAGCTCGAGGTAGGATGCATGTCCACTAGAATGCAGGCTGCGAGGTGGCATGATGAGAGTTGTGGAGACATGTATAGAACTTTCCATCCTCGACAGAATAGAGGGTGTCTCGTATACCCATTATACCTATTGAGCAGTACATTTCAGGACCTGAGCTGAGGACTCTACAGGTTACTCCAAGAGCTGTTGGGAAAGTTAGTTTCAAAAGTAAATATGGTAGTCCTGGCAGTGTTCTGTTTCTTGACCTCCATGGGTGTTTTCTTAGCCTTTAAACAATATCATTTTTGTACATTTATGTATGATACCTCAAATATTTTAACTGATGATTTTAAGAATCACAAGTTAGTAATCAGTGGGTCTAGGGTTTTAATCCAGATCTGACTCCAGCTCTTTCAGCGGCCATGACGAATCCATGAAATAATGTCTCAGAGTTAATCTTTGCATCTCCTGCTCTGTATCTACAGCCACGTGTGACATGTGTGGCACTCGTGCTAAAGGGAGTTGGAAAGTAGATTACGATAGATAAGGAATAGGGG
This sequence comes from Kogia breviceps, assembly GCF_026419965.1. Lineage (NCBI taxonomy): Eukaryota > Metazoa > Chordata > Mammalia > Artiodactyla > Physeteridae > Kogia > Kogia breviceps. The sequence goes on along the minus strand of NC_081312.1, from coordinate 152,155,755 downwards.
ATATTAAAAGTAAATATATAGGAATGGCAGGGAGAAATCATCCTAAAGTAAAATGCAATTTAAGGTGCCTTCTGAGCCTGCTTCTCTACTACCAAAGCGACTGAGCTGACTGTTCAGTGAATATAATGGCTATTTTCCTTCCTCCTTCTCCTCCGTATCCAAGACTGGCAACGCTGGTTGTTGCCACGTCCCATTCGTAGCATGACCTCTTAGGGCCCACCTTGCCTCCTGCCAGTCTGTCCTAGGATATGAAAGCTGGCGTTGGTGTCCCCACTACTCCCTGGTTTTATCTGTTCAGGGTGTGTTTCCAGAAGGGTAACTACAAGCAGGGCTCCTTTGATTCTCTGGGCTGCAGTTTTTATTCCCCTATAAAATGGGATTAGATGGGATGCTTATAATTCTTTTCATTACTTTATATGGGCCTCAGTCTTAGAAATTTGCCTCGTAACCAGCTTTAATATTTTGGGGTTTCATTTAAAGAACTTTTCTCTGATTCCCACCCCAAAGGTTAATTGGTGAAGGGATATGAACAGACAAGTCACAGAAGAGGAAATAGAGGCAGTATTTGAACTTACAGGAAATATTCTGTTGAGTAATTATTTTAGCTTATTTTTTGATAAGGTGGTATCATTTCTACCCACTTAAATTAGTAGAATTTAGATCCTTGACACAAGCTTGTTTTTTTTTTAGAAACTTGTGTTCTCATACATTTCTAATAGAACACAGAACCTTCATAGAAAGCATTTTGGCATTCTACATCTAGGAATCTGACCAGAGAACACACAAAATATGAAGAAGCTATATTTTATTTAAATGTTTTTAAATAAAATTTAAAGTTTTTATTTATAGTCCTGAAAATTTGCAAAGTATCTAAATGTTTAACAGTAGGGGGAATAGGTCAGTGAAGTGTAGCTTGTTCCCTAAATAGAATATCATAAAATAATTTAAAATGGTTATGAAGACTGGCAACGTGGAGAAAAAGACTGAACTGGGGAGAAAAGAATTTGTTTAAATTATGTTATAAGGACAGCTAATCTTAACGCATAGGAAGAAAGTCTTAAAAAATATATCAAATATTGGTATTTTTCATAATTTCTATAGTGTGATTATTACTTTTATAACAACTGTCCTTTAAAAACCTATATCTTCCTTTTTTCTTCCTTAGTCAAGCCTCCGAATTTCTCCTCCCCTGCCCTTCCTATCTCTGACGGGGGGTGGTCCCAGAGACCCTTTAAAGATGGGGGTTGGGTCCCGGCTGGACCAAGAGCAAGCTGCTCTGGCTGCAGTCACGCCCTCCCCAACCAGCGCATCAAAGAGATGGCCAGGAGCTTCTGTGTGGCCGTCCTGGGACCTCCTTGAAGCTCCCAAAGACCCCTTCAGCATAGAGAGAGAGGCCAGGCTGCACAGGCAAGCTGCAGGTGAGTGTGGCTGGGGGCCTGGGGCCTCATTCTCGGGCAGTGACTAAGTGACCTTAGTTCACATACTGGGGAACTGTCTACAAGAGGACTTGACTGCATGGTGAAGTGTGCTTCTGCACAGAGTGGTCTATTCTGAGGAGTGAGTGCTAATGGGGACACACTTGGTAACTTTTTTGAGGCTGAGCAGAGAGGATCGATAGATAATCTGGCACACCGGGTTGTGCCTATTAGGGGTTGGATCCATCTCTGACTTTTGCTCTTCTGTGGAGATTGTGCACTGCTCTTGCTTTTGATTCTTCTCACGGGTGCATGTGTTCAAGAGAAACCCTGGAAATGGTGCCTAGAATTTTGTCTACCTCCCCCTTTCTAATTCAAAGACATATTAGGCACAACCCACGCTGGAGCTTCTTCCCCAGGGCTTTCTGATTGGTATACACAGGGATGCACTGGGGGGTGGGTGGTCCATTTGTCAACCTCCAAGGTAAGGGATGTCCCCAGGTGTACTGATCTCTCAGGAACCCTTAGATTCTGTTGTTTAAGTTACCTTAAATCCATTATTAAATCTGTTCTTCATCTTATACCAGTACTTGGAAGCAAATGAGCTGTATATGTCATTGTTTACTAGTGCTTCAGGGAGATGCTCACTGACCACTATTTTAAGGTTCTGGAATTGATTAAATGAATGTTCAGTTTCTCCATTCCCTTTGTTTCCACAGATTTCAATATGTCTGTCTTTCTACTCACAGAGCTAGACCTGATCTCATTCTCCCCAGCAGTGCTGCTGCCCTATTTTAATGGTTTCTGCAACCTGTGTTTGTACTTTCTCTGTTGCCATTGTTTTACTATGAAATGACTTTACTGTGCTTTTGGATGAGGCCATTATATCGACTTCTGTTTTTGTTCGCAAAATATTGCTGATGGTGCCTAATTTCTTGCTGTAGCAACACATTGGACCTATGCCTTTTAGAGAATGGCCTTCCATGTTATTGTCCTGAATGAAAATGGTGGTTCATTTCATTAGCTATCTGCTCCAGTGCTGGAGGAGGAGAGTAAAATAGGCGAGGACTAGCCAGTTCCCACTAAGGTCAGTCTCTGATCTGGAAGGGCACGGACTGAGTGGGGACAGGATTAAAGACTGATACAATAGAAGGCCCGGTGGTGTCTCTTTAGGTACCATAACGATAGCTTTGGAAATGATGGGGAATTGTTCTGACTTGGAACAGTTGTGACATTCTTATCTTGTTGGGTTGCTGGTGCTTATTTTTATTGGCAGTGTCCTAACTTCTGTGAGTGATGAGTTCAGGGAAACGGTATAATGTTCCTTATTTGAACATTTGGGGAGAAGGTCCATTTGGACCAGTAAGCATTTAGGATGTTGTATGAAAAATTGACCTGTTTACTTTCAAGTACAGGCATATCTTGTTTTATTGAGCTTCACTTTATTGCACTTCACAAATACTGCTTTTTTTTTTTTTTTTTTTTTTTTTTTTTTTTTGCGGTACACGGGCCTCTCACTGTTGTGGCCTCTCCCCTTGTGGAGCACAGGCTCTGGACGCACAGGCTCAGCGGCCATGGCTCATGGGCCTAGCCACTCCGCAGCATGTGGGATCTTCCTGGACCGGGGCACGAACCCGTGTCCCCTGCATCGGCAGGCGGACTCTCAACCACGGCGCCACCAGGGAAGCCCAAATACTGCATTTTAAAAAAAAATTTTATTTTATTTTGGAGTGTAGTTGATTAACAATGTTATGTTAGTGTCAGGTGTACATCAGAGTGATTCCATTATAGATGTACCTGTATCTGTTCTTTTTCAAATTCTTTTCCCAATTAGGTTATTACAGAATATTGAGTCCCCTGTGCTATATACAGTAGGTCCTTGTTGGTTATCTATTTAAATATAGCAATGTGTACATGTCAGTCCCAAACTCCCAGTCTATCAGTACTGCATTTTGTTTTTTTATATACAAATTGGAGGTTTGTGGCAACCCTGTGTTGTCAGATGATGGTTAGCGTTTTTTAGCCATAAAGTATTTTTAAATTAAGGTAGGTACATTGTTTTTTTAGACATAATGCTATTGCACACTTAATAGACTACAGTATAGTGTAAATGTAACTTTTATATGCACTGGGAAACCAGAAGATTTGTGTGACTAGCTTTATTGCAATATTCATTTTATTGTGGTGATTTGGAACGAAACCCTGCAGTATCTCTGAGGTGTGCCTATAATTATAAATTTAAATTAATTAGTATTGTAAGCAATGACTAGATAAAACTGCTTTCTGGTTATATGTTATATGTATGAAAATAGCTTGAGTTGTGATCATTTTTACCCTACACATCTGGTTTGCTGTTCCTCTCAGTTTTAGTGGAGACAGAACTAGTGAGTTAGGGTTATCATACTGGGCTGACTGGTTTGGTGAGGTGTAAGTTTTCTTGCTTTTCAGAGTAGTCATGGATGTTCTCCCAGGCAGCCAGACTAGAACTGTGGCCTCTCTCCTCCTTCCTGGATAAAAGTTCACCACAGAGAAGGGCAGTGACTTTGTTAATTCTTTGACTCCTGTTTCTCTCTGTCTTCTGCCAAAGCTGTGAATGAAGCCACCTGTACCTGGAGTGGCCAGCTTCCTCCCCGGAACTACAAGAACCCCATCTACTCTTGCAAGGTGTTCCTAGGAGGTGTCCCTTGGGATATTACGGAAGGTGAGCTCTGAGACCTTCTGCTTCAAGTGTTGAAGGTGGGGCATATCTTTCAGGAACAAGAAACTTGGACTTGAGGCCAAGAACTGAACCTCTGCCTGGGCACAGGGTATTACAGGAGCAACTGTGATGGGAAAGGTGCACTTCATAGACTCCTACAGTGCTTCTGTGTCTGCTGCATACAGTTGTCACCTGAGACCAAAGGTCAATTCTGAGTTGTCTGTCAAGGAGGATGAGCCCAAGAGAATACTAGTGGCCCTGTGCCTTCCTGGGGAGGATGGTGTCTCAGTTTCTCCCATTCTTTTCCATCTCTTTGCAGCTGGATTGGTTAACACCTTCCGTGTTTTTGGCTCTTTGAGTGTGGAGTGGCCTGGTAAGGATGGCAAGCACCCCCGGTGTCCTCCCAAAGGTAATATGCCTAAAGGTAATAAAGACATGGTAGGAGCTTTTTTTCCCTCCCTAGTATGTAATTGCACTGAGGGATACTGGGGTGTCACGGCTGCATGATGATAACGAGGTTTGGGCACTCCACAGCACAGAACTTTCCTCTCTCGGCACTCCTTCTCAACCTCACACATCCTTCTGTTTCTTCTGAGCCAGTGTTCCATCTGTCCAAACTCACACTGCAGTTGGAGCTGCCTGTGAAACTGCCTCGTGCACTTCCCTCCAAACCTGAACCCCAGCCGTTCCTGACCTCTCAAAATGAGGCGTTTGAAAAGCTTTCCTTTACTTGCCTTTCCTTCCCAGTTACGTTGTTGCCTGACCTAATTCTGAGCTCCCTTTGGAGTTAGCAGGAATGAGGACCAAGCATCTGATTCCTCACTGGTCTGAAATGAGATCCCTTCCCTGTAGAAAGGAGCAGGTGCTATTTTCACTCTGCCCCATCTTCACTGAAAGTGTTCCGATGAACTGAACCAGTGTTCTAACTAGGCTCTTAAAGGAATACCTCCATCCCCTGGCCCCAGATCTGTCATCGCTCCTGCCCCCAGGAAAGCCAGGCTTGCCGACCTGTACATGCTTTGTGTTGTGGGATAAAAAGCTATGTGGTAATGATGGGATTCTCTGTCCTACTTTGCCAACCCCCCTTCCCTTACTAGGGTGGGAGATGGTGTGCTTCTCCCTCCATTGGCCTGGTTGTCCAGCATAGCAACTGCTTCCATTCAACAAGACTTTCAGGAGTAGGACAAAAACGTGTCTCACCCATAAGGCATCTTTCTCGGAAGAAACTCCCTGCCGCAAAACCAAGGCTGAGGAGTAGCCACCTGAGGAATGTTAATGCAATTTCTCCTTCCATTGGGAATAGGGTATGTATATCTGGTCTTCGAACTAGAGAAGTCTGTCCGGGCCTTGCTTCAGGCTTGCTCTCATGACCCGCTGAGCCCAGATGGCCTGAGTGAATATTACTTCAAGATGTCCAGCCGGAGGATGCGCTGTAAGGAGGTGAGTTGGCACAGTGTCCTTTCTGGACTGGGTGATTGGCCTATGAGGCAGTGGATTTCATGGGGTGGGTGGATACACAGGCTGCAGACATCCCTACTGAGGAAAGAGGGCTGCTCTTCTTGCCCCACGGTGAATACAACAGAACACTCTCAGCTGCATTAACAACCCCCCGCCTTTGGGCCGTAATGGTATGTATGTGCTTCTGCCCATGGAAATCAAACTATCTCCCGGATCTCCTTCTATTCTAGCCAGTGCTTCTGTCCCAAACCTCTTGTCTTAGAAATGAAATTGAAATTAGCAGCTTTCTCTGCTTGGACTTACCTGAAAATCTACAGTTGTTTCTCCCTAGTCCTGCTCTCAGGCTGTGCCTTCTCACCTCCTGATCTGTGGTGGGTAGATCCCTCTTTAGCCCACACCTATCCATGGATGCCTTCTTCATTGCCATTCAGGGCTTTATTACTATGTAGTTTCCTCCATCTGGTTCTCTCTCCTTAGGCCGTCTCTGGTATCAACCTTGTGTGCCCTCAGCATCGTGAGTCTCTAGCGTAGAGCCATCCTGCCTGGGAGCCTCATTGCATATTCTTGGACCCTATCTCAGGCTTTCTAAGTCAGTTTGGGTGGAGTTTAAGAAACTCCACTTTAACCAAGTTCCCCAGTGGTGCTAGTGGGTGGTGTTTGAGAACTGCTTGTCAAAGGAAATTTCAAACTCAGGAATCAGTGTTATTTTTTAAAATTTGGTTCCAGAGTACATTACTTTTGTGATACTGGATAAGATATTTAATATAATGAAACTTCATTTCCTCATCTATAGAATGGAAAATTGAAATGCCTCTTTTAGTAAAAAGATTAGCAGTTGCCAGGGGTTATGAGGGGTAGAGGGGATGAATAGGCGAAGCACAGAGGATTTTGAGGATGGTGAAGAGACTCTCTGTGTTACTGTAATGGTAGATACATGCCATTATACATTTGCCAAAAACCCATAGAGTTACAGTGGTGAAACAAACCCCAAGTGTGAACCCTAATGTAAACCATGGATTTTGGACAGTACTGACGTGTCAGGGTAGGTTTCCTGATTGCAGCAGGTGTGCCAGTCCCGTGAGGGGTGTTGAGAGTGGGGGAGGCTGTTCGTGTGTGGAGGCTGGCGGGGGGTTATACAGGAACCCCACATTTTCAGCTGAGTTTTGCTGTGAACTGGAAGCTGCTCTAGAAAGTAAAGTCTATTAAAATCTGTAGGGTAATGGAGAAAATGCCTGTTTTATTGAGATAGTCACATTGGATTTAAAATAAATGATGCATGTGACAAAGCTGGCTCTTTGTTTTACGATGTTTCCTGGTGTTAGTTCACATTTTGTCCTCTGGCTGTGCATGGTGCCCCACAGCTTCCCTGCCTTCTTTCTTGCTGTGTGGAGCTCATGTAGTTATCACAGCTTATGATGCTCTAGGAATTAACAACATGCTCCTTCTTCCCTGTCCCCTGCTTTCACAGTGAGAGGCTGCCATTGCAGCACCACAGGCCCTCACCCTCCTCAGTGCCCTGCAGACACCTTCCTGCTCCTAGTCCCTCCTCATCATCTCACAGTGTTTGAATAGCTTTCTTTGATGCATGGACTCTAGTCAGCTCTGGTTCTCATCTCTCTCTGACCCTCTATTTCCTTTGTGTTTCCCCCTCCACACCAGAGTAGTAGGTATTTGATTCCCCCCTCTCTTCTTCCCCATATCAGACAACTTACTCACTTGTCTGGCTCTGCTTTTACCTTTAGACCCAGACTCACCTCTCTAGTCTCATGTTTTACTTGAGCCCCACCTTCCTGTGGGGCCTTCCTTTGGCATGTCCTATAATTATAAACTCTTATGTTTAAGAAAGCTTGGAAAGTGTGGTAGCCGTTGAGATGTGGACCAAGATTGTGGTACTTTCCCATGGTAATGGAAAAAACGAGATGGGCTTTTGCATCTTCCAGTGAAATTGGCTCCCCCTGGTAACTTCTCCCAGGCTCTCTCATTTCAAGGTTACTTAGGTCTAGAACCCATCAGACCTGATTCTTCTTGTTTTCCCACCATGCCCAGGCAGTCTGAATTCTGCAGATTCTCCTGTTGAAGAATCTTCTTGATCTTGGCCTGTTCTCTGCCCAGTACCACAAGCTTTCTCCAGGTCTTCATCAGCTGTCCTGTGAACTACTGTTCTGCCTCCTTGCTGGTTTATGCCTCAGATCTCTTCCTGCTTTGAGACCTTTTTTTTTTAAACCAAAAAAAAAGATCTTCACAGATTAATCTTCCAAAAACACTTACTGATCATCTGTCAACTCACTTCATTCTGGAGCGTTCTGCCTGCTATGCCAGATTTTGTTCTAGGCTCAGGATTTAGAAGCAGAGGACATGGTCAGTTCCTGCCCTAGTGTCACTCTGCTCTGCAGAATCTCAGTGTTCTGTGTGTGACTTTTCACACTACCTCTCTCCAGTTACTCCCACTGCTCCTGTCACAAGCTGTCTAATGAGTACATTGGGCCAGTAACCATCTCATACAGATACCTTCAGCATCCCCACCCTCTGTCCTTCAAGCTCCTATCCTGTCGTTCTCTGTGAATCCTTCGTGTCCCAAGGACTCTAGACCATGCTGTCTGTTCATCAGTGTCCATGGTCCTTTGTTGGAACCACATGGTTGAAGGTTGTAACAGTGCTAGGTTCCTCGGCATGACAGTTTGGGGCTATTTTGCTTACTCTTCAGAATGAGTAGACTACTACTCTACCATTTTTTTAAAAAAACCATTTTGGACTCATGGACTCAGTAAAATTCAAGTCTAGTTGTGTTGGGGTGAGGGTAGCTTGCTGAGTACCTGTGTGCCTGGGACTGTATGGGGCTCAGCTTAGCATCTCTAGAGCATGTGCCTCTCCATACGAGAGCCTTTTTCTGGCTCCCTGCCAGGGCTGATATACCTTTGGGTGGTTTTTAGGTACAAGTGATCCCCTGGGTCTTGGCCGACAGCAACTTTGTTCAGAGCCCATCTCAGAGACTTGACCCCAGCAGGACGGTATTTGTCGGTGCTCTGCACGGGATGCTCAATGCCGAGGCCCTGGCAGCCATTCTGAACGACCTATTTGGTGGTGTGGTGTATGCTGGGATTGACACAGATAAGCACAAGTATCCCATTGGTAAGTGTCCCACTTCTGTGTGGGAAAGCTGGGTGGCCCCTGGGATGTAGACCAAGATTGTGATACTTCCCTATGGGAGTGGAGGGGGAGACCTGACTCAGACCTGCAGATCAGTATATACCAGCAGTATAGCATCTTTTTCTAGATAAGCCACCAGTACTGACCCCTCTGTACCCATCCCTCTCCCACCACTTCCCTTGAAGGGGAGAAAAATGGATAGGAGCACTATAGGAGGTGAAAATGAAACAAGAACTTTGGTTAGAAGCTCTGAGTTCAAAGCCAAACCAGTCTGAGATAGACAACAGGTAATATCTCATTAAAAGGCCAGGGCTTTCCTGAACTTTCTTGGTTTCCTTTGTTAAGAGGCCTTGAAAAGCAGCCTTGTCTAGGGTCAGTGACCACGTGAGGCTGAAGGAAGACTCTGGGTGACTCAGCCAACAGAGTATGGTCATGGCCTATGCTGTCCTAGTGTAGGGGAGTCTGGGGGCCTAGCCACTGGGATTTGGTCAGCCCCACTGGGAAAGGAGGGCAGTTTCCCAGTCGTGGTAGAATAATCTTAGTGGTGGGGTTTGGAGGTGGAGCAGAGCCTCAACTTCCTGATCAACACATGGCTAACGCACCTTCCCACATGCTTCGTCTGCCCACCCACACAGAATCTGGTCAGGAAGGAGCATCGTGTGCCTTTCAGTGCCGCATTGCAGATTGAGAACAGGGACTTCAGAGGCTGCAGGGGCAGAGGCGGCACTTGGCAGGATGAGGCTGCTTCTGGATCCCCTGCTAGGCTCTGGAGTACCTCCAGGCCAGGAGGGCCTTGACTGTTGGGCCTGCCTTCTGAGAGGTGTTCTGTCTGCATCTTGCTTTCCACTCTGAACCTTATAACCGTGCCTGTGCATCTGCCTACACGGAGGAGTCTCTTCCCTCCCCATTGTGGTCAGCAAGTCCTCCCCCCATTTCTGAGGGGGTTGTGCCGTCATGGTCTACAGCTACACTGTCTGATACAGTGCCACCAGCTAAATGTGACTGACTCTGAGTGCTTGAAGTGTGCCTAATGCCACATGTTGAAATGATAATATTTTGGATATATTGGGGTAAAGAAAATAAATTAATTAAAATTAATTCCACTACATTTTTCTTCTTCATTCCACTACATTCATTAAATGTGGCTACTAAAAAACTTAAAATTACATAAGTAGCCCACATTGTATTTCTGTTGGACAGCACAGCACTGGTCTAGGAACAGGGTTTCCTGAGTGTTGACAAGTGGCGTTTGGGAGAATTTGGCTGGAAGGTAAGTTTTCCTCTTTTTCCTAGGGTCTGGTCGCGTGACTTTCAATAACCAACGTAGTTACCTGAAAGCAGTCAGTGCTGCTTTTGTGGAGATCAAAACCACCAAGTTCACCAAGAAGGTGAGTGGGCTGGTCTGTACCCTCACTCTGGGCCATCTGAGAGGGGTCTGGGCCAGCCACTACCCAGGGCAGGCCTGAGACGGAAGCTGTCCCTGTGCTGGATATGCTCTGGGGAATGAGCCAAGCTTCCGAGGACACAATTGAGGTTTGGGTTTGGGAGGGGCCTGGTCTTGGTCGACTCAGCGGGATGGGAGCTTGGGACTGTTGAGCCTCCTCAACATGTGGGGTGCCTTCCTGTGCTGTGTTATTTGGCCAGCTTTGCAAGGCAGCCTGACTTCTATTCTCCAGCCTGACTTGCATTTTCTGATTGCTTACTTGTTGCTGGATGATAGAGTGCCATGGTCCGGTTTGTCAAGAAGACCAGACAGTAGTGAGTGTGGTTGCACACACTTTGTAGAGCCAGCCTGGCAGCTTCTCAAGTTTGGGCACCTGCCATCAAGGATCTCTGTACTCTCTGCCTATAGTTCTCTCTGGGCCCCCCTTAAAACAGGAAAAACCCTGTATTCATATGGATGGCCCATAACATGCCCTTCTCTTCTGGCCCATTTGGCCTCCTGGTGAGAAGCAGCCACTTCATTATCCTGTTTTGCTTTGTGCAGGTTCAGATTGACCCCTACTTAGAAGATTCTCTGTGTCATATCTGCAGTTCTCAGCCTGGTCCTTTTTTCTGTCGAGATCAGGTGAGTCCCCTGGGCACTTGAGATGTTTATAAAATCCCCACCCTCAATTAAAGATTGTCATGTCTCATTTGTTACATGGTATGTTGGAGTTCTCAGGTACCTTGCGATTGTCTTAAGAGCATAGAAGAGGCTAATGTTTGCTGATGATCAGACCAGAGACACACTTGACCCAAAACTGTTGGGAAAGCTCGCTCGCTGAGTCTTGATACTTTGGCCTTCTCCTTGCCTGGGATGTTGGTTTTCAGTGTGGCACTATTGGTAATGGTGGTTTTTGAGGATGATAGGAACCTGCTGGGTGTGGTCAGCAGTACCTATGAGCCAGGCACTGTTGTTCTAAGTCTAAGGCCTTCTAGATTGATTTTCCCCTATGCATGGGAGCTTGCTTTACTTCTGAACCTCTGGACTGTTTTGATATTTGTACCTGGATTGTACCCAGTTATCAGAAGCAGGCAGAAAGCAGCATGGCAGTGTTTATTGAATGTTTCTGGGTAGTGGAGCACAGATCTGGATGTATTTGGGCATTGCTTCTCATAGTCTAATGTATGTACGCATCACCTTGAGGATCTTGTGTAAATGCAGATTCTGATTCAGTAGGTTTGGAGTGTGGCGTGAGATGCCTTGTTTCTGACAAGTTTCCAAGTAGTGCCAGTGTTGCTGGCAACAAGACAAGTTTGGGACGTGTTCAAATACTAGCAGTGCATCCGTACTTAGTTATTTTTGCAGTGGTGCTGTCATTCAGGTTTGGAGTCTCTGGGTAGACAGTAGTTAAACTGAGGCTGCAAAATGAGGATGTGAAGTAAGTTTGGGTTGCTGGGTAAAGCCTGAGAATAAGTGTATCTCTCAATAGCCTTTTCTAGCAGACGCGCGCGCGTGTGTGCGTGTGTGTGTGCTTGTGTGTGTGTGTGTATCTTCCACAGATTATCCCCATTTTTACATAATTGCTCAGAAGGTAGTGGCCTGGGACTGAGGGTAGTGCCCAGTGACCTCTCCTCACTTAGTGTGACGAGGAAGCCGTACTGACTGGCATTAGGATTCGGAGTCAATGTCTTTAAATGTTCTCCCATGTTAGCAGGCGTGTGCTACAGCTGCTCCATAGGAGGTGGGAAGGGCAGGGGACTGGAAGAGCAGCTGTGGTGCTAAGAGGAGATGAGGGAAGCTGACACAGTCTCTACACAATAGGAGCCCAGCATGCTGGATTAAGTCTGGGCACCTGTAGAAACAGGCAATGGATTTGCCATGGTTTGGTCACGCCTCTGTTGGGGATGAGAGGGATCCCCAGGACCATCTCTTATAACCCCACAGAGGCCATCAGGAATCCCCCACTCCCTCTTAGGCAGAGCAGGCAGCTCATGCAGCTGCCCCCCGGCTGGTGCTGACAAAGGCCTGGCTTCTCTCTGTTTTTCTCCGCTCCACCCAGGTGTGCTTCAAGTACTTCTGCCGGAGCTGCTGGCACTGGCGGCACAGCATGGAGGGCCTGCGCCACCACAGCCCCCTGATGCGGAACCAGAAGAACCGAGATTCCAGCTAGAGGAGCTGGCCTTGCCCAGTGGCCTGTGGCGCCTGAGGCTGGCAGGTCAGGCAGTAGCCTGCACCACCCTGCCACTGGCCACCAGGGAGCTGGCTTCCCGAGGACAAGGGAAAATCGTAGTCACCTTTGCACTTGCTGAATCTGTCTTTGTTTCTGCACTAATTAATGCACAATGAGTTTTGTCAGGTTTTGTTTTCAGGGGGTGTGCCAGGGCAAGGACCCTCAGGCTCACCCTCCAAGCGACTCTGTAGTTTTCCCAGATTTTAGTTCCTCATTTTGCCGATGAAAAGCAAAAAAGAACTACGTGTCCAGAAGGTATTGACACGATGCCTACATCTAGGTTTATTTATTAAAAGCGCTTTTTTACATTCCTTGCAATACTGATGGTGATGATGTGCAGGTCTCATTGGTTTCATTCTTGCAGTTGCCATACAGTGCCTTTCCATTTATTTAACCCCCACCTGAACGGCATAAACTGAGTGTTCAGCTGGTGTTTTTTACTGTAAACAACAAGGAGACTTTGCTCTTCATTTAAACCAAAATCATATTTCATATTTTACGCTCGAGGGTTTTTACCGGTTCCTTTTTACACTCCTTAAAACAGTTTTTAAGTCGTTTGGAACAAGAGATTTTTTTTTTTCTTTCCTGGCAGCTTTTAACATTATAGCAAATTTGTGTCTGGGGACTGCTGGTCACTGTTTCTCACAGTTGCAAATCAAGACATTTGCAACCAAGAAAAAAAATTTTTTTGGATTTGAAACTGGACCGGATAAACGGTGTTTGAGTGGCTGCTGTATATAGTTTTAAATGGTTTATTGCACCTTCTTAAGTTGCACTTATGTGGGGGGGGGAGGGTTGATAGAAGTTTTTAATCACAAAGTCACAGGACTTTTTTCTTTTGTAACTGAGCTAAAAAGGGCTGCTTTTTGGTGGGGGCAGATGAAGGCTCACAGGAGCCCTTTCTCTCAGAGGGGACAAGTACCCTTCCCTTATTTCTTTCATTTGAGAAATGTATGAAGCAACAGTTGGAGTTGACTGAAATGCTACTGGAATTTGAAAACTTGACTTTTTTTTTCTTTTTTTCTTTTTTTCTTTTTTTTTTTTTTAAAAAAAAAAAAACAAAACGACTTGCCCCTCTTTGGGAAGCTGTGTGCCAAAGAACCAGTGTCATAACCCCCCCTCCTCCCTCCTGCTGAGCTGACGTTGCATTGTTGCATATCCCAGCTACTCTGTGGGTTTTGTGAAGCTGTGTGTGAAGTCTCTACCTCATTGTAGTATATGCAGGCAAGACTGCACTCTCCTACAGATGTGTGGAGTAAGCTGTGGTGTAGTTTTTTTGGCACATAATAAACACGTTGCAGCAGAGTTCTGGTTTTGTCTCTGTGTCTGAGCTGTGGGGAAAAGCGGGCAGTGAGACACCAAGATTCCAGAGTAAAACCCCACATTTCCTTGGATCTTCTGTGATGAGATTCCAGCCCAGGTTGATAGTGGGGCCATGTGGGGACTTGCTCCTGTAAGTCCTTCTTGGTCACTTCTGTGGTCAAATGCACCCCGGAGGTGCCTCTCTATGGTCAGATGCACCTCGGAGGTGCCTCTCTAATAAGTGGGTACCTCTAGTCCAGGTATGTAAAAAGCCCTCACCAATAAACTTCTTGGGGCTCCTCTTCTCATAATCCTAGACTCAGCTTAGAGGAACTGGAGGCATAGCTCCTCAGAGGTCAGCACGAGCCACTTGTTCTCAGATTCTCCTGTAAGCCTCAGAGCTGATTCTTCTTGGGAGGCTTCCTATCTCTTGGAGTCACCTGTGAAGACCCAGTTCTTTACTGAGTGGGAGTAAATTTTTGCTGTTCTTCAGGACTGTCATCTGGACTCTTTCTCACAGGTGGGATCCCAGGATTTGTGAAAGGGTCTGCTGATGATTTTTTCAGGTAGGTTGTGCCTGGGCCCAGCTGCTGGAGTGATCTTTGGAAGATTCCATTTTAGTCTGCAGTGGAGGGAGCCCTGCACACTGAAGCATCCGTTCCATGAGAGGTACAAGAAGTCACTATCATAGGGGGTGGGGAGTCCCTTCAGCCAAGAATGAGAGGCCTCATCTTTCCCTTGAGGCCTGACTGGCAGCAGCATAGTTTGAAGTCTGCTGGTAAAGTAAACTGCATCTCTCTCTCTCTCTTTTTTTTTTTTCTGCATCTCTCTTGAAGGAGAGTATGACTCTCTCTTTTGGTGTCCTGGTCTGTCCTATCCTATTCAGAGAGTCATCTCTTCTCCCCTTCGGTCCCTCTCTTGTCCAGGTGCTACTTCCAGGGCAAGGGCTTCCTGTCTTTCAGCCTTCCATTCTCAGTCAGTTCAGAGACTGACTGGACTGTCCAAGGTGACCAGGAGTTGAGTTGGGGGATGAAGCACAGCCTGGTGCCCCTTAACTCATCCAAACTGGGCAGCCCAGTCTTTCTTTAAGTCAGGCGGGGGCCTGGAACCCACTTAAGCAACGTTGGAGATAAGGAGTCAGGGCACTCCCGAGGCTAATGAGGCCACCAGGGGTAGCCTGTGCTGGTGGCCTCAGAAGGACCTGGTTTGCGGATGGGTACAGCAGGAACAGCCTTAAGACGGTGGTTGGAGAGTGCCTCAGCTGGGAGCACTACAGGTGAACTGGGCCCTTAAACATTTGAGAACTTGCTTTGTGCTGGGCACTGTTCAAGGCAAAACAGCCATACTGTCATGGAACTCATCCCTGGTTGAGAAAATTGAGACAAGTCACTGTGACGTGCTAAGAAATACTAGAGCAACTTTAAAAGGATAGCAATGCTAAAAAAATGATAAAAGGATAGCAGTGTTAATTTGTATAAATTGGAGGGAAAGCTCCTCTGATAAGGTGACGTTTGAGCAAAGACTCGGAAGAAGTGAGATAATTCTCTCCCAGTTGTACCTGTGTCTCCAACCAGGCTAGACACAAGTCTGTGACCCATGGATTGGGTGGGGATGGTGCACGGCGCCATCCCCTACTTCCTCTCTTTTCCGCGTTTCCGCCTTCCCGATGGCTCTTAAGCCTTCATCCCTCTCCCCAGCATGTGTGGGAGAGATGCGCCGCTCTTAGTCTTGGGCACTTAACAAGGGCGACCTAACCACTGAAGAAGGGTCTAGAGAAACCTGCGTTAAGACCACCCGGGGCGGGGCGGGGCGGGGCGGGTCAGTCACTCACCGCGCCTACTAGATGGCGATTGGCCATACTTCCGTTCCATTCCTCCCCGCCCCGCTAGGGGTCGCTGTGCTGCGCTACAGTCGGCTCAGCGCATCTCAGACTAGGCGGAAGCGGCGTTCCGGCCTGCGCTTTATAGGCCTCGCTTGTACTTCCTGTTTCCTTTTTTTTTTTTACCAAGGACCCGCCGACATGGTAGGTGTTTTTGACTCCAAGCTGGTACCCCCACAATCGTCCTCCATCCGCCGCTTTAGCGCGGCCCCCAGCCCTCGAGGAGGGGCGCAGTACCCTGTGAGGCAGAAGCCTCCGTGGGACGTTGGCTTCCGCGTTGACCCCGCGCTCCAGCACTGCCCGGCTGGTCTTCTCCCCTCCTGGGCTCAGACCTAGCCCACGAACCCCACTCCGGTCAGGGCGTGACGCCGTGCTGTTCCCCGGAGGGGGTTCCTGAGTTGCGAGTGACCCTGTGTTCTCCACCCGCAGGGCCGCGTTCGCACCAAAACCGTGAAGAAGGCGGCCCGGGTCATCATTGAGAAATACTACACGCGCCTGGGCAATGACTTCCACACCAACAAGCGCGTGTGCGAGGAGATTGCCATTATTCCCAGCAAGAAGCTCCGCAACAAGATCGCAGGGTGAGTTCAGTCGGCGCTCGGCCTCCAGGGCCTGCTGGGAGACGGAGAGCCGTGGCCCCGCGGGTGGGTCGTGGGAACTGGGTTAGCACTAGTCTCCCGCTGCTCCGAGAAGAGCGCTGGAGGTGTGCCTTTGCCGGGTTTCTTGGTGGGGTTGTCTAATGTTCGCGTTGTATTTGGCGGTTTGACTGGCGGTGGCGCTTGGACGAGGTTAGCCACAGTCGACCTCTGGAAGACTAACGTTAAGTAAGGGCGTACGTGATTTAATGCTAAGTTATGTAAATTGGAATTCGAAGTAAAGAAAATGAAGGCTGGGAGGAGGGGTCGTGAAGGTTTGTTTGGGAGTACTTGATAGCTTTGAAAGCGAATTAGAATAGAGAGGATGTGCGACACCAAAGGGACAGGCATGCCTAGGTAAGCGGAGCTGCGTGTGGAGGTTTTGTGTGTGCAGGAGGTTCAGAGTCAGGGCCCCCAAGGTGGTGAATCCTTTCCCTTCTCACTGTGGGAAGAGAACTAAAACTCCTACATACACATCCAGACGTTCTGGGTACCAGTGGGAGCCAGTGTGTGTTCTTGGGCGTTTGTACTTTGTAGCTATGTCACACATCTGATGAAGCGGATTCAGAGAGGCCCGGTGAGAGGTATCTCCATCAAGCTGCAGGAGGAGGAGAGAGAAAGGAGAGATAATTACGTGCCTGAGGTAAACTTTCTGGGTCTTATTCTGGACCTCTTGTTCATCCTGAAAGATAGAGCAGGTTCCTGAGAACCGTTTCAGGTACCTGGTTTTCAAAGGGACCTCAGCTGAGTCTCCATTAACCCCTTGATCAGCTGTAGGTGCCTATTACCTACATGCCTGTATGTTAGCTTCTGTTCTGCCCTGTTGGTATCACATAAGTCCATTCTGTTTCATACATGAGAGCCTTTTAATGATGTTTGTTTGGTGATTTCTGTCTTCTGGTTTGATTATTTGCCCTAGCATAGTATTCCTGAAGTATAAACCCAATCTTAAGGTTTTCTAAATACTGAGTTCGTGGGATAGTATTGTATCCTCTCTATGCCACCCATCCCCGTCCCCCACCCCCTTTTTTTTGTCTCTCATAGGCAGGGAAGGTGAGAGATAACTCATTGCTCTTTGGGGCCTGCCTTGTTCCTTCTAGGTCTCAGCCCTGGATCAGGAAATCATTGAAGTAGATCCTGACACTAAGGAAATGCTGAAGCTCTTGGTAAGTGTTTGCTGAATTCCTAAAGTAGGGCTTTCCTGGACACCAACCATCAGTGCTTTCTACTATGGGTAATACCTCTAGGTAACACATACTGAGTGTTTAAAATATATCAGGTAATCTCAACGTTTCTATATGGTGTTTCCCTTTCCCTCAGTATGTCCCATGAGGCACATCCTGTTATTTACATTTTATAGATGATGAAATGGTAGCTTCAAGGCTAGTAGGTGGCAGGGATGGGAATCCATCCACCCTTCTAACCACTAACCTAGACTGCCTCCAAAGTGGGTTTAGCTAGTTATTGAAGGTTCAATTTGCTCTCCACATGAAGATAACTCACGAATCCAGTGGCTGTTCTCCCAGGACTTACAGAAAACACCCCTTCTCTCAGTTCCTTCTGTTCTCTTCTTGATTTTGTGGCTGGCTTCTCACATTTACCCCCTTGGTTCCATCCCTAGTTCTCTTTTCAGTCTGCCTGCTTACTTCTGTGTCTGTATGCTAACCACTCAAATGAGCTGTGGTCTCATTTCCAATTGCTAACTGGACACTACTTAGGTAGTTCAGCTATCTTCAATACAATTTGATAAATGTCTCTTCTGTGACATATCTTAGCACTTTAGCAGTTTGGTGAAAGCATGAGCTTCAAAGTCCAGGGGGCAGTTGGTGATTTAGAGCAACTTTATTTTTCCTTTTTATGATCATGAAACATCTAAGATGTTCAAAAAGATAATGAATAGAGTAAACTCCCATATACTACCACCTAGTTGCAGAAAAACATAACCAGTACAGCTAAAGCCTGCTACAGATCATTTTCTCCTGTAATACTACTCTGGAATGTATCTTTTTAGTTTCAGTTGTAAAATTGATTTTTGAGGATAAAATGAGGAATTAAATTCTGGTTATATGGTGGGCCCTTGGGTTTTTTTTTTTTTTTTTTTTTTTTAAACATCTTTATTGGAGTATAATTGCTTTATAGTGGTGTGTTAGTTTCTGCTTTATAACAAAGTGAATCAGCTATACATATGCTTTTGGGTTCTTTGCACTTAGATTGAGCCACCTTAAAGGCGGGCCCTGACCTTGTCCTACAACTACTCTACCCGGGCCCTTCACAAATGTTGATTGCATAAGTGATGCCTCCTACCTGAAGGCTGGTCCTGGAAATGAAGTGGCACTGTATATGCCTTAGAGTAGTGATTCTCAAAGGGACAGATTTTGCACCCCCCAGGGAACATTTTGTAATATCTGGACACATTTTTGGTTGTCACAGCTGGGGGATACTAGCAGACATTAGTGGATAGAGTCCAGGGATGCTGTTAAACGTCTTAAAGTGCACAGGATAGCTCTTTCATGGCTGACTGGAGGATCCTTCAGATCGCAGGTAGACCCCCTATAGAGTTTATTGCTCTGGGGTGGGGAGGAGAAGGCTCTCTTGGTTTTCTTCAGGGTCCCACCAATCTGACCCCAAGGTTGTGGAGGCTGACAAAAGCATAGCCTAATGGTGGTGCCGGGGCTCTGGACACATCTTACCAGTACAGCCACACTAAGCCCCTTTTTATTGTTCCAGGACTTTGGCAGTCTGTCCAACCTGCAGGTCACTCAGCCTACAGTTGGGATGAATTTCAAAACACCACGTGGAGCCGTTTGAATCTTTCTGCTGTGCTGTAATATTTTCAATAAACCTCGGACAACAACCGTGCCTGTGTCATCTGTGGGGTTGGGTGCTGGTGGAGCTAAGGGCAGGAATTCTTTCTCAAGGGAGAAGTATCCTGAAGAAGAGTGGTCTGCAGTGTGACGCATCTGTAAGTGGCCTATGGGCAGTGCCCATACAGATTATGGATGTATTAGGAGGCCTGAGCCTGGACACCTGCATCACTGCTTTGGTTGCCAGCTCTACCCTTCTTGGTCCTCACAGGCCCTGAGCACGCACACTGGCTTCAGACAAAAGTCAGGAGGTGTCTTTCCCTCCTCACCCTGTATGCCCTGCTTGTTTGCACTTAAGCCTCTTCTGAGTACATGCAGTTTGGGTTAATGAACCTGCCCGTCATGAAAGGGTAACGCTCCTCACCTGTGTGAGGGTTGGGCTTTCTGTGGATGGGAGATAGGATGGGTATGGAGGCCAGTATCTGGAGCATAGGAGATTGAATGAGTGTGAATGGATGTGTGGGGGAGAATCAATGAAACACAAGGGGATGTGTCAGTTCAAGGGACGCCCAACTCACTAAATGGATCCCACTGGGTGGATCTCTGGGTGGGTGGATCTGAGCTTGGGGAGCTGCTGAGGCTGTGGGTCCAACTCTGTTGTGGAGAGTGCTTTGTTGGGCTGGTCCCTGCTGAGCAGTGGAAGGACAGCTTGCAGCACAGGCTCCTCTGCTTGACCTGGGCTGAGCTGGGCCTGTTTGTGTACATGTGCATGTCAAGATCTCTGCAAGGTAGTGGCAGGACCTAGGTCAGTCTGGCTGTCCATTGATCCTTGCACATCTGGTTCTGTCAGGCAGATAATGTGCAACAAACATCTTAAAAATGTGTATTGTAGCAATACAGAAATTGTAACAATTTTGATACAATTTCAAACTTGAAAAGTTTCAAGAATATATAGCACAAAGAACTTTAAAATACTCTTACCCTACCTCAGCTCACATTTTGCCCCAATTGCTTTATATTCTGTCTCTATACACACTTTTTTTCTGATCCATTAGGATCAAGTTAGAGATGGGCCCTTTTGTTCCAAATATTTTATTGTCAGTTTGCTAAGAACAAGCATAACCGCAGATCAATGATCATAATCGGGAAATCTAACATTGATATGATACTGTTACCTAATGCATAATCCATTGTAAAATCTTGCCAATTTTCCCAATAATATCTTCCATAGTTTTCTTTCCTGGTTCGGAATCCATCCCAGAATTACTACATCTAGTTCTCCTGTCCTTCAACCTTCTTTCCATGTCTGTCTTTGAAAAGTATTGGCTGATTTTGTAGAATGTCCTTCAATTTGGGTTTGATGTCGACTCACAATTAGATTTAATTAAGCTTTTTTCTGTAGGAATACAGATGGTCCCTGACTTAAAATGGTTCAATTTAAGATTTTTTGACTTTAGGATGGTGTGAAAGTGATGTATATTCAGTAGAAACTACTTCAAATACGGAATTTTCATCTTTTCCCAGGATAGTGATACGTGGTAGGGCTCATGATTCTGGGTGGTGGCAGTGAGCCACAGCCCCTAGTCAGCTAGGTGATCTCAAAGGTAAACACCCAATACACTTAACTATTCTGTACCCATACAAACATTGTTTCACTTTCAGTACAGTGTTCAATATGTGAGATACCCAGTACTTTATTATAAAATGGGCTTTGTGTTAGATGATTTTGCTTAATGTAGGCTAATGTGTTAGGACATTAAAAATAGCCTCATCTAAGCTATGATGTTCAGTAG